>NC_090746.1:1816055-1821055 GCF_036898095.1 Palaemon carinicauda | reverse complement strand
TATATATATGTATATGTATGTATATATATATATATATATATATATATATATATATATATATATATATATATCTTAAGCCATGTACTACATTCACAGGAGGGTTCTGGACATCTCCCAGTCTCAACCAGAAAAATCGAATAGGCTACCCCCAAAATCCCGGACTCCCAAGGGGCCAGTATGCGACCCGAGGCCAAGTAAAATTTGGGAAATAAAACCGCCTGAAGTTACATATAAAACTCAGGCTCTATATTAGGTTAGTGAGATCGGTGTTATTGTAAGGGCATGATTCGTGTTATACAGTGAAACAATATAAGAATTTGTAATTTTGAGACCAAAGCCCTCAGAAGACTATTGGGTGTTAAATGGCAAGACAGTATTAGAAATGAAATTGTAAGAGAGGATTTACCCGAGTGCCATAGGTGGGTGAGATCATGGTGAGGGTAGATAGAGATGGTTGGAGCATGCTCTTCGCACTCCCCAAGAGGAGATTAGTTCACCAAACCTTCAGCTGGGCTCCACAAGGCATTAGAAGAGTTGGAAGACCTAGGCCTACATGGCTGAGGACTAAGAAACGTGAAGCAGATGATGATGAACGGATAGGTAATGATTTAAAACTAAGGATAGAGACGACTGGCGAAATCTAACCGATGCCCTTTGCTTCAAAAGGCGTAGGAGGAGATGCTGATGATGTTATAGATAAAGACACATTGTCAAAGCAAAGATTTAAATGGTGAGGAGCCAATATCCCTGACTTACTTGAAAGCATACTTTGAGTTTAGTTAGGATCATCATTCCCGCCCGAATTTTGCACAATGCACTAATTTTAGCTTGATATCTATCTAGGGATTCAGTAACAAGAGGTATACATTTAAGAGATGGAATTGATGCAAAGAGTATACCATCATCTGCATATGAACCGACCTTGTCTTCTAAGCCAAACCACATATCATGTAAAAGCAATGGGTTGTCCACATTACAGAGGAACACTATTTTGTCCATCAAATACTATTCTTTGTAATCTAATACTTGAAAATTCAATACTGATACTAAAAAAAAGATCCACCTACTTCCATCTGTTTAAGTTTGAAAACAAGGGACTCATGATTAACACAATTGCAGCATAAAAATCAGGCCACAATCAAATGATATCTGTACAACATTAGAGATTATATGAAGTGCATCACAAGCTCCAAGGCCCTTTCAAACACCAAACTACAATCTATTATACATATAACACCTTTAGCATAAAAATTTAGACGTTTTGCCAAAAAAAACATATACAAATTTAGATAACAAGGGAGTTACAAAAATTGAGTTGTACTTTAATTCAGCGGGACCAAAAACCTAAAGTTGTTAATTCAGCTTCGGGTAAACTGGAATGAGGAAGATCTAGGTTATTATTACTCTGCTTACTGTCAAACACATCAGTATTTTTGCAACGATGGACTGAATAATTGCTGAAATTTAGGTGTTCTTTCAATATGTGATCTACCTAGCTGTTTTTGCTCCATCATGGCTTGGTTCACTCTCAAAGAACAAAGAACATCACTGTTCCTATTTACTGACAAGTGGTACACATTGAGCCGTGCAAAATTTAAGGATTCTTGATAATGCCTCAAGTGCTAGAGGCAATGACACATGGAATTATATTATGATATTAGTTGTTCTTAGTTAACCTAAACGGATTTTTGTTCGAAGTCCATTGATATTTCACTGAATGATATACTAATAGTAAATTTAGGCGATGGGACTCATACTATGAGGATTTAGTTCTTTACTATTCATTTATTGTTATCTGAATGAATAATGTCGTCTCTGCAGTGGTATTCTTGTGAGCACGGTTTGATAGTTTATTATTAGACACTGAATTACCGGGTATAAATTCCTATCTATCATCTCACCATCATCATCATCTCCACCTACGCTTATTGACGCAAAGTCGTCTTTATCTTGAGCTTTTAAATCAATACTGCTTAATTCATCATCTCCTACTTCACGTTTCATAATCCTCAGCCATGTGGACCTGGGGCTTCCAACTCTTCTAGAGTCTTGTGGAGCCCAGTTAAACGTTTGGTGAACTAATCTCTCTTGGGGAGTGTGCAGAACATGCCCAAAAAATCTCCATCTACCTCTCATCATGATATCATCCACATAAGGCACTCGGGTAATCTCTCTAATAGTTTCATTTCTAATCCTGTCCTGCTATTTAAATGCCAGCATTCTTCTGAGGATTTGTTCTCAAATCTACAAAATCTGTTGGATGTTGTTTCATTGTCATACTACGACTCATGTCCATACAGTAACCCCGTTCTCACTAAAATGAAATGTAGACTGATTTTCATATGTAATTTCAGGCAATCTGATTTCCAAATTTTACTTAACCAAGCCACTGTCTGGTTTACTTTTTCAAACTTTTTTACCCAAATTCTAAAAATCCTGTATTAGAGATCATAGTTCCTAGATATCTAAATGAATCCATCTCATTAATCCTTCCTACTTCCAATGATATTCAATCTTCCATTGAAAATTCCATTTTCATCATCTCTCTTCTATTTATCTAGAGCCCAACCTCATGTGATATTTCATGCATTCTGGTAAGCAAGCATTGCAAATCCTGTGTTGTTCTGCTAATAAGGACCGCATCATCAACATACTCTATGTAGCCTAATTTCCTATTACCAAACCAGCCAAACCTTCTCCACCATTCCCAACTGTTCTATGCATTACAAAATCCATGAGGGGGATAAACAACATAGGTGACAACACATTCTCTTGGAGTACTCCGCTGTTCACTGGAAATCCCTTTGATAGGACTCCACCAAAATTAAGCTCATGAACAGATTTAATCAAATTTACATATTCAAGAGGAACTCCATATTAATGTAGGACTCTCCAAAAACTTGGACGTTGAACACTATCAGAGGCTTTTTCATAGTCCATAAATGCCATCAAAGTTGGATTTTTATATTCTACGCATTGATGTACTACAAGTCTTGAAATGAAAATTTGCTCAATACAACTTCTACCTTTTCTAAATCCTGCTTGTTCATCTCTGCTTTTCATTAATCTTACTCTCCAGTCTCTTTAGAATAAGCATACTATATATCTTCATGACAACTGATGTTAGTGATGCCTTTGTAATTATTGCTATCAGTCAGATCTCCTTTTATTGCCATTTTCACTAATACTCCTAGCTCATATTCATCAGGTTTTGCTATTTCACGCCACACTACAAAATAATCTTGTAAATTTTCTGGGGGTCACTTCATTCCCGGTCAATATCATCTCAGCAGTAATTCCATCGTTTCTCTGGGCTTTCAATCTCTTTAGTTTTTAAATGATAGCTTCGACTTCAAATACACTGAATTCATTCATGGGCACATCAAGGTCTTCCTCATCATTTAAACATTTGTTAATATATTTGTATATATCTGCTTTGTTCCAAGCACAGGATTCATGTTACTTATTTCAAATAAAATGTAGGCGTACCATGTTTGATTTTCTGGATTGTCTTTATACTGATGTTTTAGAATTGATTAAGCTTTTATTGCTATTATTATTATTATTATTATTATTATTATTATTATTATTACAAGCTAAGCTATAATTGGAAAAGCAAGATGCTAATTCATAAGCCCAAGGGCTCCAACAGGACAAAATAACTCATAAATGAAAGGAAACAAAAGGAAATAAATAAACTACAAGAGAAATCATGAACAATCAAAATAAAAGATTTTAAGAACCGTAACAACATTAAATCAGATATTTCATATATAAACTATAAAATTTAAAAAAAAAAAAAACAAGCGGAAGAGAAATAAGATAGAACAGCGTGCCCGAGTGTACGATAAATTTCCTACAGCTTTTATATGTGAATATAATAGAGAAAGGCATCAACAGCAAAGAAAGGAACAACCATATAGAAGATATTAAATCTAATAAAACGTAAACATAAAAAAAATCTCACATCTATAACAGAAACGCAATGAAAAATGGTACTGTGGCGGCCTGGTGGTAGCGTCCCTAACTGGAGAAGACCAGACTGGGGTTCGAGTCTCGCTCAAGCTCGTTAGTTCCTTTGGTCGCTGCAACCTCGCCATCCTTGTGAGCTAGGGAGGGGGTTGAGGGGAGCCTATAGAGTATAAGTCTCTCTGCTGAGTCATCAGCAGCCATTGCCTGGCCCTCCTTGGTCCCATTTTGGGTGGAGAGGGGGCTTGGGCGCTAATCATATGTAGGCTATATATGTTCAGTCTCTAGGGCAATGTCACTGTCCATTGCCTCTGGCATTCATGAGCGGCCTTCAAAGCCTTCGGTTGTTGCTAGGTGATAGGTTCACCCGAAGAGACTTTTTAGTAGGAAATTGTATCTCAATCGGCGGTCGACCAACAAACCTCCCATCGGGCAGTTACCAGAGTTTGATGTGAGGACGGAGGAAGAGAGAAGCCGAATGCTGTAACCATGGTTACAGGTGTTGAAAGAGGGTCAGGCAGTAGGGAAGGGGAGAGAAGGGGGACGAGAGAGTGAGTGAGAGGGAGAGGAGAGAGGAAAAAAGAGGGCTTTGCTATTACAAACTGCAGAACAACATTGCACGGCAGATTTCAGCGTGTGTCTGCCATTATTGTGGCCTCAAAACTGGAAGTAAATTCCACCCAAACTAAATCCCATCATGAACGCTTTCTAATCTACAGGTTGGATCATTCATAAATGGAGAAGCATATTCTGCATAGTTACTTTTATTCACATATTATCATTATTATTATTATTACTAGCTAAGCTACAACTCTAGTTGGAAAAGCAAGATGCTATAAGCCCAAGGGCACAAAACAGGGAAAAATGGCCCCAAGTGAAAATGAAATAAGGAAAGGAATAAACGATAAAGAAGTAATGACCAATCCAAATAAAATATTCTAAAAAAATTGACAACATTAAAACACATATGCTAATTATTCAACCCTGTCATATAACATTTATACAGAGGACTTTACCGAGTTTTCAACCCA
>NC_090746.1:1793555-1813555 GCF_036898095.1 Palaemon carinicauda | reverse complement strand
AAAAATATTCAAAGTTGAGCAGCAGCCCCAAAAAACAGTATCACTTCCATGAGAATAAATCTGTAATGATATCAATTTAGTTCTATGAAATCAAATTCTAAGTAGCCAAGCGAGTTTGGCGATTTTCGAAGACATTCATTTAGTTGCATCTTTCAAATTACGTCTGTGTTCTTCCCTACATCAAAGTAATCTGAATTATATATCAAGATAACGTATATACGTTTCGTAAAACATCCAGCACAGAATCAGAGTTTTTTGGCCTAAATCAGCAAAGTTGAAAATAATGTTGTTTCAAAATATCTAAAAGAATGCCTGAACAAACTAGAACTAGAAACAAATGTTACCATAAGACACATGAGTGACAAACATAGACTATCTGAACCAAGAACAAATAGTAAATTCGGTGAAAGGGCTTTTAGCTACTGTGCGCCTAGACATTATGATAAAGTGCCAACTGAAATGAAGGACTTAAAAGGAGCAATTGAATTTAAGAAGAAACTAAAGACATTACTTTTCACAAGATCATATGATTTGGAAGATGCTACAATCAAAGAATAGTATAAGTTATAATGAAAATGTTTCGTTAGATGATTGATATGGACCCACCCGAGAAGTAGTTCACTCGACTTCAGTGGAGGGTTGGATTTAAACCCAAAACAAGTAAACAAGTAAATTACCAGACCTCATTTTAGGCACAGGTGGTCTTCTCCATTATGAGGCACAATACTAGACAGTGTGCTGGAAGTTTTATTCCAGCTATGACCAAGTTGTGGAATGATTTTCTTAATCGGGTAGTTGAATCAGTAGAACTTCAAAAGTTCAAAGTTATAGCAAATGATTTTATGTTGAACAGGCTGATATAAGTGATTTATAGTTTATATAAGAAATATGTTTTTTTTTTAGTTTTCAAAATATTTTATTTTAATTGTTAATTATTCCTCAGATAGTTTATTTCCTTTCCTCACTGGGCTATTTTTCCCTGTTGTAGCCCTTTGGCTTAGAGCATCTTGCTTTTACAACTAGGGTTGTAGCTTACCTAATAATAATAATAATTATCAATCAGCAAACATTCCCGTCTCCGCCAGCTTCGTCATCATGGTCAGAACAGCATTTGTCTTCTTGTTAAGTATTTCATTTAGATAATGGAAGCTTGCGTGACTATACTTCACTGTTGCCTGACCAGTCATACATCACGACAATGACGATTAGTATCTATATGTTAACAATCGAGGTGAGCTCTAAAACAACAAATGAGTCTTTTTTATAGTTTATATATGACATATCTGTTTTTGACGTTGTTAATAGTTTATATAGGACATATCTGTTTTGACATTGTTACTGTTTTTAGAATTATTTATTGTTAATTTATTCTCATCATTTATTCATTTCCTTATTTCCTTTCCTCACTGGGCTATTTTTCCCTATTGGAGCCCTTAGGCTCATAGCATCTTGCTTTTCCATCTAGGGTTGTAGCTTGGCTACTAATAATAATAATAATAATAATAATAATAATAATAATAATAATAATAATAATACCATATTATTCCATTACTTATATACAGGTATTTCCATTTTTTATAGTCAATTTCCATTTAATATCAATCGCATCTTGGCTACCATAGACAATTCAATTCTTCCAATTGTTTGCAGAAATCCTGATGCATTTCTTGCCTCTCCTCTAATCTTACCATTAACGAACCAGCTATTTTCATTCCTCCACATTCCACATTAACATTCCTCTACCATCCATATTATCATTCATTATTGAATCACTGTAGTTTCAATTTGCCCTCATACACTTACTTTTGTTCATACTTACTTTGAACTTTCTCCTTATGAAAACACTTTTACCATCTACTGCTAATTCCGGCAGAAACATTTCAAAACATCAGTCATTCCTAACTCCTTTTAATGTTTCATCTTTAAATTACACAACTTTCAACCTTCGTCTATTTTCCTTTCCATGAATTCCCCAAAAACTCCAGGGATACGAAAATGCGAAAGGGTAACTAACGACTTTCTATGTTCCCAGTAGAAAATTAGGAACAAAGTGTTTCTCCAGAAAAACTATTGAGATAAGATGAAGGCTTGGCCCAAAGCTAGAGGACAAAGAGAAGCCTTTACAACCCCAATGGCATCCCTAATGCATGAGGATATCGAAGACATGGAAGGAAGTACTTTGGCTCTGCCTTAAATGACTATCACCAGCACATGGTTCGTCCTCAGAGAAGTACCTGAAGCTTGCATTTATTTTCTATTATTATTATTATTATTATCATTATTATTATTATTATTATTACTTGCTAAGCTACAACCCTAGTTGGAAAAGTGGAAACTGAAAAAAGCAAGAGGAAGAGAATTAAGATAGAATAGTGTGTCTAAGTGTACCCTCAAGCAAGAGAACTCTACCCCAAAAACGTGGAAGACCATGGTACAGAGGCTATGGCACTACCCAAGACCAGAGAACAATGGTTTGATTTCGCAGTGTCCTTCTCCTAGAAGAGCTGCTTACCATAGCTAGAGTCTCTTCTACACTGGTTTGATTTCTGAGTGTCCTTCTCCTAGAAGAGCTTCTACACTGGTTTGATTTCGGAGTGTCCTTCTCCTAGAAGAGCGGCTTACCATAGCTGAAGGGTCTCTTCCACACTGGTTTGATTTCGGAGTGTCCTTCTCCTAAAAGATCTTCTACACTGGTTTGATTTTGGAGTGTCCTCCTAGAAGAGCTTCTACACTGGTTTGATTTCGGAGTGTCCTTCTCTTAGAAGAGCTGCTTAACATAGCTAGAGGGTCATTTCTACACTGGTTTGATTTCGGAGTGTCCTTCACCTAGAAGAGCTGCTTACCATAGCTAAAGAGTCTCTTCTACACTGGTTTGATTTCGGAGTGTCCTTCTCCTAAAAGACCTTCTACACTGGTTTGATTTTGGAGTGTCCTTCTCCTAGAAGAGCTTCTACACTGGTTTGATTTCGGAGTGTCCTTCTCCTAGAAGAGCTGCTTACCATAGCTGAAGGGTCTCTTCTACACTGGTTTGTTTTCGGAATGTCCTTCTCCTAGAAGAGCGGCTTACCATAGCTGAAGGGTCTCTTCCACACTGGTTTGATTTCGGAGTGTCCTTCTCCTAGAAGAGCGGCTTACCATAGCTGAAGGGTCTCTTCCACACTGGTTTGATTTCGGAGTGTCCTTCTCCTAAAAGACCTCCTACACTGGTTTGATTTTGGAGTGTCCTTCTCCTAGAAGAGCTGCTTACCATAGCTGAAGGGTCTCCTCTACACTGGTTTGTTTTCGGAGTGTCCTTCTCCTAAAAGAGCGGCTTACCATAGCTGAAGGGTCTCTTCCACACTGGTTTGATTTCGGAGTGTCCTTCTCCTAGAAGACCGGCTTACCATAGCTGAAGGGTCTCTTCCACACTGGTTTGATTTCGGAGTGTCCTTCTCCTAGAAGAGCGGCTTACCATAGCTGAAGGGTCTCTTCCACACTGGTTTGATTTCGGAGTGTCCTTCTCCTAGAAGAGCGGCTTACCATAGCTGAAGGGTCTCTTCCACACTGGTTTGATTTCGGAGTGTCCTTCTCCTAAAAGACCTTCTACACTGGTTTGATTTCGGAGTGTCCTTCTCCTAGAAGAGCTGCTTACCATAGCTGAAGGGTCTCTTCTACACTGGTTTGTTTTCGGAATGTCCTTCTCCTAGAAGAGCGGCTTACCATAGCTGAAGGGTCTCTTCCACACTGGTTTGATTTCGGAGTGTCCTTCTCCTAGAAGAGCGGCTTACCATAGCTGAAGGGTCTCTTCCACACTGGTTTGATTTCGGAGTGTCCTTCTCCTAAAAGATCTTCTACACTGGTTTGATTTTGGAGTGTCCTCCTAGAAGAGCTTCTACACTGGTTTGATTTCGGAGTGTCCTTCTCTTAGAAGAGCTGCTTAACATAGCTAGAGGGTCATTTCTACACTGGTTTGATTTCGGAGTGTCCTTCACCTAGAAGAGCTGCTTACCATAGCTAAAGAGTCTCTTCTACACTGGTTTGATTTCGGAGTGTCCTTCTCCTAAAAGACCTTCTACACTGGTTTGATTTTGGAGTGTCCTTCTCCTAGAAGAGCTTCTACACTGGTTTGATTTCGGAGTGTCCTTCTCCTAGAAGAGCTGCTTACCATAGCTGAAGGGTCTCTTCTACACTGGTTTGTTTTCGGAATGTCCTTCTCCTAGAAGAGCGGCTTACCATAGCTGAAGGGTCTCTTCCACACTGGTTTGATTTCGGAGTGTCCTTCTCCTAGAAGAGCGGCTTACCATAGCTGAAGGGTCTCTTCCACACTGGTTTGATTTCGGAGTGTCCTTCTCCTAAAAGACCTTCTACACTGGTTTGATTTTGGAGTGTCCTTCTCCTAGAAGAGCTTCTACACTGGTTTGATTTCGGAGTGTCCTTCTCCTAGAAGAGCTGCTTACCATAGCTGAAGGGTCTCTTCTACACTGGTTTGTTTTCGGAGTGTCCTTCTCCTAGAAGAGCGGCTTACCATAGCTGAAGGGTCTCTTCCACACTGGTTTGATTTCGGAGTGTCCTTCTCCTAGAAGAGCGGCTTACCATAGCTGAAGGGTCTCTTCCACACTGGTTTGATTTCGGAGTGTCCTTCTCCTAGAAGAGCGGCTTACCATAGCTGAAGGGTCTCTTCCACACTGGTTTGATTTCGGAGTGTCCTTCTCCTAGAACTCCTAGAAGAGCGGCTTACCATAGCTGAAGAGTCTCCTCCACACTGTTTTGATTTCGGAGTGTCCTTCTCCTAGAAGAGCTGCTTACCATAGCTGAAGGGTCTCTTCTACACTGGTTTGTTTTCGGAGTGTCCTTCTCCTAGAAGAGCGGCTTACCATAGCTGAAGGGTCTCTTCCACACTGGTTTGATTTCGGAGTGTCCTTCTCCTAGAAGAGCGGCTTACCATAGCTGAAGGGTCTCTTCCACACTGGTTTGATTTCGGAGTGTCCTTCTCCTAGAACTCCTAGAAGAGCGGCTTACCATAGCTGAAGAGTCTCCTCCACACTGTTTTGATTTCGGAGTGTCCTTCTCCTAGAAGAGCTGCTTACCATAGCTGAAGGGTCTCTTCTACACTGGTTTGTTTTCGGAGTGTCCTTCTCCTAGAAGAGCGGCTTACCATAGCTGAAGGGTCTCTTCCACACTGGTTTGATTTCGGAGTGTCCTTCTCCTAGAAGAGCGGCTTACCATAGCTGAAGGGTCTCTTCCACACTGGTTTGATTTCGGAGTGTCCTTCTCCTAGAACTCCTAGAAGAGCGGCTTACCATAGCTGAAGAGTCTCCTCCACACTGTTTTGATTTCGGAGTGTCCTTCTCCTAGAAGAGCTGCTTACCATAGCTGAAGGGTCTCTTCTACACTGGTTTGTTTTCGGAGTGTCCTTCTCCTAGAAGAGCGGCTTACCATAGCTGAAGGGTCTCTTCCACACTGGTTTGATTTCGGAGTGTCCTTCTCCTAGAAGAGCGGCTTACCATAGCTGAAGGGTCTCTTCCACACTGGTTTGATTTCGGAGTGTCCTTCTCCTAGAACTCCTAGAAGAGCGGCTTACCATAGCTGAAGAGTCTCCTCCACACTGTTTTGATTTCGGAGTGTCCTTCTCCTAGAAGAGCTGCTTACCATAGCTGAAGAACCAATAACCAAAAAAAAGGCAGCGAGATCTCTCACTTGGTTGAGATGTTGTGGTAGGGAGTGTGGAGGTAGGGGGTGAAACGGTGTACTAGGACCTTGGCCTATATGAATGCAAGTGCAATAAAAACAAAGATTCTACAATAAATACTGACACCAGCATATAATCAAACTTACACACATATGCATATACAGTATATATATATATATATATATATATATATATATATATATATATATATATATATATATTTATAATTACATATATACACGTATAATATGATAAAATCAAGTGTTCACCGAATTACAAACATTAAGTCTGCTTTCAGATTTAAACGCAAGTAAATGTACTCCGCGATATGATATAAAACTTTCGATTATGCCCCATCAAAGGAAACATAATTAGCAAAATTACCAGTAGTCAAGACACAACGAAAATAACACCCTTGGGCGAATATAAAGTAAAATACAGTGAAACAGTGTCATGTGCTGTGGCTGGCGCATGCATACTAAATTGGTAAGCGAGGTAATTACCATTCGAAATTAGTTATTTATCAAAACTAATTATTGATATGACAAAAACAGAAATTTTGAGCAGCACATGATACAAAAATTAAACATTCATGAATACTTAAAAAGTAACTACACTCGTCAATAACAAATATGTTGACTCTTCGTTCATTGAGAAGCTTTCGTGTTAGTATTATAAGTCTTTATATTATAATATATATATATATATATATATATATATATATATATATATATATATGTAAATTGAAATAGCCATGATATTTCAAATGACTGTGATACATCAATGCACCCTACTGTGAATATTGGTAAAATAAAGCTTCATCAAACTATGCATGCTTTCATTTTCAAGATTATTCGATTATTCTCCAACTTTGCATGAATTTAAAATGTTAGTTCCTTAAACTCCCTAAACAGGTGACAAAGTCCTAGCTTAACTGCTTCGAGGCGTAATTGGGGTAACATGTGCAATTGTAAGGCTCGATTTTATTTCAATTAATTGATATCAGACTTTGAAGATAAAAATGATTGGTTAAAATTATTTCATGTATGTATATATGTATATATATATATTGCATAAATTACATATATCTCCCCTATACAACAAAGACCAAGTCTCTCTCTCTCTCTCTCTCTCTCTCTCTCTCTCTCTCTCTCTCTCTCATATATATATATATATATATATATATATATATATATATATTCATATATATAATATATATATAACGTATATATATGTGTTTACATATATTCATTTATTTATATATATAGGCCTATATATATATATTGTATAAATTACATATATCCCCTATATAACAAACGCCAAGTCTCTCTCTCTCTCTCTCTCTCTCTCTCTCTCTCTCTCTCTCTCTCTCTCTCTCTCTCTATATATATATATATATATATATATATATATATATATATATATATATATATACAGTATATATATATATATATATATACATATATATATATATATATATATATATACATATATAATCACCTATGGGCTTTAACTACGTCATATCATCAGGTCGTACAGCATCATTGACCTTAGACATCAGGATGCCAGAAAACCTCAAATCAATCAATCAATCCTCAGGTCGTATTTGAGGTTGTTTTTAAGTTACTTTTTTTCCTTCACTAATTGTACCACTCCACACCCGACCAATTTAATAATTAAGACTTACTATATCATTGCTTGAGGGGTAGAGCAAACTTGTTATCAGTTAGACTATCACTGGGCACATATAATATATGTTAAGCCTTTGATGCTGAACTAAATCTTGGTGCACTTCAACCAGGCAGAGGCATCTCTGCAAGCAAAGGACAGAAGCCTTACTGTGGCACCGTGGACAGATGCGGGGTCAGTGGTGGGCATGATCGGAGGCGACGGTAGACGAAGGTGTGAGCTGCCAGGCAGGTTGGGTATTCGAGACACTCCTTAGGTCACCAATGTGACAGGCAAGGTGGACTTCATTTACAGACATCACAGGTATTAATAGGCCCCAAGGGGTAACATGAGGGTGACAATTGCGTGATTACAATCAACGGTTTTTGTGATTAGTCTGACAATGGCATAAAAATAAATAACATGACAATGGAATGATAATTAGTTTAAACTAGCTCGTTACATTTAACGATTTTTACGAGGAGTTTAATAACGGTTGTCGTATGGGCATCCTTTTTTCATTTATATGTGAATTGCTTGCGGAACTTGCATTATAATACCTGAGGAATGACATTCCCATAATTCCATGAAATATTCTAGTCTGGACCAAATTTCTGTCATATTTACATATTAAATAAGCTAAGTAAGATTTTGTTTATTAACAAAAGGTATATTATTACACCTAAATAAACAAAAGGTATATTTTAAAACCTAAATATAAAAGGTATATTCTAACCTAAGTAAATAAAAGGTATATTCTAACCTAAGTAAACAAAAGGTATATCCCAACCTCAGTAAATAAAATGTATACTCTAAAACCTAAGTAAACAAAAGGTATATTCTAAAAACCTAAGTAATAATTATAGATTTCTCAATAATAATAATCTTGGAAAAACAATCATCATCTTCAGAAAAAGTAAGATTTTTGCAACTGGCCAACTTTGTTTCTAGGTCAAATTCTTGCAATATGAAGGAACTATTGTTCAGAACAATCTATTCGAAACAGCGAGAACAATGAGAGTAAACAGTGGCTTACACTACAATGTGAATATTGAATAAAACCAAATAATTTTTTGTGTGCGATCACACCCGTGAAGTAACTATTTCTGGAAAAGAACTATATCGTAAACTAGTCGTATGTTTACTTTGATTCTATACATCTTTTAGAAAGCCGAGATCAAAAGTCGTATTTTCATTGTTTCAATCCTTACAAGAATTCAAGCAGTTACTTCTCCTTTATACCTGATAAAAGGTAGATATTGAAGAATGCATTGTTTTCTAACGTTTTTCGTTGTTTTTTAACATTTTTTAGTGTTTTTCGTTGTTTTATAACGTTTTTATTAGTGTTTTTCGTTGTTTTATAACGTTTTTTTTCGTGGTTTTATAACGTTTTTATAGTATTTTTCGTTGTTTTATAACGTTTTTTTTTATGTTTTTCGTGGTTTTATAACGTTTTTATTAGTGTTTTTCGTTGTTTTATAACGTTTTTATTAGTGTTTTTCGTGGTTTTATAACGTTTTTATAGTGTTTTTCGTTGTTTTATAACGTTTTTATTAGTGTTTTTCGTTGTTTTATAACGTTTTTATTAGTGTTTTTCATTGTTTTTAACGTTTTTTGTGTTTTTCATTGTTTTATAACGTTTTTTTTTTGTTTTTCGTTGTTTAATGACGTTTTTTTAGTGTTTTTCGTTGTTTTATAACGTTTTTATTAGTGTTTTTCGTGGTTTTATAACGTTTTTATAGTGTTTTTCGTTGTTTTATAACGTTTTTATTAGTGTTTTTCGTTGTTTTATAACGTTTTTATTAGTGTTTTTCATTGTTTTTAACGTTTTTTGTGTTTTTCGTTGTTTTATAACGTTTTTTTTTTGTTTTTCGTTGTTTTATAACGTTTTTTTTCGTGGTTTTATAACGTTTTTATAGTATTTTTCGTTGTTTTATAACGTTTTTATAGTATTTTTCGTTGTTTTATAACGTTTTTTTTATGTTTTTCGTGGTTTTATAACGTTTTTATTAGTGTTTTTCGTTGTTTAATAACGTTTTTATTAGTGTTTTTCGTGGTTTTATAACGTTTTTATTAGTGTTTTTCGTTGTTTTATAACGTTTTTATTAGTGTTTTTCGTTGTTTTATAACGTTTTTATTAGTGTTTTTCGTTGTTTTATAACGTTTTTATTAGTGTTTTTCGTTGTTTTATAACGTTTTTATTAGTGTTTTTCGTGGTTTTATAACGTTTTTATAGTGTTTTTCGTTGTTTTATAACGTTTTTATTAGTGTTTTTCGTTGTTTTATAACGTTTTTTTTCGTGGTTTTATAACGTTTTTATAGTATTTTTCGTTGTTTTATAACGTTTTTTTTATGTTTTTCGTGGTTTTATAACGTTTTTATTAGTGTTTTTCGTTGTTTTATAACGTTTTTATTAGTGTTTTTCGTGGTTTTATAACGTTTTTATAGTGTTTTTCGTTGTTTTATAACGTTTGTATTAGTGTTTTTCGTTGTTTTATAACGTTTTTATTAGTGTTTTTCATTGTTTTTGACGTTTTTTGTGTTTTTCGTTGTTTTATAACGTTTTTTTTGTGTTTTTCGTTGTTTAATGACGTTTTTTTTTAGTGTTTTTCGTTGTTTTTTAACGTTTTTCGTTTAATATTGTTACTGTTCTTAATTTTTTTCATTTTCCTTCTTTCCTTTCCTCACTGGGCTATTTTCCCTATTGAAGCCCCTGGGGCTTATAGCATCTTGCTTTTCCAACTAGGGTTGTAGCTTAGCAAGTAATAATAATAATAATAATAATAATAATAATAATAATAATACAAAATTTTTGAAAAGTAAAATAAAAATAAAAAAAAGTCAATATCCAAAACCGCAGAAAACACGAATTAAAAATAACTGGAAAATGAACCTCCCAAAAGACTGCTTTTATTTGGATGATTTTCAACACAAAGGGAAATTTGGTTCTTGTTAATGTCAGCAATGACTCTCCCGAGACTACTCGACCTCCAGCGGTTGCTTTTACTTTCATTTAGTTTCTCTGGTGTTCTTTATTCGAAGTTTGATGTGAGGTTATTTTCTTCAAATACTTTCCATAAACCTAGATTAAACGGATATAAATTCAATTGCGTTTTATAAATGATTCATAGATATTTCATCAATACGATAGGTTGGAATATAAAATGGTTCGGAAAATTTCAGTTTCAGAATTAGAAAATAAATCAGGTGGGCATTCTAAATCACGGTGCAGAGCCGTTTTTATTATCATTATCACCATTAAAAATATAAACTAAATACTTATTTTTATTCATTTTTTCCCAACATCAATTCACCAGTTTTCGTATGGCTATTTTGAGAAATGAATAATTCTTTTAAGAATCCCGTCCTAATCCAAGGGTCTTTTTTTAAATCGCAGAAATTTGACAAGGAGACATCCATATAAATGTTTAAATACAAAGGTTCTGTTTTTAGTTTGGGCCATCTGTTTGCTTATTAAATCACGATAAGGGTAGAAGAGACTTTGTCTATAGTAAGCAGCTCTTCTTGGAGAAGGACACTCCAACATCAAACCATTGTTCTCTAGTCTTGGGTAGTGCCATAGCCTCTGTACCATGGTCTTTCCCTGTCTAGGGTTAGAGTTCTCTTGCTTGAGGGTGAACTCGGGTACTCTATTCTTTCTTGTTTCTCTTCCTCTTGTTATTTTCAAGTTTTTATAGTTTATATATGAAAGATTTATCTTAATGTTGTTATTGTCTTTAAACTACTCTTGTAGCTTGTCCTCATTTCCTTTCCTCACTGGGCTATTTTCCCTGTTGGGGCCCTTGGCTTAAAGCTTCCTGCTTTTCCAACTAGGGTTGTAGCTTAGCAAGAAATAATAAAATAATCATTACAATAACAACAATAATAATAATAATAATAATAATAATAATAATACTAATAATAATAATAATAATAATAATAATAATAATACCAGAATTCCGGGAAAATTCAGATAAAACTTATTGAAAACATTTATTGAGTGACTTCCATACAAAGATAAAAGTTTTTGTAAAGAATTTATGGGGATTTGAGGATATTCAACATATCCATCAAAAGCATATCATTTTTTAAAAACTCGCTAGAATGTTTCCAAATAAAGTCTCAGATCCAATTAACCATTCTCAAACCTCCAAAAGAACCGGAGAGAGCAAATGTGTTGTGCGTTCGTTATACATATTGAAAGCTATGTAGATATTCGTGTAGTATCAATATTTCATGTACTAACATGGATATGTCATAACGTAATGTTTTCACATATACATGTGTACTTTTAATGTATTATGTACGTACACACATCAAATATCGATATATATATATATATATATATATATATATATATATATATATATATATATATATATATATATGAGCACATATAAAAAAAATCAACTAAATACAATTGCATTCAACAATGCACATTGCACATGCTAAACGACTTAAGAAGTCCAGTGAAAAAATGGGTTAAGGCGACCATTTTAAATCACATAAAAAACTAAGGGAATCTGATGTAAAACAATTTTTTGTCCGTTGAGTCGAAAATATGTTTGTGAGAAGACTTTTCAAAATGAGCGATAACGGAGAGGCTATTTTTAGAGCTCTGTAAAGGTTAAAGTATTCTCGATTTTCCCAAGAGAAAAATTTTGCAAAAACAGCTGTCGCCTCAAATTTCAAAGTTTACTCCCGTTACTCTAAAGCATAAAAACAAATAAAGATTTATGGATTTATATTTAAACGTTTATATACTGTACATACACACATACACACACACACACACACACATCCACACACACACACACACACACACACACACATATATATATATATATATATATATATATATATATATATATATATATATATAATGGGTACCATAGTGAGTATAGGAATGTGATATCCGGTGTTCCACAGGGTAGTGTTCTTGACCCATTACTTTTCACACTATATACACATGATATGTGGTTTGGCCTAGAAAACAAGCTGCTTGTTGCATATGCAGATGATGCTACTCTCTTAGCATCAATTCCATCCCCTGAATGTAGATCTCGGATTGGTGAATCCCTTAAGAGAGATTTAGCTAAAATTAGTGCATGGTGCAAATTATGGGGTATGAAGTTGAATCCTAATAAAACTCAAAGTATGATTGTAAGTAGGTCAAGGACGGTGGTTCCTCAACATCCGGATCTCAGTATTGATAATGTGTCTTTAAATTTGTATGAATTAAAATTTCTGGTGTGATTCTCAACTGCAAATTTACTTTTGAGAAACACATTAGGTCTGTGTCTTATTCAATTACACAAAAAATTGGCTTATTGAGAAAGTCTTTTAAGATTTTCGGTGATCAATCTATCCTGAAGAAGTGTTTTAATTCTTTCATTCTACCTTGTTTTAAGTATTGTTCTCCTGTCTGGTGTTCACCGGCTGATTCTCATCTTAATTTGCTGGACAGAAACTTACGGTCTATTAAATTTCTTATTCCTGATCTACATATCAATCTTTGGCACCGTCGTTCAATTAGTTCATTATGCATGTTGCATAAGATTTTTCATAACTCTGACCATCCTTTACATTCAGATCTCCCTGGACAATTCTATCCTGTTACGACCGTAATACTAGGAGGGCAGTTAATTCTAATAGTCAGGCCTTCTCCATCGTGAGGCTCAATACTACACAGTATTCCAAAAGTTTTATTCCAGTTGTTACCAAGTTGTGGAAGGATCTTCCTAATCGGGTAGTTGAATCAGTAGAATTTCAAAAGCTCAAAGTTGAAGCAAATGTTTTTATGTTGACCAGGCTGACATGAGTCTTTTTATAGTTTATATATGACATATCTGTTTTTGACTTTGTTAATAGTTTATATGACATATCTGTTTTGACGTTGTTACTGTTTTTAGAATGATTTATTGTTAATTTGTTCTCATCATTTATTTATTTCCTTGTTTCCTTTCCTCACTGGGCTATTTTTCCCTAAATATATCTTGCTTTTCCAACTAGGGTTGTAGCTTGGCTAGTAATAATAATAATAATAATAATAATATTCCTTTGAGTGGGGATACCTTGACGTGGTGAAAGGTTTTGCGTTTCGCCACGATTCGCAAAGCTGTACTAGTCAAGCCACACATACTAGGTTGGTTTCCTGTGAGAGAGCAGACAAAAGGCTCCCACCATCACCAATCCCCAGTTGCCAGCATGGTGATGATATGGCCGAAATCCAGACGTGAATAAGCATTTATCCTGCAGTGAACTAGAAACTGCTGCATTTGATGATGTTGTTGTTGTTGTTGTTGTTGTTGTTTGTTTGTTTGTTTGTTTGTATATAAATACATATATATACACACATTATATATATATACATAAATGCATAAACATATGATTGAGAGAGAGAGAGAGAGAGAGAGAGAGAGAGAGAGAGAGAGAGAGAGAGAGAGAGATGCTTGCTGCAAAATACAATATTCCGTAGCTTGAAAATCCAGGTGAATGGAATAAAAAAAACTACACCACAACGAGGTTTAGATAAAACATATTCCCCTCAGAGACTCGGGCGTTTAACCCTAAAGCCTATGGTTCAGTTAGTTACCTGCTCTCTCAAGAACATCCAAACATAGGTAGAAGGTTGGCTAGGGCACCAGCCACCGGTTGAGATACTACCGCTAGAGAGTTATTGGAGACTTTGACTGGCCAGACAGTACTACATTGAATCCTTCTCTCTGGTTATGGCTCATTTAGTCTTTGCCTACGCATAAACCGAATAGTCTGGCCTATTCTTTACACAGTCCCCTCTGTCCTCATACACCTGACAACACTGAGGTGACCAAACAATTCTTTTTCACTCAAGGGATTAACTACGCAATGTAATTGCACAGTGACTACTTTCCTCTTATTTGGGTAGAAGAGACTCTTTAGCTATGGTAAGCAGCTCTTCTAGGAGAAGGACACTCCAAATTTAAACCATTGCTTTCTAGTCCTGGGCAGTGCCATAGCCTCTGCATCATGGCCTTTCACTATCTTGGAATAGAGTTCTTTTGCTTGAGGGTACACTCGGGCACGCTGTTTTATCTATTTCTCTTTCCTTTGTTTTATTAAAGTTTTTAATAGTTTATATATGAAAGATCTAATTCAATTTCGTTACTGTTCTTAAAATATTCTATTATTATTGTTTATTACTTCTCTGGTAATATATTTGTTTCCTTGTTTCATTTCACCATAGGGCATTTTTTTCCTTGTTGGAGCCCTTGGGCTTATGGAATCCTGCTTTTCCAGCTGGGTTGTAGCTTGGCTCGTAATAATAATAATAATAATAATAATAATAATAATAATAATAATAATAATAATAAGCCGTATTCACATACCTGGATGTTCTGTACAGTTAATTATCGCCCTTATGCAAAAAATATGAAACCTATTAAACTTCAGGTAAGAAAGCCAGCGCCCAAGGAATTTCAGATCATCTTTTGGCAACAATTGAGATCAGAATGATGAGATGGTTAAAATATACTTTAAAATCTCAAGGATATGTGATTTCACACTATTCCCAAATACATATATTTGAGATTGTTTAACAAAGTTAACCATAATGTCATTTTTCACCAATGGAAAGTATAAATAAGCCATGTGAAATTGTTTGAGGAATAAAGCCCTTTTTATATAAATCAGTTTAGGGGGTTTGAATATTCTTTTTCTTCGCGTTCTTCTAAAAACATTCTAATAAATGAACATTTGTTATTCCCCACACACACACACACACAGCCACACACAGAGAGAGAGAGAGAGAGAGAGAGAGTCACTTTATGATGCTAAGAAATAACAACACGTATTGTTCAAACAAGAATACTCATTCCTTTACGATTGCTCATATCAATTTCAGAATCTTGAAGGTATCGTATACACGAGTAAAGTAATAAAACGCATACAGTATCATATGTGAACAAATAATGCAAAACCTCTCTCTCTCTCTCTCTCTCTCTCTCTCTCTCTCTCTCTCTCTCTCTCTCTCTCTCTCTCTCTCTCTCTCATAAAACGCATCAAGTATTATATGTGAACAAATAATGCAAAACCTCTCTCTCTCTCTCTCTCTCTCTCTCTCTCTCTCTCTCTCTCTCTCTCTACATTTCTCCAGATATATAGCATCTTCCATATTTACCGACCTCATCTCCCACACAGCCTCTTTCTCTCTCGTAACATATGCCATAAAATAAATATAAAACCCGTTAATAACAATAAATATGCAGCGTTAGGGTCACCTGCCGAAACCAAATGGAGAGCAAAATTCAACAATGGTTCTTATTCCACGTATTCATATGTGTGATATTTCCTTATATTGAATGCAGCATAAAAACAGATAGCACCATTACTCAAGGCATATAAAGTGCTTTATCGCCACTCACACTGGTATCCATCTGTCTGTCTATTTAATGGTTTTATAAAGGCCTCTCATGAATGGCAGAGGCAAGGGATAGTGACATTCCCCTAGCAAGCAGGACAATACCCTAGAGACTGACCAATATATATATATATATATATATATATATATATATATATATATGATCAGCGCCCAAGCCCCTCTCCACTCAAGCTAGGACCAAGGAGGGCCAGGCAATGGCTGCTGATGACTTAGCAGATAGACCTCTAGGTTCCTCTAAACACTCTCATCCTTAGCTCACAAGGATGGTGAGGTTGCGGCAACCAAAGGAACTAAGGAGGTTGTGCGGAACTCGAACTCCAGTCAGGGACGTTACTACAGGCCACCCTATAGACAACTAAACAATCCAACTCTTCGTACTTAAAATCATCAAAACTTGTTATTCACTTTCACGTTCATATTTTCATTGCCGAGTTTGCCCAAATCTCAGCACACAGCATTCTTGAGTTTCCCAGATATAAAGGGCCTTTTCTTTCTATTAATCTTTCAAATTATCTATCCAACCTTCCTAGGTCTTCCTCTCCTCATGCCTACAAGAGATTCTAAATTTTACATTCTTTCAATAACTTACTGTCTACAAGACTGATCAAGTTTACTAAACATTTTACCACTTATACATCCTTCTATTTTTCGCTCCATCTATTTTGCATAAAAAAAGAAAAAAGAAAAAAAAATACGTTAATCACAACCGCTCAACCCCCTTTTTTTTTATTTACATTTAGAAAAAAACAACTCACATCAAACAGGGAGATACGGTTTGACAATCCCTTATTACTATTATTATCATTATTATTATTTGCTGAGCTACCACACTACTTGGAAAAGCCGGATGGCATAAGCCCCTTCTTCATACATTAAATGTTTAAAGGTTAAATGTGTCTGGTTTCAGTTCCAGTTTAGATGCTCACAGGAACGTCAGCCGGGCAAGCCCAACCCCCAACTCTAGTGCCCAATCACAGCAGTGGCCTCCCTAGTAAACAGCTTAAACTCACGGTCCAGGCCGGGACCGATCTGCTGCCATGCGAATGCAAGGCAAACTCGTTACCACTGTACTAGCCAGGAGGCTAGTATACCTTTGCTTCCGCCGGGACCGATCTGCTACAATGCGAATGCAAGGCAAACTCGTTACCACTGTACTAGCCAGGAGGCTAGTATACCTTTGCTGCCACCGTCAATTTATATCAAGTATTGCACTAACAATTTGCACACAACCTGATATGTTCCTTGCTTTGCTTCTTCTATGGCATATAGCTCCTCTCATTTCACCATCCTCTTTTATATAAACTATAAGATGCTTAAAACAATCAACCATTTCAATTATTCCTTCATTTCTCCATTAACCGTTCCCGTTTGCTCTTCTCAACCTATTTAAACTCACATTTACTATCATCTCTCTCCTCTTGCAAGCATTTTCAAACTTTTTTTCCTGCCTCTGAAGTGTCTCTTCAACCTCTTCAATTAGCACAATATCACCGCCAAGCATGAACCCTTCCTCGTCTCATTTACAATTTATTTTCAAATAATAATCGTCGAGACAGATAATAGCTGAAGAGGAAACTACAAACATGTGACTAATTGTAATTAAGACAAGGGAGCTGGACAAGAAGAAAGTGAGAAGAAATTAGAAAATGGATACACAATGGGCTAGGCTTGAAAAAATATAAGTGATAGGACTGGGCAAGGAATCTCATCCTAGTAAAAATGTGATGGGTCGCAAGTCTTAGTATTCATAAAAATGGATGAAAGAATAAAACTTAACGCATTTTGATCAACAAATCAAGCCAGTATTGGGTAGAAATGTTTAAGTGAGTGAACATCTTAAATCATCATCATCCTCTCCTACACGAAAAGGGCCTCGGCTATATTTCGCCAACCGTCTCTATCTTAAACTTTTGAAGCAATGTTTCTCCATTCATCATCTTCTATTTCATGCTTCATAGTCCTCAGCCATGTAGGCCTCGGGCTTCCAATCTTCTAGTGCCTTGTGGAGCAGAGTTGAAAGTTTGGTGAACTATTTTTTCTTGGGAAGTGCGAAGAGCATTCTCAAGCCATCTCCATCTACCACTCATCATGATCTCATCCATATATGGCACTTAAGTAATCTCTCTTATAGTTTCATTTCTAATTCTGTCCTGTCATTTAACTCCCCACATCCTTCTGAGGGCTTTGTTCTCAAATCTACTAAATCTATTGGAGATTGTTTCATTGTCATTCCATGACTCATGTCTATATGGTAACATCGATCTCACTAAACTGATCTATAGCCTTATTTTATATAACTAATTTCAGATTTTATTTTTATATTTTACTTAGCCTAGCCATTCTCTAGTGTACTTTTTCAATCTTTCATTAAACTCCAATCCTAAAGACCCTGTATTAGAGATCACAGTTCTTAAATATTTAAATGATTCTACCTCATTAATCATTTCTTCTAATGATATTTCATCTTTCATTTCATATTCCGGTCTCATCATCTCTGTCTTTCTTCTATTTATCTTGAGCCCAACCTCATGTGATATTTCCTGCATTCTGGTAAGCAAGCTTTGCAAGGCCTGTGGCGTTCTGCGAATAAGGACAGCGTCATCAGCATAACCTAGGTCAGCCAATTTCCTGTTAACAATCCAGTCCAATCCTTCTCCACCATCCCAAACTGTTCTATGCATTACAAAATCCATGAAGAGGATAAACAACATTAAGTGAAAACACATTCCCTTGGAGTACTCAACTGTTCACTGGAAATTCATTTGATAGGACACCACTAACATTAACTTTGCACTTGCTATGCTTATGAACAGACTTAATCAAATAAACATATTTAAGAGGAACTCCATAATAACGCAGAAATCTCCACAATATTGGCCTGTGCCTACTATCAAAGGATTTTTCATAGTCCACAAATGCCATCAAAAGGACATTTCTATATTCTACATATTGCAGTACAACATGTCTTGAAAATTAAAATCTGGTCACTACATCTACCTTTTCGAAATCCTGCTTGTTCATCTCTCAGCTTTTCGTCAATCTTTCTATCTAGTCTCTAAAGAATGAGCATACTATATATTTTCAGGACAACTGACATAAGTGTGATGCCTCTATAATTATTGCAATCAGTCAGATCTTTTTTTATGCCATTTTCACCAACAAAAACCTGGTGAATGGGAGCTAAGCTCCCATTCACGAGGTTTTGCCTCTTCACAAAACATTCTACAAAATAATCTTATAGGTATCCTGGGAGTAGCTTCATTTTCGGCCAATATCATCTCAGCAGTTATTCCATCGTATCCAGGGGCTTTTCGTCTCGAGTTCTTTCATGAAAGCTTCTACTTCAAACACACTGAATTCATTCATGGCCACATCAAGGTCTTCCTCAGCTTCAGGTATATCAATCAGATGATTCCCTTCATATCTCCCATTCATGGCCTCTTTAAAGTGTTCCATCCAGCATTGCCTTCCTTCGTCTTCTGTTGTTATAACAGATCCATTTCTCTTTTTGATGGGTATCTGCTCCTTCTTCTTTGCCCCAGTAAAAATTCCATTAATAATTCTATGAGCAATTCTTACACCATAGCCAGCTCCTGAATTCATACCTTTGTCAGCCTCATCTGCTTTCCTGTCTAAATATTCTCTCCGGTCATTTCTGGCTTTTCTTTTGACCTCAATACTGGAATACTTAGCATGCTCTACCTTGTAATTTTCAATACTTCCTCAAAGATTTTTAACAGTCAATTTCTGTCTTTGTCTCCTTTTTATAGTATCCCAAGTATCATTTGACCTTCATGGTTTTCTCCTTGTAACTGCATGTCCCAAACTTCACTACCAACTGACTGATATATAACAACATTCTCCATTAATTGTCCGCTCTTTGTTTCTTAAAGTCTCTAAGACTGCAAATCTTCTTAAAACACTAACGTTATTGGTATATATCTCTGAAGTCTTTGGGGAGTATAAGACAAGCAACATCACCACTAAAATATTGGTGGGCAGGTAGCACTTTCTGAAATCCTCGCCATAAGTGGATAAGGGCTATTTGGAATGCTAAGTAGTATGTTGGCCAAGGCACCAGCCACCTGTTGAGATATAACCGCTGGAAAGTTTTTGGATCCTTTAACTGGCCAGACAGTACTACATTGGAGCCCCCTCTTCTCTTGTTACGGCTCATTTCATCTTTGCCGACACTAACACTGAATAGTCTGGCCCATTCTTTCTAGTCTTCTCTCTCCTCATACA
>NC_090746.1:1781055-1788555 GCF_036898095.1 Palaemon carinicauda | reverse complement strand
ATATATATACACGGTATATACTTATTCATATATATATATATATATGTATAAATATATATATATTTATATATGAATTTATATATATATATATATATATATATATATATATATATATATATATAATATATATATTCCTTATTTCCCGTCAACTGATATTGCTCCTTTCTCCTTACGACACGAAGAAAATTTATAAAGAATCGTCGAGTGTAGACTGTGTAAAATAAATCATATCTCTACGAATAAAATTGAGGCGAAGAAGCTGTACACACACGCACACCCCCCCCCCAAAAAAAAAAAAAAAACACACAGGGGTAAAACATATCCTCCTTCCAACCTTGAGGCCAAGAAGCTGTACACACGCGCGCGCGCGCACGCAGACACACACACGCCAAAAAAAAAAAAAAATAAACAGGGGTAAAACATATCCTCCTTCCAACTTTGTTTGCGGAGGTAATACAAACGAAAACAAAAATTTTTAAAGACAATGCATATAATATACAATCTCATAAAACGCTCTCATAAGTACCTAATTCAAATGCTACCGTACCTTTAATTCTCTAATCGTGTAATAAAACTTGAAAATCATAAGAATCATGCCTAAGAACTTGTGATTTTATATATTCATTAACAGGGAGGGAATAAGATAAACAACACAGAGATTACTCCCTCTATATAATCGACTAATGTTACCGAAACACATGCAGAGAAAATATTAACTTGAAATTTTATAACAATGCTTTTTGCTCACGCGTCAGTAATTTAACAAATAAAATCTAGCGTTTGCTGTGCATATTATTTAATGAAAAATTCAGTATGAAGTAAATAAAGGATGCAAAAAGTCTGTGAGCGATATACTGTAGAGGCCTGATGATTACCTCCGCCAACGAAGTTGGGAGGAGGTTATGTTTTCGCCCATCTTTGTGTGTCCAATAGGAAAAAAGACTACTGAAAGCCTGAAGTACACTTAGTAGCTAAACAGAACAGTTACAGAATCATTTTTAACTAGATCCCCGGTTCATGTCTGACCTACCAGACGTTAGCCCAACTACCTCAAGTATAAGCGTCTGCGTGGATTAAGAAAAAGGGATACGGGGTAAGAAATATCATATTCTGTTTATCCGTTTGTTTATTTGTGAACAAGTTCCTGGCCACAATATTACTCACAGAGTAGTGAAACTTTCAGGGATTCATTGTTATATCGAGACATGGAAGTGATTCAATTTTGAAAGTCCTAGGTCAAAGGTCAAGGTCAAGGTCGAGTAAAAGGTCGAGCGAATTAAACCCTAACCTTCAACCCAAGTTCGCACATGGTAGTCACAGAGACTTCAAAAACGCCTAGTCTAAATTTGAACCTGGAAAGGGCAAACCAGTTTCGAGAAATAGGCTGCCGTGGCGGAGATCTGCAATCAGAATGCTTTTACAGTTTTTAATAACATCGAAAGACTAGAGCAGAATTATAGCTTGATAAGGATCACGTTTCATAAAACAAACATTTTAAAAGGGCTCACTGAAATAACATGTATTAGGAGTGTAAGAACTGGCTTTTAATGGCCACAAGATTAAATTATCTTAAATAACAGGTAACCATAAGTAGTTTGCGCAATTTCCAAGCAAAATTAAACGAAAGGCTGGGAAAGTTAAACAAGACAACAGTCATTAAAGGATTACATCATGAACCCAGTTATTACCGCTCTTTTAAATGCAATAAAACAGGAGCTTTAAAATACAGGCCTTTTAATTTCCTTCTTTTCTGGATGAAACTTGTGATGTGCATTTCATTCTCAACTTTCTATCGTAGTAAGTTCAATGAATATCAAACTTGACATTTTATAAAATTTCCTCTGTTTTGCAGATGTTGGTAAAGGCAAAATTGTTTAAAATATATTCTAGTTTGTTATTAAGTATTTATATAAGTTAGGCTGCACGAGGAAGTTGATTGCTCGATCTTGTGATGGTGCCGCTGCTGTGTAAAGCAAACTTGATGGTTTGAAAGCTAAAATAAAAGAGAAACAAAATACGATAGTGTACCCTCAAGCAAGAGAACTCTACCTCAAGACAGTGGAAGACCAATGGTACAGAGGTTATGGCACTACCCAGGACTAGAGAACAATGGTATGATTTTGTAGTGTCCTGCTAGAAGAGCTGCTTACCATTGCTTAAGTCTGTCTTCTAACCTTATTATTATTATTATTATTATTACTATTATTATTTATTATTATTATTATTATTATTATTATTATTATCAAATGCTAAGCTGCAACCCTAGTTGGAAAAGCACGATGCTATAAGCCCAGGGGCTCCAACAGGGAAAATAGCCCAGTGGGGAAAGGAAATAAGGACAAATAAAATATTTTAAGAATAGTAACAACATTAAAATGAATATTTCCTATATAAACTTTAAAAAATATAACAAAACATGAGGAAGAGAAACTAGATACAACAGTGTGCCCGAGTGTACCCTCAAGCAAGAGAACTCTAACCCAAGACAGTGGAATACCATGATACAGAGGCTATGACACTGCCCAAGACTAGAGAACAATGGTTTGATTTTGGAGTGTCCTTCTCCTAGAAGTGCTGCTTAGCATAGCTGACGTCTCTTCTACCCTTACCAAGAGGAAAGTAGCCACAGAATAATTGCACTGCAGTAGTTAACCCCTTCATCTTATATTGAGCCAAACTATTTCACACATCACTAAATACTATAGTATTTTTTCGCTGCTTATCGTTTGTCATCGGTTTTAATTAATCTACAAAACTACGGTAGTTCTAATGGTTGATGATCATTTTAGAAAAAGTTTCCCCTAACTTTCCAAATGGTGATGGAATTAATCATCCGGAAATTTGAAAGACTCAAAGAAAATATGGAAAGTTTGAAAAATATTTTCATTTATATCTATGATGTGTTTTTCTGTAGCTGAAAATATAATCTTTTTAATATAAGTATTTTCTACAGTCTATTCATTTACTGATTAACTGTGTTGAAGAAAAATATGGATATTTTTTTTTAATATAAAACTCGATATGTTAGGAAAGCAACGATTGACGATATTTATTCATCAATTAAATAAAACTGTAGTAGACGTCCTTCAAGAAAAAGTGGGAACACATTAGTGGAGAAAATCTACCAACAAATATTTCTTCTAAATTTAACAAAAGATAATCGAACACTGAAAAGATTAGAGAGCTTTGTGTCAGAAAAACCTAGTTGCGATAGATTTTGGACTGAAAACCTAGTTTCTAAAGATTTTTATCTCAAAAACCTAAAATTTCTAGAGTTTTTATCTGAAAACCCTAAAGTTTCTAGAGCTTTATCAGAAAAACCTAAAGTTTCTAGAGCTTTTATCTGAAAAACCTAAAGTTTCTAGAGCTTTTCATCTGAAAAACCTAAAGTTTCTAGAGCTTTTATCAGAGAAACCTAAAGTTTCTAGAGCTTTTATCTGAAAAACCTAAAGTTTCTAGAGCTTTTATCTGAAAAACCTAAAGTTTCTAAAGATTTTTATAAGAAAAACCTAAAGTTTCTAGAGCTTTTATCTGAAAACCCTAAAGTTTCTAAAGATTTTTATAAGAAAAACCTAAAGTTTCTAGAGCTTTTATCTGAAAAACCTAAAGTTTCTAAAGATTTTTATAAGAAAAACCTAAAATTTCTAGAGTTTTTATCTGAAAACCCTAAAGTTTCTAGAGCTTTATCAGAAAAACCTAAAGTTTCTAGAGCTTTTATCTGAAAAACCTAAAGTTTCTAGAGCTTTTCATCTGAAAAACCTAAAGTTTCTAGAGCTTTTATCAGAGAAACCTAAAGTTTCTAGAGCTTTTATCTGAAAAACCTAAAGTTTCTAGAGCTTTTATCTGAAAAACCTAAAGTTTCTAAAGATTTTTATAAGAAAAACCTAAAGTTTCTAGAGCTTTTATCTGAAAACCCTAAAGTTTCTAGAGCTTTTATCTGAAAAACCTAAAGTTTCTAGAGCTTTTATCTGAAAAACCTAAAGTTTCTAAAGATTTTTATAAGAAAAACCTAAAGTTTCTAGAGCTTTTATCTGAAAACCCTAAAGTTTCTAGAGTTTTTATCTGAAAACCCTAAAGTTTCTAGAGCTTTATCAGAAAAACCTAAAGTTTCTAGAGCTTTTATCTGAAAAACCTAAAGTTTCTAGAGCTTTTCATCTGAAAAACCTAAAGTTTCTAGAGCTTTTATCAGAGAAACCTAAAGTTTCTAGAGCTTTTATCTGAAAAACCTAAAGTTTCTAGAGCTTTTATCTGAAAAACCTAAAGTTTCTAAAGATTTTTATAAGAAAAACCTAAAGTTTCTAGAGCTTTTATCTGAAAACCCTAAAGTTTCTAGAGCTTTTATCTGAAAAACCTAAAGTTTCTAGAGCTTTTATCTGAAAAACCTAAAGTTTCTAGAGCTTTTTATCTGAAAAATCTAAAGTTTCTAGAGCTTTTATCAGAGAAACCTAAAGTTTCAAGAGCTTTTATCTGAAAAACCTAAAGTTTCTAGAGCTTTTATCTGAAAAACCTAAAGTTTCTAGAGCTTTTACCCGAAAAACCTAAAGTTTCTAGAGCTTTTATCCGAAAAACCTAAAGTTTCTAGTGTTTTTATCTGAAAAACCTAAAATTTCTAGAGTTTTTATCTGAAAACCCTAAAGTTTCTAGAGCTTTATCAGAAAAACCTAAAGTTTCTAGAGCTTTTATCTGAAAAACCTAAAGTTTTTGAAGCTTTTATCTGAAAAACCTAAAGTTTCTAGAGCTTCATCAGAAAAACCTAAAGTTTCTAGAGCTTTTATCTGAAAAACCTAAAGTTTTTGAAGCTTTTATCTGAAAAACCTAAAGTTTCTAGAGCTTTCTAACTATAAACCCTAAAGTTTTTAGAGCTTTATGTCTGAAAAACTAGTTTCTATAGCTTTTGTATGAAAAAACCTAAAGCTTCTAGAGCTTTTTGTCTGAAAAAACTAAAGCTTCGAGAGCTTTTTGCCTGAAAAAAAATAAAGCTTCTAGAGCTTTTTGTCTGAAAAAACCCAAAGTTTCTATAGCTTTAGTCTGAAAAAACCTAAAGCTTCTAGAGCTTTTTGTCTGAAAAAACATAAAGCTTCTAGAGCTTTTTGTCTGAAAAAACATAAAGCTTCTAGAGCTTTTTGTCTGAAAAAAAACCCAAATTTTCTATGGCTTTTGTCTGAAAAAAACTAAGGCTTCTAGAGCTTTTTGTCTGAAAAAACTTAAAGCTTCTAAAGCTTTTTATTTGAAAAAAAAAAAAACTAGTATCTAGAGCTTTTGGATATGGAGAAATTAATGGACCATTAAACAGCTTTCCAAGAAACAGCATTTCAGTTATTGAAAAGTAACAGCAGAACTATTTTCGATTTCTTTTGGCTCAAATAAAAATTATCTGTAGTTTTTTCATATATTAGAGGGAAGGGGGGGGGGCCACGATGATGCCAACATGCTTCTCGGGTACTAATGAAGTATCTCCAATAGTATATTTATTTACAAGCTGATTTTAATATTGCCTAATACTACTCGGTCTTTAAAGCAATCTTTAAAAGTACTAAAATTTATAAAAAATGTAACTAAATTTATCTTTGATATCTATTTAAAAATCTCTTTAAAAGAATTGGAAAATCAAGACTATTTTCATCAACACTGAAAAATCTAAGAACCGAATTTCATTTATAATATATTTAAGAAATCAAAAATTTAGAAATATACAATTTGTCAAATGTGGCATTGTTTTATTTTCGTTTTTAATATGATTCGCTCAAATATGTGATTTATACATATCAGGGTTGACTGCAAAACCATAAGATAGGGTTTATACATACTGAACTACTGAACCTATTATTTCAAATCTATAACAATCCATGAATTGAAAGAACTTACAACGAACCGCCACTGATATATATATATATATATATATATATATATATATATATACACATGTCTAAATAGTTAGTTAGATATCCAAACACGCATACACACAGATTCAACCCTTTTCACTCCCTCACTCTTTCCTGACTACAACTCACTGATCCGGCAATTTGTGGGTGAGTGGTTCCCGAGTATACCTCTCGAGGTAACCCCTCTCACCATGGTATAACTACTTCCTCTCCCACTTGGCCGTGACAGGATATATATATATATATATATATATATATATATATATATATATATATATATATAGCCTATACTGTATATATATGTATATAAATATACTGTATATTTATGTATACATATATATATGAATATATTTATAATATATATACTGTATATATTCAGACATTTGCTCTTTATTATATAGGGGAAATTAATAAGATTGAGAGAAAATATGAAATTTGAGCCATATAATCAAGCCCTGTGGGCGCGGAGGTCTTTCAGCAGAGAGAGAGAGAGAGAGAGAGAGAGAGAGAGAGAGAGAGAGAGAGAGAGAGAGAGGTAACAATAGAAATGATTTAGAGTAGGTGCATGCACTATTACAAAAGATCCAGGATGTATAAATAATAAGGAAACGTTTTAAACTGTGGGAACTAGAGATGAATGAAGCTTTTGCATCCTGCATTCAAGATACAAGAAAGAATAGTTGATGGAATGAGGAGGGAGTTGATAAATATATTTGAGCTGTGTGAGCAGCAACGGGTTTATGAAAGGAAAGAGCACAAGTGATGCTATCTTTATAGTAAGGCAAGTATGTAGAAGAAAACAGGAAAGTTTATATGCGTTTTGGATCTTGCAAAGGCGTATGACAAGGTGCCAAGATGGTTAGTCTATTGGAGTTTGAGAAAGATTACCCGAGAAGTTGGTAAGGTTATATGAGGAATGAGGGGGTGGGGTATCAAAGGACTATAAGAGGCATATCCTGTGAAGATTGGTCTCCATCAGAGATCAGCTTTGAGTTCATTCTTCTTCTAATTATTATAAAGACTTTGTCATTGAATTAAAGAACAACGAAGAATTATGGGAACTGGTGTTTGCGGATGATTTAATCATTATAGTTACCACAAAAATATCCCTAAACAGGATAGGATAGGATATGATAGGATAGGATTGGAAATGAACATTGGAAAGAAAGAGCTAATTATTAATAGTAGAGAGGGGCATGAAGAAGTTAACAATCAAGATGCAGATGAGTTTAACTACTTGGGATCAATAATAACAGATATGGGAGGTACTGAGAAAACACACACACACACACACACATATATATATATATATATATATATATATATATATATATATATTATATACATATATATATATATTATATATACATATATATATATACATATATACATATGTATGTATATATATATATATATATATATATATATATACATATATATTTATATATTTACGCATGTAAATATCAACCACAATGGCATTTAATATCGAATTCTACCTTTGGGAATGTAAATCCACTAAAAATTCATTTATGATAAATGCTTCCAGTGGATATACATTCCCAATGATAGAATTCTATATTAAATTCCTTGTGATTGATATCTATATTGATTAAAACCA
>NC_090746.1:1763555-1776055 GCF_036898095.1 Palaemon carinicauda | reverse complement strand
TGGAAAATCTCCATAGAAAATACATTGTTCTCAGCCGTATTTCAGTAAAATACAGGCGACCGTAACTTTAACCTACTTTGTTATCATCTTTTACAAGTTGGTATCCGTAATATCCCTCCTTTAAATCCATATATCCGTTTTTAAAACCGAAAATGCCTTACAACATTTAATCCAGGGTTTTTACCGTTTTTACGGCAACTTTTTAACAGTCCAACAGATGAATATAAAAGCTTGTCACCAGAGTTCAACTATAAAGGGTTTCGTGGGTAATATCTTTCATTTTTTTAATGAATGAATAAAAGAGACTGAGTGACAAAAAATATATTGAAAGTTTAATAATAATATCTACATTATTTACATAAGAGGAAAATATTATTCATACAATATTTTTCAAGAAGCTGCAATGACCTCTCAAGGATGTGATTTAAGATCACCAACAAACACTTATGTACACTTCAATAAAGCATACCAACCAACAGCTATATTAGTACACAGCATCTTTATAAATATGATTACTTACTAAACCCTTAGAACATAAGCTGGTTATAAATCAGAGATCTGTGGAAAGAATATTGATGGGAATAACACTAAGAGACAGAAAAAAAAAAAAAAAAATTTACGGGACAACTAAAGTAGAGGATATTCTAACAACGTGTCAGAAAAAGAAATGGACATGAGCAGGATATTCAATGAGAATTAAAGACAACAGATGGACATCAAGAATAAGAGAATGGGCCCCTAGAGATTGTAAAAGAAGCAGTGGAAGGAATAAAATACGATGGATTGACTAAGAAAGTTTGCGGGTGTGGACTGGCACAGAGACCATAAACAGACGCTAGTGGAAGGACATTTCTGAGGCCTTTGATCTGCAGTGAACTAGTAATGTCTGATGATGATGATATACACACATATAAATATTATATATATATATATATATATATATATATATATATATATATATATATATATACATATATATATATATATATATATATACATATATTCATATATATATTTATATATATAAATATATATATATATATATATATATATATATATATAAAGAGAGAGAGAGAGAGAGAGAGAGAGAGAGAGAGAGAGAGAGAGAGAGAGAGAGAGAGAGAGAGAGAGGTAGTTTCCCAGATTTTTCGTTATACACAAAATTAAAATAGTTACATCTCCACACAGGACATGGGTTCGCTTTAAGGTCAGTTTTCGGTTAAAAACCAAAAAGATCAATCAGCTTCATGAATAATACTGATAATAAAGATTCATATCTCACCCTTTTGTAAAGGTAATGGACTCAAGGAAATTTCTCAAAGTTAAGTCCCCTGTAACTTGCTGACCAGGTAATTCTCTAGCCGAGTTAAGCCAATGGATTACCAAAACATTATTTGCATGGTATTTTGAGTCTTAATACTACACAGGATTCTAGAAGTTTTATTCCTTCTGTGACCAAGTTGTGGAACGATCTTCCCAATCGGGTAGTTGAATCGGTAGAGCCTTTAAGTTCGAATTTTCTGCAAATGTTTTCATGTTGAACATTCTGACATAAGTCTCTTTCTCTAGTTTATATATGAAAGATCAGTTTTGATATTGTTACTGTTCTTGAAATATTCTATCTCAATTGCTCATTATGTCTCATATAGTTCATTTATTTCCGTATTTACTTTCCTCACTGGGCTATTTTTCCTTGTTGGAGCCCTTGGGCTTACAGCATCCTGCTTTTTCAATTAAGATTGTAGCTTATCTAGTAATAATAATAATAATAATAATAATAATAATAATAATAATAATAATAATAATAATAATAATAATAATTAGAGGGAGAATTGTTGAAACAATTCATAGAAAGAGCTAGACACAGAATTTGCCCATAATTTGCTCTTAGGGATATTGAAACAATAGAAAGATTAGAAATAGTATAGTATTGATTATAGGCCTACAAAGGAACATAAACTACACATCTTAACAAAGTAACCAGCCTTTTACTATCTACAGTAGGTTGCCATGGAAGGCCACCTAACCCTTACTTTTAAGGCTCGAATGAAATATAGTGTGAAATAGGGCTGGATCACACCGTAGATTTAGTTTCCCACCCCCTAATTCCATCAAGGTCAAGGTCATTCATATTACACAATTTATGTTGTCTCATTACCCTCTACATTTCGACCAAATTTGGTTCAAATCAGCCAAGTAGTTTCTGATTACGAATTTTCGACCATGTGGCAGCCATTTTTTATTTCATGATATTTCAGAAACTACTGAATAGAATTAACTCAGACTTGCGCCTGCGCTAGACCTTGGCCCAATTAATGGAACAGTTCTTGAGATCTTGAAGAGCAATCGTTTTAAATTATTTTTACTTTGTGCATAGAGGGCTCTGCATGCACCTGCTCGCTTTTCTTGATTTATACTTCCCCCATATGGGCCATACCACTACTCACCATTGAAAGCAAACGCTTTAAAATTAACTGAGTTACTTGAGATCAAAGACCAAAGACGGATGAGAAGAATAATAGTAATAGCAATAGAACTTCACACTAATAATTGATTGATTGATTTGAAGTTTTCAGGATCCCAGAAAACCTCAAATCAATCAATCAATCAACCACACTAATAATAAGAATAACAACAACAACAACAACAACAACAATAATAATAATAATAATAATAATACCTGTATTTATAAGAATTTAAATAATGTTAAAACTATTTACCACATCTTCATAATTAAATAATACTTTTAGATTTACTTTTTCTTTTCAATAATTGAATATAATTCAATTTACATTAATAAAGTGGTAGACCGATTATGAAAATTATAGACTTTTTCTTTATTTCATACCCATAATACACCGTCCTTGGGTTCCAATCTCACTGCAGTAAAAACCTTTGGGTTTCTTCACTTATTTCTACATTATACAATATTGGCGAGCAGTTTCTAGTAATATTTCATAAATTATACACATGTACACCAGCGCCCCCCCCCCCCCCCCACACACACACACACACACACACACACACACACACATATATATATATATATATATATATATATATATATATATATATATATAGGCCTATATATATATATATATATATATATATATATATATATACAAATATATATTTATATATATAAATTATGTATATATATATATATATATATATATATATATATATATATTCTTGTCTGCATCATTTCCCACTTCTATGTGGGGTCGATGTTTCTGGCCAGCTTTCTCCTTTGAGCAGTAATTTTATTCTGATAATATTCACTATCCATATTCGATTTGGCTAATTTTTCATGGCAGGATGCCTTTCCTACCGCCAACCCTCCCCATTTCCCCGCGCTTGGGACCGGCACCAAGTTGAGGCTGGGTTGTGTGTGTGTGTGTGTGTGTCTGTGTGTGTGTATATATATACTTATATATATATACATATATATATATATATATATATATATATATATATATATATGTGTGTGTGTGTGTGTGTGTGTGTGTGTCATTTTTGGCATCCATCATATCACGTCAACACTTCTCAAACTGTTGTATTAAAATATTTATTAGATATAGGATGAACACCTATAATATTGAACCCTCCAAACATTTACACACAAGATTCATCAACATGTTAAATCCCCAAGGGCCCCCCCGCCACGACACCCCATAAGAATACATCGTATACCTCTTTATTACCTCCGCCCACGAATTTGGGAGGAGGTTATATTTTCGAGTCGGTTTATTTATTTATTTATTTGTCTGTGTGTCTGTGGACAGGATTATATAGAAAGTACTTAAAGGATTTTGACGAAATTTTCACGACAGATAGATTTAACAGGTCATGGACGACCCCAATAAAATTTGGAGATGATCCGGATTCTGGATCCAAATTTGCATTTTTCACAATTTTAAAGATAAGGTTAAAACAAACAGACGGATTTTGACGAAACTTTAACCACAGATAGATCGAAGTCACGGACACATTAAATTCTGGAAATGATCCGGATCCAGATTCTAGATCAGAGTTTGCATTTTAAAGATAACTTCAAAACAAATTGATGGATTTTGATGATATTTCCACCACAGATCGAACTTAGGCCACGGACGATTCCATTAACCTTTGGCGGAGGTCAAAAATGTCTGACTGCTCTTGTCTTGCAGTGCGCTCATGCTTACGGACTTGAAAATCATTCCTTTCCATTCCTTTCCAGCACTTTTTTCAAGCCATCTATCCAGCTTTATCTTTACTAACATTCCCGAACTATAGAGAAGAGACTCTTTAGCTATGGTAAGCAGCCCTTCTAGGAGAAGGACACTCCAAAATCAAACCATTGTTCTCTAATCTTGGGTAGTGCCATAGCCTCTGTACCATGGTCTTCCACTGTCTTGGGTTAGAGTTCTCTTGCTTGAGGGTACACTCGAACATACTGTTCTATCTACTTTCTCTTCTTGTTTTGTTAAAGTTTTTATAGTTTATATAGGAAATATTTATTTTAATGTTACTATTCTTTTAAATATTTAATTTTTCCTTGTTTCCTTTCCTCACTGGGCTATTTTCCCTGTTGGGGCCCCTGGGCTTATAGCATCCTGCTTTTCCAACTAGGGTTGAAGCTTAGCATTTAATAATAATAATAATAATAATATCGTTCTCTATTCCTCAAAAATAACCATAGCTTATGAAGTTTTTGCTACTCCTACGTACCTTACTTCAGTAAAAACTTTGTCTAAATAGTATCAGCCTCTTTTTTCCTTAGCAGATAGTAACCACACTTCCCTTTTATAATAGAATTATATTTTTTTATACAATGATGTATGGAGGCCAGGTTTATTCTAATTTATACATAAATAGCAAGCATACTACGAGTACGCGATGTATGTACGTGTATATATATATATATATATATATATATATATATATATATATATATGTATATATATATGTATACATATATATGTGCATATATCATATTATATATATACAAATATATATATATATATATATATATATATATATATATATATATATATATAAAATGTTATATACACATGCATATGTATATATATATACATGTGCATATATATATATATATATATATATATATATATATATATATATATATATATAAACGAATACGAACTTCATTTCTTTAATCTCACTAGACACCCTCCACATGATGCAATCTGACCTGATTTCCAGGAAAAGCAACAAATGATTCGGTCTCTCAAAATAAATTCTATTATTCTATACAAAACTGAATGCAGGCCAAGTTTATTCTATATATAAAAAGCAACCTTACTAGGAGTACGCAGTATATAAATATATATATATATATATATATATATATATATATGTACGCAGTATATATATATATATATATATATATATATATATATATATATATATATATATATATACGCAGTATACATATATATATATATATATATATATATATATATATATATATGTGTGTGTGTGTATATATACACATATATATACATACATACATACATACATATACCAAAGGCACTTCCCCCAATTTTGGGGGGTAGCCGACAACAACAAGAAACAAAACAAAAAGGGGACCTCTACTCTCTACGTTCCTCCAGCCTAACCAGGGACTCAGCCGAGTTCAGCTGGTACTGCTAGGGTGCCACAGCCCAACCTCCCACATTTCCACCACAGATGAAGCTTCATACTGCCGAGTCCCCTACTGCTGCTACCTCCGCGGTCATCTAAGGCACCGGAGGAAGCAGCAGGGCCTAGTGGAACTGCGTCACAATCGCTCGCCATTCATTCCTATTTCTAGCACGCTCTCTTGCCTCTCTCACATCTATCCTCCTATCACCCAGAGCTTTCTTCACACCATCCATCCACCCAAACCTTGGCCTTCCTCTTGTACTTCTCCCATCAACTCTTGCATTCATCACCTTCTTTAGCAGACAGCCATTTTCCATTCTCTCAACATGGCCAAACCACCTCAACACATTCATATCCACTCTAGCCGCTAACTCATTTCTTACACCCGTTCTCACCCTCACCACTTCGTTCCTAACCCTATCTACTCGAGATACACCAGCCATACTCCTCAGACACTTCATCTCAAACACATTCAATTTCTGTCTCTCCATCACTTTCATTCCCCACAACTCCGATCCATACATCACAGTTGGTACAATCACTTTCTCATATAGAACTCTCTTTACATTCATGCCCAACTCTCTATTTTTTACTACTCCCTTAACTGCCCCCAACACTTTGCAACCTTCATTCACTCTCTGACGTACATCTGCTTCCACTCCACCATTTGCTGCAACAACAGACCCCAAGTACTTAAACTGATCCACCTCCTCAAGTAACTCTCCATTCAACATGACATTCAACCTTGCACCACCTTCCCTTCTCGTACATCTCATAACCTTACTCTTACCCACATTAACTCTCAACTTCCTTCTCTCACACACCCTTCCAAATTCTGTCACTAGTCGGTCAAGCTTCTCTTCTGTGTCTGCTACCAGTACAGTATCATCCGCAAACAACAACTGATTTACCTCCCATTCATGATCATTCTCGCCTACCAGTTTTAATCCTCGTCCAAGCACTCGAGCATTCACCTCTCTCACCACTCCATCAACATACAAGTTAAACAACCACGGCGACATCACACATCCCTGTCTCAGCCCCACTCTCACCGGAAACCAATCGCTCACTTCATTTCCTGTTCTAACACATGCTTTACTACCTTTGTAGAAACTTTTCACTGCTTGCAACAACCTTCCACCAACTCCATATAACCTCATCACATTCCACATTGCTTCCCTATCAACTCTATCATATGCTTTCTCCAGATCCATAAACGCAACATACACCTCCTTACCTTTTGCTAAACATTTCTCGCATATCTGCCTAACTGTAAAAATCTGATTCATACAACCCCTACCTCTTCTAAAACCACCCTGTACTTCCAAGATTACATTCTCTGTTTTATCCTTAATCCTATTAATCAGTACTCTACCATACACTTTTCCAACTACACTCAACAAACTAATACCTCTTGAATTACAACAGTCATGCACATCTCCCTTACCCTTATATAGTGGTACAATACATGCACAGACCCAATCTACTGGTACCATTGACAACACAAAACACACATTAAACAATCTCACCAACCATTCAAGTACAGTCACACCCCCTTCCTTCAACATCTCAGCTTTCACACCATCCATACCAGATGCTTTTCCTACTCTCGTTTCATCTAGTGCTCTCCTCACTTCCTCTATTGTAATCTCTCTCTCATTCTCATCTCCCATCACTGGCACCTCAACACCTGGAACAGCAATTATATCTGCCTCCCTATCATCCTCAACATTCAGCAAACTTTCAAAATATTCCGCCCACCTTTTCCTTGCCTCCTCTCCTTTTAACAACCTTCCATTTCCCTCTTTCACTGTCTCTTCAATTCTTGCGCCGGCCTTCCTTACTCTCTTCACTTCTTTCCAAAACTTTTTCTTATTCTCTTCATATGACTGACCCAGTCCCTGACCCCACCTCAGGTTAGCTGCCCTCTTTGCCTCACGTACCTTGCGCTTTACTTCCACCTTTTGCTCTCTATATTTTTCATACTTCTCTATACTATTACTCTGCAGCCATTCTTCAAAAGCCCTCTTTTTCTCTTCCACTTTTACCTTCACTCCTTCATTCCACCATTCACTGCCCTTCCTCATGCTGCCTCCAACAACCTTCTTGCCACATACATCACTTGCAATCCCAACAAAATTTTCTTTTGCTAACTTCCACTCCTCCTCTAAATTACCAGTTTCTCTTACTCTCACCTCGTCATATGCCATTTTCAACCTTTCCTGATATTTACTTTTTACCCCCGGTTTTATTAGCTCTTCAACCCTCACTAGCTCCCTTTTACATCCACCTACTCTATTCCCCCACTCTTTTGCTACAACTAATTTTCCTTCCACCAAAAAATGATCAGACAAACCGTTAGCCATACCCCTAAACACGTGCACGTCTTTCAATCTTCCAAACATTCTTTTAGTTATCAACACATAATCCATTAATGCCCTTTCTACTACTCTTCCATTTGCCACTCTTACCCATGTATACTTATTTTTATCTTTCTTTTTAAAAAAGCTAGCACTTATTACCATCTCTTGTTCAACACACATATCTACCAGTCTCTCACCACTTTCATTTTCACCTGGTACGCCATACTTCCCAATGACACCTTCTACCTCTCCAGCACCCACTCTAGCATTTAAGTCACCCATAACAACTACATAATTCCTTCTACCCAGTCCTTCTACACACCTAGTTAATTCATTCCAGAACTCATTCCGCTCTTCTTCACTTTTCTCACTACCTGGCCCATACGCACTGACAAACGCCCAACATTCCCTACCCAACCTAACCCTTACCCACATTAACCTAGATGATATCTCCTTCCATTCCACTACTTTACCTGTCATCCATTCACTCAGCAATAAAGCCACACCCTCTCTCGCTCTTCCCCTTTCAATCCCAGACACTCTACCAGACATTTCACCAAACATCACTTCACCCTTTCCTTTCATCTTTGTCTCACACAAGGCCAATACATCCATCCTTCTACTTCTAAACATACTTCCAATCTCACATCTTTTACTCTCTATCGTACTACATCCACGCACATTCAAACACCCCAAAACTAGAGTGCGGGGAGCAGTTACTCTCCCCCCAGCTCCATCTCTTTGTTGCTGTCTCACAGGATTTTCTATACAGGAGAGGGGGTTCCCAGCCCCCTCGTCCCGTCCCTTTTAGTCGCCTCTTACGACACGCAGGGATAACGTTGGCGCTATTCTAATTGTTTTATGCCCCGCGGCCACAGGGGCATATATATACATAAATACATATATATGTATATATACACATATATATAATATATATATACATACATATATATATATACATATATATTATATATATATACATATATATATATATATATATATATATATATATATATATATATATATATATATATATTGCGAATACGAACTCCATTTCTTTAATTTCGCTATTCACCCACCAGATGCAACCCAACCTGATTTCCCAGAAAAAAAAACGACAAATGCTTTGGTCTCTCAAAAAGATTCTATCACCAATTACTTCAGTCGAGAGTACTCGACAATTTAAATTAAATCCCCACTCGCTTTACATACCTGTGTATGTTCTATCATAAACGTCATTTGAATCGTGAGGATATAGTTACTAGAGAACTTGTAGCAGTGATCTTTTGAAATGCGATTATTAAACAAATGAATTTCCGAAGTAGTGCTGGAAGCATCATCATCTCCTTGAGAATTTCATTTCCATTGGTCGGGAGCCATTCTGCTTTATTTACTTATCTAGATTGACTTTTAATTGACTTCGGCGACTACGCCTAGACCTGCCTGCTAATAAATGCGTACTCTGTTATCACAGCCATTGGCGTGTTAATTAGAACAGAGAGAGAGAGAGAGAGAGAGAGAGAGAGAGAGAGAGAGAGAGAGAGAGAGAGAGAGAGAGAGAGAGAGAGAAAACTTGACAAAGATTATCAAGAAAGTAGGTATATTTTCCCCCAAAAGTTTCATAGCTGTCAACTCCCGGAATTGAATTTTGTTCTTGATATTCTGGAATTAAATTTTGGTTTTAATATTCCGGAATTAAATTTTGTTTTTTATATTCATGAATAATATTTGGGTATCAAATATAGAAGTTGCATCAACATACTCCACTAATATATTCAAATTGTTTATGAAAAACTGGAAAAAATAGAGATAACAGCAGGGACAAGTAAAGGAAAAGAAACAATTGTCTATCAGCGTAATCTGAATAAAACATGGAAGGATCAAAGCATGAAAGCAAAATGTAACTTTTTTACAGTGAAGTTTATTGGTTAAAGGACCATGGTTTCTTGCTGATTTTAGTGATCATATAGTACTTTTGGACAAGCGTTTAATTCATTAACTTCCTTGTATTAGGCTTTCTCAGTATTCACTATGTAATCTAAACTTTCTGGGAGCAAAGAACAGTGACACTACACTATAAAGCAGGACAATGCCATAGAGAATGACCATATATATATATATATATATATATATATATATATATATATATATATATATATATATATATATATATATATATATAAAACCAGCGCCCAAGGCCCCCCTCTCCATCCAAGCTGGGACCAAGGAGGGCCGGGCAATGGCTGCTGATGACTCAGCACATAGACCTACAGGCTCTTCTAAACACCCCATCCTTACCTCACAAGGATGGTGAGGTTGCAGCGACCAAAGGAACTAACGAGTTTCAGCAGGACTGGAACCCCACTCTGGCAATTACCAGGCAAGGACGTTACCATGTAGGCCACAGCAGCCGTAAGAAATGCCGATTTGCGCTTGCAGCCCTGCTCAATGTCCCCTAGGCTCTTAACAGGCAAGCAATCAATAACCACTCAGATCGGCATCAAGGGGATCTACGTTATCCCAATTCCCTTCACAAAGACTTATCGGCCGTCACAGGACGTCAAGCCTCAATAGCACAGCAAACATTGACTCATGTTATAAAGTCCAACAGCTTCCAATAAATAATACTGGCCGTTTTTAGATTTCAAGGAAAACACATTGTGACCATCTCATTTTGTAGATCAATGAAGTCTTCCACAGATAAAATTAATGACCGGTTGAATATGTGTTGCGTTGGTGTTATCTATTATGGCTTAGAAATAGGAGGCTTTGTTCATGGTCCCTCCCCTACTGCTAGTTTATAGCAATAAAGCGTTCCCCATTTTACAATAAACTCAAAGCAAAACGTGTCTAGCATAGCTTCCAAGTTACGCCACCTTAGAGAAAAATACTTTAATTCGTCACCAGAAAGTGAATTTCTTATTTGCTGGTAATTCACGAAAAGATACAGTATATATTGTTGAAGCTCCCGAGTGAAAGCACAGAATTCAATAAATATATCTTTAAAAAATAAGCTTCTTATAACTGGCCCAACACAAACCTACAATAATTATTATTAATATCCTACTGTACTTCGTAGGGGATAGGTACTAAAGTGCTCGGGTGTTCAGCATATAGTAGGCTACCTTGCTGATATTGAGCGAAAGTCCGCATTTCATAATAAAAAAAAGATGAGGACGACTTAACAGTTCACCTAATGAATTTCAATCTCGTCAACATTAAGCAATCGGATAAGTACACACCCACAAATGTCTTCTGAAACAATTCTACTGAATCAGACAAACATGAAAAATCAAAACCGAGTGACTAATATACCTTTGCTAACACACAACGTTACGTGAGATTACGAGACGAATAATTCTGGAGAGATATTTGATCAAATGAGAATAACGACGAATATCTCTCTCTCTCTCTCTCTCTCTCTCTCTCTCTCTCTCTCTCTCTCTCTCTCTCTCATTGCACTAGTGTCTGTATGCGTGTCAGCTATTAGTGTTCATGCAACGAGCCATCTCTCTCTCTCTCTCTCTCTCTCTCTCTCTCTCTCTCTCTCTCTCTCTCTCTCTCTCTCTCTCTCTCTCTCACCTACAAGCAATAGGAATCATATACTGGATTTTACTTTTAACAAAATTGCAATCAGTTCTAAGATCCACATGATATACATAGAATAATTTTAGTATAATTAAGATTAGCCTGAAAATATATCTAAACACAAACCAATATAAGAAAATAATCCATTTATAATACATCTGTTTAAGATAAGAATTACAATCAAAGAATCTTTATCATCATCGTTCCGTTTTTTAAGAGGTATACCAGGATGAATCTTTGAGTTCAGTAAAAGTAACAACTATATAAATGTTAATTTTATGGAACTCAATAATTCATGTTGATATAAGCTACCTTAATTAAGAACATTTTTATGCCCTACTACTACTACTATTATCATTATTATTATTATTATCATTATTACTAGCAAGCTACCACCCTAGATGGAAAAGCAGTATGTTATAAGCCAAAGGGCTACAACAGGGAAAAATAGCCCAGTGAGGAAAAGGAAAAATGAAATAAACATACTACAAGAGAAGTAATAAACAGTTCAAATATTTCAAGGACAGGAACAACACTAAAATAAATCTTTCATATATAAACTATAAAAACTAAAAACTAGGAGGAAGAGAAATAAGATAGAATAGTGTTCCCGAGTAAACCCTCAAGCAAGAGAACTCTACCCCAAGACAGTGAAAGACCATGGTACAGAGGCTATGGCACTACCCAAGACTAGAAAACAATGGTTTAATTTTGTAGTGTCCTTCTCCAAGAAGAGCTGCTTACCGTAGCTAAAGAGTCTCTTCTACCCTTACCCAAAGGACAGTGGCCAATGAACTACTACAGTACAGTAGTTACCCCTTTGGGTGAAGAAGAATTGTTTGGTAATCTCAGTGTTGTCAGGGGTATAAAGACAGAGGAGAATCTGTAAAGAATAGGCCAGAC
>NC_090746.1:1738555-1753555 GCF_036898095.1 Palaemon carinicauda | reverse complement strand
AGAAAAAAGCTGAAATATTTTGATACATGTCTCCGAGGGACAGGACATTACTTTACATATTCTTGCCTCTCTTACTCATTTTACCCCCCACACAAACAGATACATATATACAATTTATTTACATACATATATGTATACACACAAACACACATATGTATGTATGTATATATATATATATATATATATATATATATATATATATATATATATATATATATATATATATATATATATATATATATCATCATCAGACGTTACTAGTTCACTGCAGAACAAAGGCCTTAGACATGTCTTCCACTTGTGTCTGTTTATGGTCTTTCTTTGCCACTCCATACCAGCAAACTTTCTTAGTTTATCAATCCGTCGTCTTACTCTTCCTCCATCTGCTTCTTTTGCAATCTCTAGGGACTTATTCTGTTATTCCTAATGGCTATCTATTGTCTGTCATTCTCATTACATGTCCAGCCCATGTTTATTTATTTTTCTTACATGTTGTTAGAATATCCTACACTTTAGTTTGCTATCGAATCCATGTTGTTATTTTTCTGTCTTTTAGTGTTATTCCCATTATTATTCTTTCCTTAGTGTTTTTTTTTATTTGTAACTAGCTTATGTTCTTAGACTTTGGTAAGAATCCAAATTTATGATGCACAACTTAATACTGGTATACGACCATCTCATTAAACCATTCTCTTTTATATATATATATATATATATATATATATATATATATATATATATATATATATATATATATATATATTGTGAAGTCCTGTGCGAGGGAGTTCTACCCTCCAAAGGACAACTTAACAGTCATAATTCTTTTAGTTTGTTTTTCTTGGTAAAAAGCTTGCTCTCATGGATTTCCTCGTCTATGTAACTTAAGAACAAGCCTCAACTAACAAAGGAGGTCTGGATTGCGTTACAGAGACCTCCTTGGCCATTAACTTGTCAGGCGCTTAATTCTCACCTCTTCCCAGGTCAGCCACAGAGATACGCCAGATGTGAGAATAAAAGTTCTCATAGACCGGGGCATCGAAGTCCACAAAGAAGAAGACCCCTGGTCATGATTGGCCAACACGCGGAAAAATAAGGAGGGGTCACAAGATGCCATTGGCCCTCAAAAGATGAAGACCGCCCTTGGAAGTCAAGATTACCCAATCAAGAGAAAAAGGGGATGGCCCAAAAAAATCTTCACTGCGGAGCCTAAGGCTGTGAGGGTAGAAGAAACCAGTTCCAGTCCGGAGGCCATACAAGAAACAACTCTTCCCAGGAGCCAGCCAGTGCCTGCGTCCCCCAGGACAGGCTCTCCCCCCTGAAACCTCCAAGAGGCTCGAACTCCGTCTGAGTCAAAGAACACACTCAGGACGAAGAAAGGAACCATCTGCGTTGACGTCCCAAAGAACACCTGATGTGCCGAAGTTTTTGAAGTTAAGTACTGACCCCTGTGCGAGGGAGAGAATTAAACAAAAAGAAAAGTGCCTAAGGTGTCAAGTTGCATGGATGGGAATTCCAAGGGAGTGAAGCTGAGGGATAATTGTGGGGATTAGTTCTCGTAATAATGTGACACCCTATTCGCAACTAACATCATTTTGTTTTTTCTTGTTTTATGTTACAAGTTTTCTTATGTCAAGTAATAACAGTTTTTTTTGTTGTATAAAAATTGAAGTGCGAAGCGAGGGTTTTTTCTTTTGTTGTCGGGGGCACATAGACAGATTGCCAACATTATTTTCATTTGTTTACGGGATCACCCGTGCACTTTTCTTACCATAATTATTCATTTGACATTTATGTTCTGCAGTTTATTTTACTGAGTGATTTCGGAAAATAGAAATTAAGTGATACCTTCTTTCTTTTATTGTTATTTGTGCATCTGAATGTATTTGGATTGCTAGAGAGAATTAAGCTTAGTTTTGTCTTTTCGTTTTTTTTACTGTAATCATTTCTCGATTTATTAACCATAAACTCGAAAACACATTTTGCTTTATTTGTCAATTGTAAGTTATCTCCTTAAGAGTTTTACGATAATTTTATTTTTTTTTTGTTTGACTTAAAATTAAACTATTGTATTTTCGATTATTACAACAGAGTTTCTTTTGTCCGTGAGTTAGACTAAGGTTGAAACCAAATTGTTCCTACACGAATTAAAACTATTCCAACGAGGTGCAGCTCCAAAATAAATAAATGAGCTCGGGTGTTTTTGAACCGTTAATAATATTAACAGGTTCAGTCATATAAAAGAATTTTGAGTGTCAATTAGTCGCTCTGGATTGACACGAAGTCACTGTGTCATGTGAAGAGTCCGATTGATACTTTCTTTAAAGATCGTAATCTGCACAATTACGTCACAATATATATATATATATATATATATATATATATATATATATACTGTATACTGATTTACAAAGGACCCCTCTAAAAAGAAAACTAGCACAACATAAGGTACTTAACTCATCGAAAACCCACTAGCAGTGCGTCGAACCCGTACACTCTATCTCTATTTCCCCTAACTCTTGAGCATTGGTTAATGAATATTTATTCAGTCCTAACCAATACCTCTTTCAAGACATTTACTCATATTTACTCATCTCGTCATTTCCTCTCAATGACGATATCTAATTTGCATAAAGGATGGTTGATCCCTAGAGATTGTAAAAGAAGCAGAGGAAGGAAGAGAAGACGTTAGATCGAAGAACTAAGGAAGTTTGCGGATGTGGACTGGCACAGAAAGACCATAAACAGATGCAAGTGGAAGAATATGTCTAAGGCCTTTAATCTACAGTGGACTAGTATCGGCTGATGATGATGATGATGATGATGTATGTATGTACTGTAAGTGTGAAATCTAAATCTCCACCTATTCACCTATATGATTACGAAGGACATTCCACAATTTGGTGTTATCAAGAAAATAACTTCAGGCATATTGTTTGGTAGTCTATTACCTACGCAAGTGAAAAGTAAGACTTGGAAATGACTGCCTAACTTAAACTATGTGGAGGGAGGTATACAACTGCGGAAAATCTTGTAAAAACATCTGAATGGAGCTAACCTAATTGAATAACAGGGATAAATATTAAAAATAAAATCAGGAATGAGGACTTAGAGACCCATCGGGTCCCCGTGTCAAGTCATAACAAGATGCGAGAGAGCTACTAAAGACCAAACAACGGAACAATATTCAAAACATGGCAGAAGCGAAATAAAATAATCACTCAGGATGGACAGGTCTTAAAAAATGTTATAAGAGGTGTACCAGATCTTTGTATATATATATACATATATATATATATATATATATATATATATATATATATATATATATATATATATATATATATATACATACCTGTGTGTGTGCATCTACATAAGATAGAATGTTATATAAATATACACAAACAAACACCCACATTATATATATATGTGTGTGCGTGCCCGCACGTGTACATGAACACAAAAGAAGAAACAAGCATCATACAATATTACCCGCATATAGTCAAACGCTGTATATAACTTGCTACGATATTTACGAGCTTCACGAAAACAAATCAATCCGCAAGAAAAATATTCGATACGCGTTTACAGGAAAAGCCTAACCGCACAACTCAAATGACAGTATTAATGAAGAGTTTTGTGATACCGCAAAACAGCGTTCAATTTCATTCTAATGATCAATAAGCTTGTGTGTTTTAAGCAAAACTATGGTACAAACTATACGGAGAAACAATTATCATAAACATATAAACCTCCGGTCGTCTTTCGTCCTCCATAACTATGGCAACACAAATAGGCAAAGTACAAATACATATCATGGAAATCAAATTGCAATTAGATACAGAGAAATTAAAACATCAATTAGAATAAGGAATCCTGAATATTATCACGGAGAAAATTTGATGTTGAAAGCTGAATATTCGAGGCAGATTGTATCATGAAAAATAATATAAAAAAAAATTAGGAAAATACATGAATACATACGTCTGGGTGGGTGTTTTTAGTAGCCACAACGACCTTTTAGCTCCACGATTCCGTCACACTTTTTTAAGGAATAGTGATAATGACAAAAACGTGAATACGGATGAGAAATTAATTAAAAACCATTCCCTTCTCCATGCAGGATTCGAAACCATACATATCTTGTAAGAATGATATTAACACTTGGTTTATATGCTACTAAGAACTAATTACAGAAGTATATACTATGTTAACTTATTCGTACACACACACACACACATATATATATATAATGTTGAATATGAATTATTTCAATAGACCTTTTTAATTTGTATCTGTCTCAAAAGGTAAAACAGCCAAAACAATAGGTCAAATTCCCGAGTTCAAATTAAACATTGTTACATTTGTCACTAAAAAATGTTTGATAAATATCAACCGGTGATTACATAATTTTAGCGCTATATAAAACTACGAAAGTAATTTCAATCATATATAGTTATTGCTGTTTATGCCTACCATTGCACACTAAATATATTACCTATATTTTTGAGGATTCGACTTAACTAAATGTTTACACTACTTCATTTACTAAACCGACAAATTTACTCATTTAGAGAATGAGAATAACATTAATGACTATAATTAACCTTTATTTATTTCTTAGCAACATTTAATAACGTTCAGAAATCAACGAAACTGAACAAGTAATGTATTATTATTATTATTATTATTATTATTATCTATAAAACTTGCTAAGCTACAGCCCTAGTTGGAAAAGCATGATGTTATAAGCCCAATGGACTCCAGAAGGGAAAGTAGCCCAATGAGGAAAGGAAACAAGAAAAAATGAAATATTTTAAGAACAGCAACAATATTAAAAATAAATATTTCCTATATACACTATAAAAACTTGAACAAAACAAGAGGAAGTGAAATAAGAAAGAGAACTCTAACCCAAGACAGAGGAAGACCATGGTACAGAGGCTATGGCACTACCCAAGACTAGAGAACAATGGTTTGATTTTGGAAAAGAGCTGCTCACCATAGTTAAAGAGTCATTTCTACCCTTACCAAGAGGAAAGTGGCCACTGAACAACTACAGTGCAGTAATTAATCCCTTGGGTGAAGAAGAATTGTTTGGTAATCTTAGTGTTGTTAGGTGTATGGCGATAGAGGAGAATGTATAAAGAATAGAAAAGACTATTCGGTGTATGTGTAGGTAAAGGGAAAATGAACCGTAACCAGAAAAAAGGGATCCAATGTAGTACTGTCTGGCCAGTTAAAGGACGCAATAACTCAATAGCGATAGTATCTCAACTGGTGGCTGGTGCCCTGGCCAACCTACTACATATGTTATGTGTTTAACAGATTATAAGTAAAAATTAAATTGCAAATATAAACTCTGACTTACATTAGTTAGGTTAGGTTATGAATTTCTGGGGCCGAGATCCAAAGGTCGAGAAAGCCAAGATGGCATGTATGTATGTATGCATGTATACGTCATCCTTATCCCTGCCACGAAGTGAGAATATCATTCAGACGCGTCTCTTTAATTCAGGAGAGAAAGGGGATACAATAGAAGGGTTGTCGACTTTTACAGATATAGGAAAGAGATCAGGAGCAATGGGGAGATTGTAATGCCAATCAGAAAATACGAATGTAAAAGAGATAGAGGGGAGATGCAAGTAAAAGAAAGGGGGCCGTTAAGGGGAAGAAGATGAGGCAATGGATTACTTTCCAATAAGGATTAACAAATTATTTATTAAATGATGGAGATAAAGATGCATTCAATATCATCTTCGCGTTATACAGACAGTGTTTTCGAGGTGGTATGGCCGTTGCCCTGCGTTATTCAAAATCCATAACAATTTCGTAAAAAAACAACTCGGTGCCAAGTTTCTTAATATAACACGAAAAGGCAGCGAAAAAAATTGTAGATATAATTACCAATTCCATCAATCATTCTTTTTATTTCTCTGATATTCCGCATCAAATACAGACGGAAATGTGAACGCTGACCTTATTCTGTTAATAAGGGTTCTATTCTTGTCGTATTTTTCTCCCTCCTAAATTTAGCATAAAAGCAATGATCTAAAACAACATTTTATTTTGGAGATGTGAGGATATTTTAATAATGTATTTGATAAAGGCTTTTGTGATTATCGCTTAAAGGCACATTCACTTTGGGTAAATTAATGAATTGCATATTTCTTTTAAATGACACCATTCAAAAACTTACATCTTCATACAATTAATCCGATTACCCGGAGAGGTTTTACATGGACTGCACTTTTTTCCAATATAAGTAAACATTCTTTAAATCCAGCGATAAACAGAAACGCAATTGCTATGTTTGTAATCATATATTTAAAAAGAGATGATCTGAAATAAAATACAAAGATTACACTACAAAAAAAAAACAATCTGAAGTTATAGTTAAACCGTTATTATAGTCACCGCAAGGTTTTTGGGCGAAATAAGCCCCACCTCCTGATGACGTCATAGTCAATCACGTTGTCTCCCATAGCGGAAAACAACATGATTGGATATGGCGTCATCAGATGGTGAAGCTTATTTCGCCCGGAATCTCTGCGGCGACTTTACTCCCATCCCTATAACATCAAGATTATAAAAAGAGGGCCTTTCTCCCAACGAAATTATTGTGATATTTTTAAGTTTTAATATGAAGTTCATGGCCATGGTAAAGTCACAAGGTCTACAATAATGTCATTTGATAGGTCTTCCTTATGAGAAAGCATTCCAAATATGAAGTTTATACTCATTGTAGTTCAAGTTCTGTGAAAAATTCAAGTAGAGTACAACATCTACGACCTTACATATACCTTGACAAAGTCCTTAACTATGAGAACTGTTCCCTATCGAGCTTTAATCAACTCTTTTCTGAGAACAATCAATTTAATGAAATACTAAAGAAGAAACTATCAATATTCTTGCAAAAGTAACTGGTGATTTTCTCTAGTCCCGGATGAAACCCTTCACAGAATGAAAGCCATAAGCATGATTGTCCTCACAATAACACCGAATCTGGTGTCATTGGAGTCATTACTTCTTAAAGTTCAAAAGTTATGGCAAAGGTTAATAACGAGTTCACTATATACGGAATTTGGTTTCCAAAGAAGGCAACGATAGGAACACTAATGGTACAGGCAGGAAGACAGACGCAAAATACAGATAAAAAACTTCACTTTAGGCACAACAATACATGATAGGCTACCTTTGTACCAATTTTGATTTGGATATCTTCAACCAGGTAGAAGAACCTGTGGTGGTAAACAAAGTACAAGACACACTGACGAACAAATGAGACAGAAGATCTCCCTTCATGCAAATATACGCACAATGGCATTCATTTGTGCCATGTTTGACTGAAATTCATTCAAACAAGCAGGAGTAGGGAAGAAGGTATATGTGACAGAGAGACTCACAGATGGATAATCTTCCTCATTGCACGTCCTTGCCCTAAATTATACTGAGATTATCTTTTATTGCACATCTAGACATGATGTTCTACCTTTGAGCTATGTTTGACTGTAGATCCTTCAATCCTGCATGATGAGCTGTGATGTCAATCTATAATGTGCCGGACACACAAGCGGACTAAGGGGGAGGGGAGGGGGTTGTATATGCCCATTTAAGCACGTCAGTCTACCTTTGCATCAAGATGAACTGCAATCCCTTAAGCGGTGCAGTCTGGCTTCTGGGGACAACGTAAGGGTGACAAGACTGATTTTCAGCCAAACATACGGACATTAACAGAATTAACTTGAATTCGCCTACAAAGGGGAGAAGCCTTGAATTCAAAATTAAAATGATTCAACGAAGAAAAAAATTAGCTATGAAATAAAGAAATTTAACTAAGAGCCAATGTAGGCCTATACAGACAAATTCAACCTTTTATACATCATCATAATCAGCCAATTTTTGCTTCCTCGATAACAATTCGTGCTTAAATTACTTTGCAAGTTATAAAGAATAGCAAAAAAAAAAAAAAAAAAAATTAATGGACTTTGTTAACATATGATAACACTGCTCTTCTGACAGCAAAATGATGAGTGTCTTGAGAAAGAAATAAACAGAATTCTATTTGCCATGGAAAGCGGAAAAACAGTCTTACAATATATCTAATAAATAAATATTAATTCTTGACCGATGTGGTAACGGCCCTAACTGGTGAACGCTAGACTAGGGTTCAAATCCCGCTCAAACTCGTTAGTTTCTTTGGGCGCTGCAACTTCACCATCTTTGTGAACTAAGGCTGGGGTTTTTTGAGGGAGCCTACGGGTCTATGTCTTGATTGCCTGGCCCTCATTGATACCATCTTGGGTGGAGAAGGGGCTTGGGCACTGATCATATGTGTATATGGTCAGTCTTTAGGGCATTGTCCCGTTCGATAGGGCAATGTCACTGTCCCTTGCCACTGCCATTCATGAGCGGCCTTTAAGCCTTTAAACAGGCGAATATGCGCTGTATATGAAACTGTACTTAGAGCATCTATTGTTTTATGCCATTATTCCAAAAATTAAGTAGAAAATGGAAAGACAATGAAGACTAATAAAACACCAACCTCAATTCTCACATTGATGACAAGCGCTATTGTTATTAAGAATACAATGCAATAGGATTTAATGATTATCGCACTAATTTCATGTTATCTTTTCTAAATAAAAGGCAACGTTCGTAGCAACATCAACGGTGGAACTAAGTGTAAAACGTATTATTTAGGAATGATTCGGTGAAATGATGAAAACTAAGCTATCGTTAAAGATTGTGAGAATCGTGAAAGAAGAAAATAAAGATTTACTTGAAATATAATCTAAAAGATCAAAACATTGTCGTTTCTTATGCCTGAGTTTACTCTGGAGGTGTGAGAATTACTAAAAAACAAGTAGACGGAGTAAGCAACAATAACCTCATTTTTTCTTCGTCCCAACTACGAACCCAACAACAGCTGATTGTCAGCTAAGTTTGCAATTCATGTTTTGCGTTGCAAATTATATACTGAATTTTATGGAAGGAAATGCCGTAGAACATTGGGAACTGTTTATGAGTGTTGCACGCTATTGTTACAACACGAGAGAGAGAGAGAGAGAGAGAGAGAGATAGAGAGAGAGAGAGAGAGAGAGAGAGAGAGAGAGAGAGAGAGAGAGAGTTACAAGGATTTTGGATATATCAAAGACCTTTTAGTCCATCTGAGGAGACTCCATTTGCTCTTTGGTAGAGCGATTTAGTTTAAGCATTTAGAGAGTTCTTAGGATCTTGTTTAACTTATTCTTGAACTCGTTCACCGTGCAACCTTTTACTACATCCGCTGGAAAGTCTATTCCAAGTATTTGCTATTTTGTATGTAAAGAAATTGCCACATTGAGTGGTGTTGTATCTTATCAATTCCAGTTTGTATCCGTTACCTCAGGACTGATTTGTGTGTGTGTGAGAGAGAGAGAGAGAGAGAGAGAGAGAGAGAGAGAGAGAGAGAGAGGGAGAGAGAGAGAGAGAGAGAGAGATAATTTTTCAACCTTGATAACCAAGAATAGCAAATAAGATTTGCATAAGAATCAAGGGTGAATCGGTCAATTCCAGACTCGAAGGAAGAGCTGTTGAATTGAACAACGGAACCTAACATTGGGCAGCCGTTTCCATCGCAAAGTTGAGCAAACACTAGCTGTTAAACACCCAAAAATATATTGGGCTACTTCCAATCCTTTCTAATTCAGGAAAATGCCAATAGCTTTTGAAATATAAACCTTTATCTAATGATTTTGAATAACATGGCGAAAAAATACCGACATATCACGAAGGAAAAATGGTGGGAAGGTTTTCGAGAAATGTTGAATCCTCAGTTGGCATCACTTTCCTTATCAAATCTGATTGGCACCACTTTCCTTATCAAATCTGATTGGCGCCACTTTCCTTATCAAATCTAATTGGCACCACTTTCCTTACCAACTCTGATTGGCACCACTTTTCTTATCAAATCTGATTGGCATCACTTTCTTTATTAAATCTGATTGGCACCACTTTCCTTATCAAATCTGATTGGAACCACTTTCCTTATCAAATCTGATTGGCATCACTTTCCTTATCAAATCTGATTGGCATCACTTTCCTTATCAAATCTGATAGGCGCCACTTTCCTTACCAAATCTGATTGGCGCCACTTTTCTTATCAAATCTGATTGGCATCACTTTTAGGAAAGTGAGACCAATCAGATTTGATAAGGAAAGTGAGGCCTATCAGATTTGATAAGGAAAGTGGTGCCAATCAGATTTGATAAGGACTTATCAAATCTGATTGGCACCACTTTCCTTATCAAATCTGATAGGCATCACTTTCCTTATCAAATCTGATTGGCCTCACTTTCCTTATCAAATCTGATTGGCCTCACTTTCCTTATCAAATCTGATTGGCCTCACTTTCCTTATCAAATCTGATAGGCATCACTTTCCTTATCAAATCTGATTGCCATCACTTTCCTTATCACATCTGATTGGCCTCACTTTCCTTATCAAATCTGATTGGCACCACTTTCCTTGTCACATCTGATTAGCCTCACTTTCCTTATCAAATCTGATTGGCATCCCTTTCCTTATCACATCTGATTGGCGCCACTTTTCTTATCAAATCTGATAGGCATCACTTTCCTTATCAAATCTGATTGGCATCACTTTCCTTATCAAATCTGATTGGCCTCACTTTCCTTATCAAATCTGATTTGCACCACTTTCCTTATCAAATCTGATTGGCATCATTTTCCTTATTCAAATCTGATAGAGAAGAAAACACGTTGTGAAAACTGGATATATGCAGGATGATTACATAGGCAACAACGACAGAGAAGAGTACACAAACAAAAAATATATTGCCAGCTTATGCAGTATATATAGTGTTATCAAATCAAAATGATATAATATCTAAGATAAATAATTGTGATTCTGATTAAATTTCCAAAATCTAAAACCCGATTATTTTTACTATGAATGGCTTTAATCAAAATAACGGTCCTCATAATCTCTTCTTTCCATTAACAAGGGCGAAGGCGCCCAGTTCAAAGGTCATAATCAGGTATCTATCACTTCTATTTGCAAGAACATTACTCAGTCACTTTCTACTTGCAAGCAATCTCAGTATTACATTTTAATATTCAGAACTTACATCTACATCAATGCATTCTTCCTTCGCATCCCTTTTCCTTTCGGCGAAAGAACAGATAAATATAATTTCAATAAGCCTAAAATTCACATTCCCTCTACATGAGTTATTGACCTTTAACGCCCCATAATCTATTCCATAATTTCACTAGAACGTACGATCACTGTTGGTAAGGTCTTTTCTCAAGCTCGTCAGTTCCTTTGGTCGCTGCAACCTCACCATCCATGTGAGCTAAGGATGGGGGGTTTTGGGGGATCCTACAAGTCTATCTTCTCGGTTATCAACAGCCTTTGCATGGCCCTCCCTGGTCTTAGCTAGGGTGGAGAGGGGGATTGGCCACTGATCATATGTATTTATAGGTTCAGTCTCTGGGACATTGTCCTGCTTACTATGGCAATATCACTGTCCCTTGCCTCTGACATTTATGAATGGCCTTTAAAAACACTAAAAATCTTCCTATTCTAAAAAGTATGACTCCAAGTCTATTGTGCATGTCCCCTCAATCACGTTCATAAATATAACTGCACTTTAAAAAGGGAGACCAAATTCGATAATCAAGTCAGCGAACCTAATCTCTACCTCACTCACAGAGTCGTAGTCTATTCCGCAACTTTTCCAAGGCAGCTGCTGCTTTCTCATCTCTCACATATCATGATTCAGCTCTTGTCGCTCTCGGCAATCATCTATAGTCAATTCTTTTTAGTGAGGCAGATTTGCACCGGCTTGCAGGGGTGCCCTTTTAGATCGGAAAAGTTTCCTGCTCGCTGATTGGTTAGACAATATAATTCTAACCAATCATCTAGCAGGAAAAGTTTCCTGTTCGCTGATTGGTTGGACAAGATAATTCTAACCAATCAGATAGCAGGAAACTTTTCTGAACTAAAGGGGCACCGCTGCGAGTTGGTGCAAATAAACTTTATTAAAAAAAAATGAGTATAGAGCATCTGTTTCTATACTTAATCATGGCCATTCTTTCCATTAGTAAGCTCATGTTTATCCCTTATAAAATCGTTTCTAGAAAAAAATAAATGAAATTACTTGTCTTTTTTTGCTTGTAGCTCTACAAATATTACTTAAAAACCAAGACAGTCACTGTAACATGTGCATATTATCAAGCCTCGTTTTGATCATATTTTTAAAGACTGAATCAATTATCTTCTACATAAAATTTCCTCATCATAAAAATTGTATATCAATCCCGGTAAAGATTATTTTTCGCTAAACCACAAAAACACCAACAAAAGTTAGATTTAAACTATTTGTTCTTTCTGTAGAATTCATATGACAAAAGACATCAATTCATCAAACATAAACTCAAACCAGCAATGCGTATCTTAACATAAATTATTATTATTATTATTATTATTATTATTATTATTATTATTATTATTATTACAAGCTAGGCTACAGGCCTAGTTGGAAAAGCAAGATGCTATAAAGCCCAAGGGCACCAACATGGAAAGATAGCCCATCGAGGAAAGGAAAAAAAGGAAATGACTAAAGTACAAGAAAATAATTAACAATGAAAATACAATATTTCGAGAACAGTAACAACATTAAATAAGATCCTTCTCATATAAACTATAAAAACTTGAAAAAAAAAAGTGGAAGAGAAATAAGATAGAACACCATGCCCGAGTGTACCTACTAGCAAGAGGATAGCTTTTGTGAAAGAAAGAAACGGACATCATGGCACATGGATAAATGCACAACTTTTTGCTTTGTTTTCCCAAACCGCTGCTTTCTATAATCAATATAATATTATCTTAACAGCAAGCAAAGAGAGGTAAAATACTGAGCCCACATTTGTAATCGAATCCACTGCAAAATCTCATTTGTTTTTCCTCGAGACACTGACCGAAAGTGGAGGGAGGTAGCAGGAGTGGTATGTGATAGGAAAATGCCAATCAAACTAACAGTCAAGAGATATAGCACAGTAATAAGACCAGTATTAATGTATGGACCAGAAACTTGGGCTTTATGGCGAAAGGACGAAGCAAAGCTTGGGAGAATAGAGATGAGAATGCTGAGTAGATTATTGGAATATCATTCATTGAAAGACTGGAAAATTGTGAAAAAAAGAAGAATGGCAGGCGTAATAAAGATTATAGAGATGATAAAGGTATTCCGACGGAGATGGTTTGGGCACGTGCTGAGGATGGATGGTGGGGAAGGAGTGGAGAGGTCTTGGGAGGAACCTGTTAGGGGGAGAAGATCCAGAGGGAGACATAGAATCATATGGTGAAATAAGGTGAAGGATGATATGGAGAGAAGAGGTTTGTTGGAAGAGGATGCCTTTGATAGAAAGGCATTGGAGAGGGGGCATCAAGCAAACTACCCCTTAATGTAGGGATAACGGTGAAAAAAAGAGAAAACTGTGATTGATAAATTTCCTAAAAACTGGTCCTTGATTTCCATACACTATTGGTAACAAACAAACAGGAACAAAAACCCTATCGTCTAAAAGCAAAGGCAAAAATACATTACGTAAAACTTATGTCTTGGGTTCGAGTTACCTTGCCTAAGTGAACAAACAACTTTACTTATTCAAGGAGCTTTCATCTACCCATGTATTTGTTTATGTACTTTTCTTTTATTTGTATGTATAATCAATTAACACATGCACCGACCCTTATTCTGTCCTTCCTTGTCTCAAAAAATATCCTATTCGACTTGGTCTGTCTTTATTACAACACTTCAGAGTAAATTTAAAAACATAATAATCTGGTGTAAGGGAAAACGCAGTCAGAACAAAATCCAATAAAAAAGGAAAAAAAGTTAATACGATATCTCAAGAATAATAATAATAAAAAAAAAAAAACAAAAAAAAAAAAAAACTGCAATCTTGGAGACAAAAAGTTTCGAACGTTTACCAATGAATCTACAGAAATGCTCGACAATCCTTACAAGTACCGCTGAAGTATTACATCTCGTTTGAAGATTATTTCGTAAAGGTAAACAGAAGTGGACTGTCTTTATCGCCAATATATCAGGTTAAAAAGAGCTCTATAAAAGAATCTCAAATTATTTGCAAATATTATTATTATTATTATTATCATTATTATTATTATTATTATTATTATTATTATTATTATTATTATTATTATTATTATTATTGTTGTTGTTGTTGTTACTAGCTAAGCTACAACCCTAGTTGGATAAGCTGGATGCTATAAGCCCAAGGACTCCAGCAGGGAAATATAGAAAGGAAATAAGGAAACAAATTATATGAAAAGTAATGAATAACTAAAATAAAATATTTTAAGAACAATAACACCATTAAAACATATCTTTCATATATAAAATATAAAAAGAGACATATGTCAGCCTGTTCAACATAAGAATATTTGCTGCAACTTTGAAATCAACCATTCATGATTGAAGCATAAGAAATCTGAGAATAATGATCCAAAACTTAACACCCGCTAATTGTACCAGAGGCTGATCAAGACTATTAAAGAAACTTGTGCAAGTGCGTGACTATCCAAAAATAGCCAAGAGAATCTCCATTTCTCTCTTTTTTCCCGGACATCGCATTTTCCAATCAAATTTCAGACTAGCAAAATAGGAAGAACAAATACGTTGGTTTTAGGGCACTTGTCGAGATGGTTTACCTCCACTTTGCAATGTCCCACTTTCGTGGAGTGAAATATTTTTAATATAAGATTGAAAATATATTTACTTTTATCGAAAAGAGTTTCTGCTTTTGCAATTCATAGCGTAATAATAATAATAATAATAATAATAATAATAATAATAATAATAATACCAATAACAATAACAATAATAACAACAACAATATCAACAACAATAATAATAATAATGATAATAATAATAGAAATAATAAATGATAATAATAGAATATTAATAAATAA
>NC_090746.1:1731055-1733555 GCF_036898095.1 Palaemon carinicauda | reverse complement strand
TATAATGTTTTATATGTCCATTTTAGCCTTGATAATGGGATGAGTCCTGAAACGTCGGCACCAATAAATTGAAAGATGTTGTCCAGACTCTTCGTCCTCCGTTTTATTTTATATATATATATATATATATATATATATATATATATATATATATATCTGATATATATATATATATATATATATATATATATTATATATATATATATATATATATATATATATATGTATATATGACCACTCACGTTTACATAATCTGTGTAAGGTAAAATGCATATCGAATGAAGTAATTATTTTATATTTGTAACAAATATAGTCTATAGCCAGTGAATTCACCGCGCAACTTCCCAAAAATCTCGTAGAAGATTTGATACATCGACATTCAAAGGTACGTTGGTGAACAAAACTCACATCCGACACTGAAAAAGTTATGAAAAAACGTTTAAATGTGCAAAATTTATCAATAATCGAATACCAAGTTACAAACCTACCAATTAGCTACAATGGTGAAGATGAGTTGATTTCAATTCGAAGTACAAAAAAACTGAATTCGACAGGTATATGTACAGAAGAATTTTTATCTTTCTTCGTGGCTAAGTGGTAAGGTCACTGTCATACAAGTATCCTGGACCAAGGTTCGAAACCCGGCCGGCCGGGTGATTTCGCCTGGGGCTCTGATCCCGAGGTCGTTAGGAGAATCCAGACTTTAATGGATTAAGATATATGGCTTATTTGATATATATATATACAGTATATATATATATATATATATATATATATATATATATATATGTATATATATATATCTACAGATATATATATATTATCATTATTATTATTACTTGCTAAGCAACAGCCCTAGTTGGAAAAGCAGCAGGATGCTAGAAGCCCAGGGGCTCCAACAGGGATAATAGCCCAGTGAGGAAAGGAAACGAGTAAAAATAAAATATTTTAGGAACACTAACAACATTAAAATAAATATTTCCTATATAAACTATGAAACCTTTAACAAAACAAGTGGAAAATAAATTATATAGAATAATGTACCCGAATGTATCCTCAAGCAAGAGAACTCTAACCCAAGACAGTGGAAGACCATGGTACAGAGGCTATGGCACTACCCAAGACTAGAGAACAATGGTTTCATTTTGGAGTGTCCTTTTCCTAAAAGTGCTGCTTATCATAGCTAAAGAGTCTCTTCTACCCTTACCAAGAGGAAAGAAGCCACTGAACCATGACAGTGCAGTAGTTAACCCCTTGGGTGAAGAATTGTTTGGTAATCTCAGAGTTTTCAGGTGTATGAAGACAGAGGAGAATCTGTCAATAATAGGCCAGACTATTCGGTGTATGTGTAGGGAAAGCAAAAGAACCGTAACCAGAGACAAGTTAAAGGTCTTCATAATTATTTCATGGGGTGGTCTCTCAACAGGCGGCTGGTATAATATATACATACATACATACATATATATATATATATATATATATATATATATATGAGAGAGAGAGAGAGAGAGAGAGAGAGAGAGAGAGAGAGAGAGAGAGAGAGAGAGGAATACAACGAGAAAGGAATGTGCAGTTCTGTATTCTGAAATAAATGAAAACTGTTAAAATGTCAGTGAATTCTATTGAAGTTAATTTTTAATTTAAAAAATGAGAATAAGGTATCTTCTATTTTCAACTAAATCATACGTGCTCACAACTATTCATAGTATGTTGAAGGTTAAGAAAGCGAATAATAACAGAAAACACCTTTTAAAGGTACATTTATTCTACACATATACATTTTCACAGATACTTATAAATCAACATAAATTTTCTCCACATTATCGTTACAAGAACTAAGGCAGGATATTGTCAAAAATTACTGTAATAAGGAACTTGAAGAATTATTAAACGTAATGCACCGGCTACTAGGATGGTAAGTACATATATACTGATTTTCACAAATGTCCTACCTATCCGCAACTGATCTCAAAACACCGTGGAAAGATTGCTTATAAATATTGCTCAAATCCCTTACATTTTGAATATGTAAAACACGAACAATTTTGCACACAACCACAAAACAGTATTCCATCTCTCTCTCTCTCTCTCTCTCTCTCTCTCTCTCTCTCTCTCATGAACACCCCCGTCTTTCATCAGTGACTGTCATTCCTTAACCGGGTCAACACTCAATCATATTGAATAATACATTTAAGACTTTCGTGTAGGACTTAAACATGTTCTTCAAAAAGTCTCACTTAAACATACGAGGTGAAGGCAACATTCTATTCAATTGGCATATCTATGATCTGGCTTATAATTGAAGGGACATCACATCATAAGTCACGTAGTTGGTTTCTTTCTTGGTCTGCGTCTTCCCACATCAAATAATCTGCCATAATAAAGCCAATATGGAAATATGTTTTTCCCTATACTCAAACTAAAATTACAACATTAGCATCAACTACAGAAGATGGATTGATAAAGAAATATTAAGTTCTTGTAAGGTTTTATTATGTAG
>NC_090746.1:1714173-1730555 GCF_036898095.1 Palaemon carinicauda | reverse complement strand
GGTAAGCCCTTGTCAGGTTTTAATATGTAGTGTAAGTAATAACAGGAAAAAGTAAGCCCTTGTCAGGTTTTAGTATGTAGTGTAAGTAATAACAGGAAAAATCTACAATGGAAAAAGTAAGCCCTTGTCAGGTTTTAGTATGTAGTGTAAGTAATAACAGAAAAACTACAATGGAAAAAGTAAGCCCTTGTCAGGTTTTAATATGTAGTGTAAGTAATAACAGGAAAAAGTAAGCCCTTGTCAGGTTTTAATATGTAGTGTAAGTAATAACAGGAAAAAGTAAGCCCTTGTCAGGTTTTAGTATGTAGTGTAAGTAATAACAGGAAAAATTCTACAATGGAAAAAGTAAGCCCTTGTCAGGTTTTAATATGTAGTGTAAGTAATAACAGGAAAAAATTCTACAATGGAAAAAGTAAGCCCTTGTCAGGTTTTAATATGTAGTGTAAGTAATAACAGGAAAAAATTCTACAATGGAAAAAGTAAGCCCTTGTCAGGTTTTAATATGTAGTGTAAGTAATAACAGGAAAAAGTAAGCCCTTGTCAGGTTTTAATATGTAGTGTAAGTAATAACAGAAAAGAAAAAGTAAGCCCTTGTCAGGTTTTAATATGTAGTGTAAGTAATAACAGGAAAAAGTAAGCCCTTGTCAGGTTTTAGTATGTAGTGTAAGTAATAACAGGAAAAATTCTACAATGGAAAAAGTAAGCCCTTGTCAGGTTTTAATATGTAGTGTAAGTAATAACAGGAAAAAGTAAGCCCTTGTCAGGTTTTAATATGTAGTGTAAGTAATAACAGGAAAAAGGAAAAAGTAAGCCCTTGTCAGGTTTTAATATGTAGTGTAAGTAATAACAGGAAAAATCTACAATGGAAAAAGTAAGCCCTTGTCAGGTTTTAATATGTAGTGTAAGTAATAACAGGAAAAATCTACATGGAAAAAGTAAGCCCTTGTCAGGTTTTAGTATGTAGTGTAAGTAATAACAGGAAAAATCTACAATGGAAAAAGTAAGCCCTTGTCAGGTTTTAATATGTAGTGTAAGTAATAACAGGAAAAATCTACAATGGAAAAAGTAAGCCCTTGTCAGGTTTTAATATGTAGTGTAAGTAATAACAGGAAAAATCTACAATGGAAAAAGTAAGCCCTTGTCAGGTTTTAATATGTAGTGTAAGTAATAACAGAAAAAAATTCTACAATGGAAAAAGTAAGCCCTTGTCAGGTTTTAATATGTAGTGTAAGTAATAACAGGAAAAAGTAAGCCCTTGTCAGGTTTTAGTATGTAGTGTAAGTAATAACAGAAAAAAATTCTACAATGGAAAAAGTAAGCCCTTGTCAGGTTTTAATATGTAGTGTAAGTAATAACAGAAAAACTACAATGGAAAAAGTAAGCCCTTGTCAGGTTTTAGTATGTAGTGTAAGTAATAACAGGAAAAAGTAAGCCCTTGTCAGGTTTTAATATGTAGTGTAAGTAATAACAGAAAAACTACAATGAAAAAGTAAGCCCTTGTCAGGTTTTAGTATGTAGTGTAAGTAATAACAGAAAAATTCTACAATGGAAAAAGTAAGCCCTTGTCAGGTTTTAATATGTAGTGTAAGTAATAACAGGAAAAAGTAAGCCCTTGTCAGGTTTTAGTATGTAGTGTAAGTAATAACAGGAAAAATTCTACAATGGAAAAAGTAAGCCCTTGTCAGGTTTTAGTATGTAGTGTAAGTAATAACAGGAAAAAGTAAGCCCTTGTCAGGTTTTAGTATGTAGTGTAAGTAATAACAGAAAAATTCTACAATGAAAAAGTAAGCCCTTGTCAGGTTTTAATATGTAGTGTAAGTAATAACAGGAAAAAGTAAGCCCTTGTCAGGTTTTAGTATGTAGTGTAAGTAATAACAGGAAAAATCTACATGGAAAAAGTAAGCCCTTGTCAGGTTTTAATATGTAGTGTAAGTAATAACAGGAAAAATCTACAATGGAAAAAGTAAGCCCTTGTCAGGTTTTAGTATGTAGTGTAAGTAATAACAGGAAAAATCTACAATGGAAAAAGTAAGCCCTTGTCAGGTTTTAATATGTAGTGTAAGTAATAACAGGAAAAATCTACAATGGAAAAAGTAAGCCCTTGTCAGGTTTTAGTATGTAGTGTAAGTAATAACAGGAAAAATCTACAATGGAAAAAGTAAGCCCTTGTCAGGTTTTAATATGTAGTGTAAGTAATAACAGGAAAAATCTACAATGGAAAAAGTAAGCCCTTGTCAGGTTTTAATATGTAGTGTAAGTAATAACAGGAAAAATCTACAATGGAAAAAGTAAGCCCTTGTCAGGTTTTAATATGTAGTGTAAGTAATAACAGGAAAAATCTACAATGGAAAAAGTAAGCCCTTGTCAGGTTTTAGTATGTAGTGTAAGTAATAACAGAAAAAAATTCTACAATGGAAAAAGTAAGCCCTTGTCAGGTTTTAATATGTAGTGTAAGTAATAACAGGAAAAATGGAAAAAGTAAGCCCTTGTCAGGTTTTAGTATGTAGTGTAAGTAATAACAGGAAAAAGTAAGCCCTTGTCAGGTTTTAATATGTAGTGTAAGTAATAACAGGAAAAAATTCTACAATGGAAAAAGTAAGCCCTTGTCAGGTTTTAATATGTAGTGTAAGTAATAACAGGAAAAAAATTCTACAATGGAAAAAGTAAGCCCTTGTCAGGTTTTAATATGTAGTGTAAGTAATAACAGAAAAAAATTCTACAATGGAAAAAGTAAGCCCTTGTCAGGTTTTAATATGTAGTGTAAGTAATAACAGGAAAAAGTAAGCCCTTGTCAGGTTTTAATATGTAGTGTAAGTAATAACAGGAAAAAGTAAGCCCTTGTCAGGTTTTAATATGTAGTGTAAGTAATAACAGAAAAAAATTCTACAATGGAAAAAGTAAGCCCTTGTCAGGTTTTAATATGTAGTGTAAGTAATAACAGGAAAAAGTAAGCCCTTGTCAGGTTTTAGTATGTAGTGTAAGTAATAACAGAAAAAAATTCTACAATGAAAAAGTAAGCCCTTGTCAGGTTTTAATATGTAGTGTAAGTAATAACAGGAAAAAGTAAGCCCTTGTCAGGTTTTAATATGTAGTGTAAGTAATAACAGGAAAAAGGAAAAAGTAAGCCCTTGTCAGGTTTTAATATGTAGTGTAAGTAATAACAGGAAAAATTCTACAATGGAAAAAGTAAGCCCTTGTCAGGTTTTAATATGTAGTGTAAGTAATAACAGGAAAAATCTACAATGGAAAAAGTAAGCCCTTGTCAGGTTTTAATATGTAGTGTAAGTAATAACAGGAAAAATCTACAATGGAAAAAGTAAGCCCTTGTCAGGTTTTAATATGTAGTGTAAGTAATAACAGGAAAAATCTACAATGGAAAAAGTAAGCCCTTGTCAGGTTTTAATATGTAGTGTAAGTAATAACAGGAAAAAGTAAGCCCTTGTCAGGTTTTAATATGTAGTGTAAGTAATAACAGGAAAAATCTACAATGGAAAAAGTAAGCCCTTGTCAGGTTTTAATATGTAGTGTAAGTAATAACAGGAAAAAGTAAGCCCTTGTCAGGTTTTAATATGTAGTGTAAGTAATAACAGAAAAATCTACAATGGAAAAAGTAAGCCCTTGTCAGGTTTTAATATGTAGTGTAAGTAATAACAGGAAAAAGTAAGCCCTTGTCAGGTTTTAATATGTAGTGTAAGTAATAACAGAAAAATCTACAATGGAAAAAGTAAGCCCTTGTCAGGTTTTAATATGTAGTGTAAGTAATAACAGAAAAAAATTCTACAATGGAAAAAGTAAGCCCTTGTCAGGTTTTAATATGTAGTGTAAGTAATAACAGAAAAAAATTCTACAATGGAAAAAGTAAGCCCTTGTCAGGTTTTAATATGTAGTGTAAGTAATAACAGAAAAAAATTCTACAATGGAAAAAGTAAGCCCTTGTCAGGTTTTAATATGTAGTGTAAGTAATAACAGGAAAAAGTAAGCCCTTGTCAGGTTTTAATATGTAGTGTAAGTAATAACAGAAAAAAATTCTACAATGAAAAAGTAAGCCCTTGTCAGGTTTTAATATGTAGTGTAAGTAATAACAGGAAAAAGTAAGCCCTTGTCAGGTTTTAATATGTAGTGTAAGTAATAACAGAAAAAATTCTACAATGAAAAAGTAAGCCCTTGTCAGGTTTTAATATGTAGTGTAAGTAATAACAGAAAAAAATTCTACAATGAAAAAGTAAGCCCTTGTCAGGTTTTAATATGTAGTGTAAGTAATAACAGGAAAAAGTAAGCCCTTGTCAGGTTTTAATATGTAGTGTAAGTAATAACAGGAAAAATCTACAATGGAAAAAGTAAGCCCTTGTCAGGTTTTAGTATGTAGTGTAAGTAATAACAGGAAAAATCTACAATGGAAAAAGTAAGCCCTTGTCAGGTTTTAATATGTAGTGTAAGTAATAACAGGAAAAATCTACAGGAAAAAGTAAGCCCTTGTCAGGTTTTAGTATGTAGTGTAAGTAATAACAGGAAAAATCTACAATGGAAAAAGTAAGCCCTTGTCAGGTTTTAATATGTAGTGTAAGTAATAACAGAAAAACTACAATGGAAAAAGTAAGCCCTTGTCAGGTTTTAGTATGTAGTGTAAGTAATAACAGGAAAAAGTAAGCCCTTGTCAGGTTTTAATATGTAGTGTAAGTAATAACAGGAAAAATCTACAATGGAAAAAGTAAGCCCTTGTCAGGTTTTAATATGTAGTGTAAGTAATAACAGAAAAATTCTACAATGGAAAAAGTAAGCCCTTGTCAGGTTTTAATATGTAGTGTAAGTAATAACAGGAAAAAGTAAGCCCTTGTCAGGTTTTAATATGTAGTGTAAGTAATAACAGAAAAATTCTACAATGGAAAAAGTAAGCCCTTGTCAGGTTTTAATATGTAGTGTAAGTAATAACAGGAAAAAGGAAAAAGTAAGCCCTTGTCAGGTTTTAATATGTAGTGTAAGTAATAACAGAAAAAAATTCTACAATGAAAAAGTAAGCCCTTGTCAGGTTTTAATATGTAGTGTAAGTAATAACAGGAAAAAGTAAGCCCTTGTCAGGTTTTAATATGTAGTGTAAGTAATAACAGAAAAAAATTCTACAATGGAAAAAGTAAGCCCTTGTCAGGTTTTAATATGTAGTGTAAGTAATAACAGAAAAAAATTCTACAATGGAAAAAGTAAGCCCTTGTCAGGTTTTAATATGTAGTGTAAGTAATAACAGAAAAAAATTCTACAATGGAAAAAGTAAGCCCTTGTCAGGTTTTAATATGTAGTGTAAGTAATAACAGAAAAAAATTCTACAATGGAAAAAGTAAGCCCTTGTCAGGTTTTAATATGTAGTGTAAGTAATAACAGAAAAAAATTCTACAATGGAAAAAGTAAGCCCTTGTCAGGTTTTAATATGTAGTGTAAGTAATAACAGAAAAAAATTCTACAATGGAAAAAGTAAGCCCTTGTCAGGTTTTAATATGTAGTGTAAGTAATAACAGGAAAAAGTAAGCCCTTGTCAGGTTTTAATATGTAGTGTAAGTAATAACAGAAAAAAATTCTACAATGGAAAAAGTAAGCCCTTGTCAGGTTTTAATATGTAGTGTAAGTAATAACAGGAAAAAGTAAGCCCTTGTCAGGTTTTAATATGTAGTGTAAGTAATAACAGAAAAAAATTCTACAATGGAAAAAGTAAGCCCTTGTCAGGTTTTAATATGTAGTGTAAGTAATAACAGGAAAAAGTAAGCCCTTGTCAGGTTTTAATATGTAGTGTAAGTAATAACAGAAAAATTCTACAATGGAAAAAGTAAGCCCTTGTCAGGTTTTAATATGTAGTGTAAGTAATAACAGGAAAAATCTACAATGGAAAAAGTAAGCCCTTGTCAGGTTTTAATATGTAGTGTAAGTAATAACAGAAAAAAATTCTACAATGGAAAAAGTAAGCCCTTGTCAGGTTTTAATATGTAGTGTAAGTAATAACAGGAAAAAGTAAGCCCTTGTCAGGTTTTAATATGTAGTGTAAGTAATAACAGAAAAAAATTCTACAATGGAAAAAGTAAGCCCTTGTCAGGTTTTAATATGTAGTGTAAGTAATAACAGGAAAAAGTAAGCCCTTGTCAGGTTTTAATATGTAGTGTAAGTAATAACAGAAAAAAATTCTACAATGGAAAAAGTAAGCCCTTGTCAGGTTTTAATATGTAGTGTAAGTAATAACAGGAAAAAGTAAGCCCTTGTCAGGTTTTAATATGTAGTGTAAGTAATAACAGAAAAAAATTCTACAATGGAAAAAGTAAGCCCTTGTCAGGTTTTAATATGTAGTGTAAGTAATAACAGGAAAAAGTAAGCCCTTGTCAGGTTTTAATATGTAGTGTAAGTAATAACAGGAAAAAAATTCTACAATGGAAAAAGTAAGCCCTTGTCAGGTTTTAATATGTAGTGTAAGTAATAACAGGAAAAAGTAAGCCCTTGTCAGGTTTTAATATGTAGTGTAAGTAATAACAGGAAAAAGTAAGCCCTTGTCAGGTTTTAATATGTAGTGTAAGTAATAACAGGAAAAAATTCTACAATGGAAAAAGTAAGCCCTTGTCAGGTTTTAATATGTAGTGTAAGTAATAACAGGAAAAAATTCTACAATGGAAAAAGTAAGCCCTTGTCAGGTTTTAATATGTAGTGTAAGTAATAACAGAAAAAAATTCTACAATGGAAAAAGTAAGCCCTTGTCAGGTTTTAATATGTAGTGTAAGTAATAACAGGAAAAAGTAAGCCCTTGTCAGGTTTTAATATGTAGTGTAAGTAATAACAGAAAAAAATTCTACAATGGAAAAAGTAAGCCCTTGTCAGGTTTTAATATGTAGTGTAAGTAATAACAGGAAAAAGTAAGCCCTTGTCAGGTTTTAATATGTAGTGTAAGTAATAACAGAAAAAAATTCTACAATGGAAAAAGTAAGCCCTTGTCAGGTTTTAATATGTAGTGTAAGTAATAACAGGAAAAAGTAAGCCCTTGTCAGGTTTTAATATGTAGTGTAAGTAATAACAGGAAAAATTCTACAATGGAAAAAGTAAGCCCTTGTCAGGTTTTAATATGTAGTGTAAGTAATAACAGAAAAAAATTCTACAATGGAAAAAGTAAGCCCTTGTCAGGTTTTAATATGTAGTGTAAGTAATAACAGGAAAAAAATTCTACAATGGAAAAAGTAAGCCCTTGTCAGGTTTTAATATGTAGTGTAAGTAATAACAGGAAAAAGTAAGCCCTTGTCAGGTTTTAATATGTAGTGTAAGTAATAACAGGAAAAAAATTCTACAATGGAAAAAGTAAGCCCTTGTCAGGTTTTAATATGTAGTGTAAGTAATAACAGGAAAAAATTCTACAATGGAAAAAGTAAGCCCTTGTCAGGTTTTAATATGTAGTGTAAGTAATAACAGAAAAAAATTCTACAATGGAAAAAGTAAGCCCTTGTCAGGTTTTAATATGTAGTGTAAGTAATAACAGGAAAAAGTAAGCCCTTGTCAGGTTTTAATATGTAGTGTAAGTAATAACAGAAAAAAATTCTACAATGGAAAAAGTAAGCCCTTGTCAGGTTTTAATATGTAGTGTAAGTAATAACAGGAAAAAGTAAGCCCTTGTCAGGTTTTAATATGTAGTGTAAGTAATAACAGAAAAAAATTCTACAATGGAAAAAGTAAGCCCTTGTCAGGTTTTAATATGTAGTGTAAGTAATAACAGGAAAAAGTAAGCCCTTGTCAGGTTTTAATATGTAGTGTAAGTAATAACAGGAAAAATTCTACAATGGAAAAAGTAAGCCCTTGTCAGGTTTTAATATGTAGTGTAAGTAATAACAGGAAAAATCTACAATGGAAAAAGTAAGCCCTTGTCAGGTTTTAGTATGTAGTGTAAGTAATAACAGGAAAAATCTACAATGGAAAAAGTAAGCCCTTGTCAGGTTTTAATATGTAGTGTAAGTAATAACAGGAAAAATCTACAATGGAAAAAGTAAGCCCTTGTCAGGTTTTAGTATGTAGTGTAAGTAATAACAGGAAAAATCTACAATGGAAAAAGTAAGCCCTTGTCAGGTTTTAATATGTAGTGTAAGTAATAACAGGAAAAATTCTACAATGGAAAAAGTAAGCCCTTGTCAGGTTTTAATATGTAGTGTAAGTAATAACAGGAAAAATTCTACAATGGAAAAAGTAAGCCCTTGTCAGGTTTTAATATGTAGTGTAAGTAATAACAGAAAAAAATTCTACAATGGAAAAAGTAAGCCCTTGTCAGGTTTTAATATGTAGTGTAAGTAATAACAGGAAAAAGTAAGCCCTTGTCAGGTTTTAGTATGTAGTGTAAGTAATAACAGAAAAAAATTCTACAATGGAAAAAGTAAGCCCTTGTCAGGTTTTAATATGTAGTGTAAGTAATAACAGGAAAAAGTAAGCCCTTGTCAGGTTTTAATATGTAGTGTAAGTAATAACAGAAAAAAATTCTACAATGAAAAAGTAAGCCCTTGTCAGGTTTTAATATGTAGTGTAAGTAATAACAGAAAAAAATTCTACAATGGAAAAAGTAAGCCCTTGTCAGGTTTTAATATGTAGTGTAAGTAATAACAGGAAAAAGTAAGCCCTTGTCAGGTTTTAGTATGTAGTGTAAGTAATAACAGAAAAAAATTCTACAATGGAAAAAGTAAGCCCTTGTCAGGTTTTAATATGTAGTGTAAGTAATAACAGGAAAAAGTAAGCCCTTGTCAGGTTTTAATATGTAGTGTAAGTAATAACAGTTCTACAATGAAAAAGTAAGCCCTTGTCAGGTTTTAATATGTAGTGTAAGTAATAACAGGAAAAAGTAAGCCCTTGTCAGGTTTTAATATGTAGTGTAAGTAATAACAGGAAAAATCTACAATGGAAAAAGTAAGCCCTTGTCAGGTTTTAATGTAGTGTAAGTAATAACAGGAAAAATCTACAATGGAAAAAGTAAGCCCTTGTCAGGTTTTAATATGTAGTGTAAGTAATAACAGGAAAAATCTACATGGAAAAAGTAAGCCCTTGTCAGGTTTTAGTATGTAGTGTAAGTAATAACAGGAAAAATCTACAATGGAAAAAGTAAGCCCTTGTCAGGTTTTAATATGTAGTGTAAGTAATAACAGGAAAAATCTACAATGGAAAAAGTAAGCCCTTGTCAGGTTTTAATATGTAGTGTAAGTAATAACAGGAAAAATCTACAATGGAAAAAGTAAGCCCTTGTCAGGTTTTAATATGTAGTGTAAGTAATAACAGAAAAAAATTCTACAATGGAAAAAGTAAGCCCTTGTCAGGTTTTAATATGTAGTGTAAGTAATAACAGAAAAAAATTCTACAATGGAAAAAGTAAGCCCTTGTCAGGTTTTAGTATGTAGTGTAAGTAATAACAGAAAAAAATTCTACAATGGAAAAAGTAAGCCCTTGTCAGGTTTTAATATGTAGTGTAAGTAATAACAGGAAAAAGGAAAAAGTAAGCCCTTGTCAGGTTTTAGTATGTAGTGTAAGTAATAACAGGAAAAAGTAAGCCCTTGTCAGGTTTTAATATGTAGTGTAAGTAATAACAGGAAAAAATTCTACAATGGAAAAAGTAAGCCCTTGTCAGGTTTTAATATGTAGTGTAAGTAATAACAGGAAAAAATTCTACAATGGAAAAAGTAAGCCCTTGTCAGGTTTTAATATGTAGTGTAAGTAATAACAGAAAAAAATTCTACAATGGAAAAAGTAAGCCCTTGTCAGGTTTTAATATGTAGTGTAAGTAATAACAGGAAAAAGTAAGCCCTTGTCAGGTTTTAATATGTAGTGTAAGTAATAACAGGAAAAAGTAAGCCCTTGTCAGGTTTTAATATGTAGTGTAAGTAATAACAGAAAAAAATTCTACAATGGAAAAAGTAAGCCCTTGTCAGGTTTTAATATGTAGTGTAAGTAATAACAGGAAAAAGTAAGCCCTTGTCAGGTTTTAATATGTAGTGTAAGTAATAACAGAAAAAAATTCTACAATGAAAAAGTAAGCCCTTGTCAGGTTTTAATATGTAGTGTAAGTAATAACAGGAAAAAGTAAGCCCTTGTCAGGTTTTAGTATGTAGTGTAAGTAAAATAACAGGAAAAATCTACAATGGAAAAAGTAAGCCCTTGTCAGGTTTTAATATGTAGTGTAAGTAATAACAGGAAAAATCTACAATGGAAAAAGTAAGCCCTTGTCAGGTTTTAGTATGTAGTGTAAGTAATAACAGGAAAAATCTACATTGGAAAAAGTAAGCCCTTGTCAGGTTTTAATATGTAGTGTAAGTAATAACAGGAAAAATCTACAATGGAAAAAGTAAGCCCTTGTCAGGTTTTAGTATGTAGTGTAAGAAATAACAGGAAAAATCTACAATGGAAAAAGTAAGCCCTTGTCAGGTTTTAATATGTAGTGTAAGTAATAACAGGAAAAAGTAAGCCCTTGTCAGGTTTTAGTATGTAGTGTAAGTAATAACAGAAAAAAATTCTACAATAGAAAAAGTAAGCCCTTGTCAGGTTTTAATATGTAGTGTAAGTAATAACAGGAAAAAGTAAGCCCTTGTCAGGTTTTAATATGTAGTGTAAGTAATAACAGAAAAAAATTCTACAATGGAAAAAGTAAGCCCTTGTCAGGTTTTAATATGTAGTGTAAGTAATAACAGGAAAAAGTAAGCCCTTGTCAGGTTTTAATATGTAGTGTAAGTAATAACAGAAAAAAATTCTACAATGGAAAAAGTAAGCCCTTGTCAGGTTTTAATATGTAGTGTAAGTAATAACAGAAAAAAATTCTACAATAGAAAAAGTAAGCCCTTGTCAGGTTTTAATATGTAGTGTAAGTAATAACAGAAAAAAATTCTACAATGGAAAAAGTAAGCCCTTGTCAGGTTTTAATATGTAGTGTAAGTAATAACAGAAAAAAATTCTACAATAGAAAAAGTAAGCCCTTGTCAGGTTTTAATATGTAGTGTAAGTAATAACAGGAAAAAGTAAGCCCTTGTCAGGTTTTAGTATGTAGTGTAAGTAATAACAGAAAAAAATTCTACAATGGAAAAAGTAAGCCCTTGTCAGGTTTTAATATGTAGTGTAAGTAATAACAGGAAAAAGTAAGCCCTTGTCAGGTTTTAGTATGTAGTGTAAGTAATAACAGAAAAAAATTCTACAATAGAAAAAGTAAGCCCTTGTCAGGTTTTAATATGTAGTGTAAGTAATAACAGGAAAAAGTAAGCCCTTGTCAGGTTTTAGTATGTAGTGTAAGTAATAACAGGAAAAATCTACATTGGAAAAAGTAAGCCCTTGTCAGGTTTTAATATGTAGTGTAAGTAATAACAGGAAAAATCTACAATGGAAAAAGTAAGCCCTTGTCAGGTTTTAGTATGTAGTGTAAGTAATAACAGGAAAAATCTACATTGGAAAAAGTAAGCCCTTGTCAGGTTTTAATATGTAGTGTAAGTAATAACAGGAAAAATCTACAATGGAAAAAGTAAGCCCTTGTCAGGTTTTAGTATGTAGTGTAAGTAATAACAGGAAAAATCTACAATGGAAAAAGTAAGCCCTTGTCAGGTTTTAATATGTAGTGTAAGTAATAACAGAAAAAAATTCTACAATGGAAAAAGTAAGCCCTTGTCAGGTTTTAATATGTAGTGTAAGTAATAACAGGAAAAAGTAAGCCCTTGTCAGGTTTTAATATGTAGTGTAAGTAATAACAGAAAAAAATTCTACAATGGAAAAAGTAAGCCCTTGTCAGGTTTTAATATGTAGTGTAAGTAATAACAGAAAAATTCTACAATGGAAAAAGTAAGCCCTTGTCAGGTTTTAATATGTAGTGTAAGTAATAACAGGAAAAAGTAAGCCCTTGTCAGGTTTTAATATGTAGTGTAAGTAATAACAGAAAAAAATTCTACAATGGAAAAAGTAAGCCCTTGTCAGGTTTTAATATGTAGTGTAAGTAATAACAGGAAAAAGTAAGCCCTTGTCAGGTTTTAATATGTAGTGTAAGTAATAACAGAAAAAAATTCTACAATGGAAAAAGTAAGCCCTTGTCAGGTTTTAATATGTAGTGTAAGTAATAACAGGAAAAAGTAAGCCCTTGTCAGGTTTTAATATGTAGTGTAAGTAATAACAGAAAAAAATTCTACAATGGAAAAAGTAAGCCCTTGTCAGGTTTTAATATGTAGTGTAAGTAATAACAGAAAAAAATTCTACAATGGAAAAAGTAAGCCCTTGTCAGGTTTTAATATGTAGTGTAAGTAATAACAGAAAAAAATTCTACAATGGAAAAAGTAAGCCCTTGTCAGGTTTTAATATGTAGTGTAAGTAATAACAAAAAAAAAATTCTACAATGGAAAAAGTAAGCCCTTGTCAGGTTTTAATATGTAGTGTAAGTAATAACAGAAAAAAATTCTACAATGGAAAAAGTAAGCCCTTGTCAGGTTTTAATATGTAGTGTAAGTAATAACAGGAAAAAGTAAGCCCTTGTCAGGTTTTAATATGTAGTGTAAGTAATAACAGAAAAAAATTCTACAATGGAAAAAGTAAGCCCTTGTCAGGTTTTAATATGTAGTGTAAGTAATAACAGGAAAAAGTAAGCCCTTGTCAGGTTTTAGTATGTAGTGTAAGTAATAACAGAAAAAAATTCTACAATGGAAAAAGTAAGCCCTTGTCAGGTTTTAATATGTAGTGTAAGTAATAACAGGAAAAAGTAAGCCCTTGTCAGGTTTTAGTATGTAGTGTAAGTAATAACAGAAAAAAATTCTACAATAGAAAAAGTAAGCCCTTGTCAGGTTTTAATATGTAGTGTAAGTAATAACAGGAAAAATCTACAATGGAAAAAGTAAGCCCTTGTCAGGTTTTAATATGTAGTGTAAGTAATAACAGAAAAAAATTCTACAATGGAAAAAGTAAGCCCTTGTCAGGTTTTAATATGTAGTGTAAGTAATAACAGGAAAAAGTAAGCCCTTGTCAGGTTTTAATATGTAGTGTAAGTAATAACAGAAAAAAATTCTACAATGGAAAAAGTAAGCCCTTGTCAGGTTTTAATATGTAGTGTAAGTAATAACAGGAAAAAGTAAGCCCTTGTCAGGTTTTAATATGTAGTGTAAGTAATAACAGAAAAAAATTCTACAATGGAAAAAGTAAGCCCTTGTCAGGTTTTAATATGTAGTGTAAGTAATAACAGGAAAAAGTAAGCCCTTGTCAGGTTTTAATATGTAGTGTAAGTAATAACAGAAAAAAATTCTACAATGGAAAAAGTAAGCCCTTGTCAGGTTTTAATATGTAGTGTAAGTAATAACAGGAAAAAGTAAGCCCTTGTCAGGTTTTAATATGTAGTGTAAGTAATAACAGGAAAAAGTAAGCCCTTGTCAGGTTTTAATATGTAGTGTAAGTAATAACAGAAAAAAATTCTACAATGGAAAAAGTAAGCCCTTGTCAGGTTTTAATATGTAGTGTAAGTAATAACAGAAAAAAATTCTACAATGGAAAAAGTAAGCCCTTGTCAGGTTTTAATATGTAGTGTAAGTAATAACAGGAAAAAGTAAGCCCTTGTCAGGTTTTAATATGTAGTGTAAGTAATAACAGAAAAAAAATCTACAATGGAAAAAGTAAGCCCTTGTCAGGTTTTAATATGTAGTGTAAGTAATAACAGGAAAAAGTAAGCCCTTGTCAGGTTTTAATATGTAGTGTAAGTAATAACAGAAAAAAATTCTACAATGGAAAAAGTAAGCCCTTGTCAGGTTTTAATATGTAGTGTAAGTAATAACAGGAAAAAGTAAGCCCTTGTCAGGTTTTAATATGTAGTGTAAGTAATAACAGAAAAAAATTCTACAATGGAAAAAGTAAGCCCTTGTCAGGTTTTAATATGTAGTGTAAGTAATAACAGGAAAAAAGTAAGCCCTTGTCAGGTTTTAATATGTAGTGTAAGTAATAACAGAAAAAAATTCTACAATGGAAAAAGTAAGCCCTTGTCAGGTTTTAATATGTAGTGTAAGTAATAACAGGAAAAAGTAAGCCCTTGTCAGGTTTTAGTATGTAGTGTAAGTAATAACAGAAAAAAATTCTACAATGGAAAAAGTAAGCCCTTGTCAGGTTTTAATATGTAGTGTAAGTAATAACAGAAAAAAATTCTACAATGGAAAAAGTAAGCCCTTGTCAGGTTTTAATATGTAGTGTAAGTAATAACAGGAAAAAGTAAGCCCTTGTCAGGTTTTAATATGTAGTGTAAGTAATAACAGAAAAAAATTCTACAATGGAAAAAGTAAGCCCTTGTCAGGTTTTAATATGTAGTGTAAGTAATAACAGGAAAAAGTAAGCCCTTGTCAGGTTTTAATATGTAGTGTAAGTAATAACAGGAAAAAGTAAGCCCTTGTCAGGTTTTAATATGTAGTGTAAGTAATAACAGAAAAAAATTCTACAATGGAAAAAGTAAGCCCTTGTCAGGTTTTAATATGTAGTGTAAGTAATAACAGAAAAAAATTCTACAATGGAAAAAGTAAGCCCTTGTCAGGTTTTAGTATGTAGTGTAAGTAATAACAGAAAAAAAATTCTACAATGGAAAAAGTAAGCCCTTGTCAGGTTTTAATATGTAGTGTAAGTAATAACAGGAAAAAGTAAGCCCTTGTCAGGTTTTAGTATGTAGTGTAAGTAATAACAGGAAAAAGTAAGCCCTTGTCAGGTTTTAATATGTAGTGTAAGTAATAACAGGAAAAAGTAAGCCCTTGTCAGGTTTTAGTATGTAGTGTAAGTAATAACAGAAAAAAATTCTACAATGGAAAAAGTAAGCCCTTGTCAGGTTTTAATATGTAGTGTAAGTAATAACAGGAAAAAGTAAGCCCTTGTCAGGTTTTAATATGTAGTGTAAGTAATAACAGGAAAAAGTAAGCCCTTGTCAGGTTTTAATATGTAGTGTAAGTAATAACAGGAAAAAGTAAGCCCTTGTCAGGTTTTAGTATGTAGTGTAAGTAATAACAGAAAAAAATTCTACAATGGAAAAAGTAAGCCCTTGTCAGGTTTTAATATGTAGTGTAAGTAATAACAGGAAAAAGTAAGCCCTTGTCAGGTTTTAATATGTAGTGTAAGTAATAACAGGAAAAAGTAAGCCCTTGTCAGGTTTTAATATGTAGTGTAAGTAATAACAGGAAAAAGTAAGCCCTTGTCAGGTTTTAATATGTAGTGTAAGTAATAACAGGAAAAAGTAAGCCCTTGTCAGGTTTTAATATGTAGTGTAAGTAATAACAGGAAAAAGTAAGCCCTTGTCAGGTTTTAGTATGTAGTGTAAGTAATAACAGAAAAAAATTCTACAATGGAAAAAGTAAGCCCTTGTCAGGTTTTAATATGTAGTGTAAGTAATAACAGGAAAAAGTAAGCCCTTGTCAGGTTTTAATATGTAGTGTAAGTAATAACAGGAAAAAGTAAGCCCTTGTCAGGTTTTAGTATGTAGTGTAAGTAATAACAGGAAAAAGTAAGCCCTTGTCAGGTTTTAGTATGTAGTGTAAGTAATAACAGGAAAAAGTAAGCCCTTGTCAGGTTTTAATATGTAGTGTAAGTAATAACAGGAAAAAGTAAGCCCTTGTCAGGTTTTAATATGTAGTGTAAGTAATAACAGGTAAAAGTAAGCCCTTGTCAGGTTTTAATATGTAGTGTAAGTAATAACAGGAAAAAGTAAGCCCTTGTCAGGTTTTAGTATGTAGTGTAAGTAATAACAGAAAAAAATTCTACAATGGAAAAAGTAAGCCCTTGTCAGGTTTTAATATGTAGTGTAAGTAATAACAGAAAAAAATTCTACAATGGAAAAAGTAAGCCCTTGTCAGGTTTTAATATGTAGTGTAAGTAATAACAGAAAAAAATTCTACAATGGAAAAAGTAAGCCCTTGTCAGGTTTTAATATGTAGTGTAAGTAATAACAGGAAAAAGTAAGCCCTTGTCAGGTTTTAATATGTAGTGTAAGTAATAACAGAAAAAAATTCTACAATGGAAAAAGTAAGCCCTTGTCAGGTTTTAATATGTAGTGTAAGTAATGTCAGGAAAAATCTACATTGGAAAAAGTAATCCCTTGTCAGGTTTTAATATATAGTGTAAGTAATAACAGGAAAAATAAGCCCTTTTCAGGTTTTTGTATGTAGTTTAAGTAATAACAGGAAAAATCTACAATGGGAAAAGTATTCCCTTGTCAGGTTTTAATATGTGGTGTAAGTAAAAACAGGAAAACACCCACAATGGAAAAGGAAGCCTTTGTCAGGTCCATGCCCATAATTTGACAATTTATACCGAGAGGAAATCATACAATAATTAATAAGTAATAGCATACTGCAACCATTAAAATATCTGCAATGATTAAACTTTCGTCAATTATTTTGACCTCAAATAAACGTCTTATGTTT
>NC_090746.1:1676673-1706673 GCF_036898095.1 Palaemon carinicauda | reverse complement strand
ATGATTGGCTCAATTAAAGGATTTGTGTCATTAGTGAAGAGAGAAAACAGCAGTGTGATAACAACACATTGCTTTCTTCACTGTGAAGCGCTGGTTGCAAAGACAATTAGCAATGATTTAAAATCTGTGCTGGAAAAAGTTGTAAAAATGGTGAACTTTTTAAAAAGTCAACAGCTGAAGTCTCATCAGTTTACTAAGCTGTGCGAAGAGCTTGAGGCAAAACATTTGAACCTTCTTCTACATACGGAAGCACGATGGCTGTCCAGAGGGAAAGTATTGTCATGAGTATGCGAACTGAAGGAAGAGATGCTTACTTTTTTCACACTTGAACAACAAGAGGAATTCTGTGATTTACTGGCAGATGACACTTGGTGTGCAAAATTGTCTTACTTAGCTGACATCTTTGAACTTTTAAACAAGGTAAATGCCAGCATGCAAGGAAAATCAGAAAATGTTTTATCTTCCACTGATAAAATTAAAGCGCTGAAAGAAAAACTGCAACTGTGGGGTGGCAAAGTAAAAGAAGGCAATTTGGACATGTTCTCACATGCTGCAGTAGCAGCAAACAGTGGTGAGGTAATACCCATTATTTCTGAGAATCTTGCAGTACTGTACTGGAAAAACAACTTCAGTACTATTTCCCAGATATATGCACTGAAAACTATGACCGGATAAGAGACCCATTTGTTGCATCTATATCTACCCAATCTCAGCTTACCCTCATGGAAGAAGAGCAGTTAGTGGAATTGCGTCATGATTGTGATCCAAAGTTGCACATGCAGCTGCCTCTTGATGAGTTCTGGGTTCAGATCAAGACTAAGTATCCTCATGTTGCCAAAAAAGCTCTGGTAATGTTAATCCAGTTCTCTACTTCTTACCAACGTGAGTTGGGGTTTTCTGCTCTAGCAAACATTAAAACTAACAAAAGGGAAAGGCTGAAAACTCTCGAGGAAAAAATGAGAGTATGTTTGTCCACCATTCAACCCAATGTGAAACGGATCTGTCAGTTACATCAAGCACAAACATCTCACTAAAATAGGTGTATTTTTTTTTTCTTTGCTTAAGGGTGATTACCATTTTCTTTTTATTTAGTCTACATTCATAACTCTTTACTTCAAATCTTCTAATATGCTCTTTGTATTTCTGCATTGTACGGTGGTGCTGGATTTGGTTTGATTATGGATGATAATAGAAATAATAATAATGTCTAGTGTTTTATATAGCGATGTTTCTCCTTAATGAATTCAAAGCCGCTAGTACAGTAATTATATTCATCAAATAAGTTAATTCATGAGATATGGTGGGGTGGTGAAGAAGGGGTGCCACAGTAATGGTTACATCAGTTTAGGGTGCCATCAACTGAAAAAGATTGAGAACCACTGGGCTAGACATTTAAGAGAGAGAGAGAGAGAGAGAGAGAGAGAGAGAGAGAGAGAGAGAGAGAGAGAGAGAGAGAGAGAGAGAGAGTATTTTACGCTTACGTAAACAAACATAAGCTTTAATGGAATATTATGGGAAATATAATAGATGAATACTGCTTTCTACGAAGCATGGCAACGGCACAATAATCAAATCACTGGACCCTGACTCAAATATATGTCTTGAAATGAGCGATGTAGCATCCACTTAACTCGTAATCTCGAGGGTCACTTGAGGAATATATGGTCTGTTATATCAATATTCGTTTGACCGATCTTTTGATATCCTACAGACACAACACACTAGTTGAAAACATCATCTGGAAACTTTGTTGGCGGATTTGAGAAAATAAGACCACGTTACAATAGGGTGAATTTGTCTCATTTCATTTTCATTAAATTTAAAAAATATGTATATTCTAAAACACCCTTGATAATTACATTGTTAGGAGGCGTTGGAGTTTTCATAAATGAAACATTGATACTTCCTCATCACGAATTAATACGGATACGGGCGAATTGTTTATGTATGGCTGGATAACAAAGAATTTCCAGAGAAAGATATAAAATGAAGCATTTTAACAACACCGCTTTAGTTTTTCATATTAATTGAAGAAAAGGAACGTGTTTTATCATCAACTATGGGTTGTGGTAACCGAAGTGGTAACGTCACTGATTGGTGAACGCCAAACTCGTTACGTTCGTTGGTCGCTGAAACCTTACCATCCTTGTGAGCTTAGGACGGGGGGTTTGGGGGAGCCTATAGGTCTATCAACTGAGTCATCAGCAGGCATTGACTGGCCCTCCTTGGTCCTGGCTTGGATGGAGAGGGGGCTTGGGCGCTGATCATATATAGTCAGTCTCTATGGCATTATTCTGCTTAATACGGCAGTGTCACTGTCTCTTGCCTCTGCCAATCATAAGCCGCCTTTAAACCTTTATATAAATGCTAGATTTTCTTATGCCCTTAGAGTATATATATAAAAAAAAAAAATTCCTTCTTCGCTAAAAATGGGTCGTGAGAATATCACATCTCTTCTGGGAGCTATTAAGAAAATTTATCTACTAAACTTGGAAGGTAAGCAGCACAAGACGAGGACTCATGATATTATTTTTTTCTTTTAATTTATTTTATTTTCGCCAAGTAAAGAAAAGAGACATTTATATAAAATGGGAGCTTCCTTTAGCCTCAAACAAAAGAATTGAGTTTAACAGACTTCAGTTTTAATGAAGATGCTCGTTATGCCTAAACTATAACCCCAAGATTTTTTCCCCACCTTGGATAAAACCCCTTTTGCTTTACCTTCATAAAGCTAAGGTGCTCTTTTTTTTTTTTACACCATATCATGATGATTTATATTTTCTAACAAAAACTAATAGCATAGTAACTATTATAGATATTAAGTATTTTCTAGTACTCTCAAAGTGTTGCAATTTTCTTTCTTAAGAAAAACAATTCAGTCCATGTTATGGTTTCTATTTTAACTAGCTTAAATCAAGAATTTTCTTTCCATTTATGTCATTATCCTCATCGACATCATCTCCTATTGACGTAAAGGGCCTCGGTTAGATTTCGCCAGTCGTCTCTATCTTCAGCATTTAATTTAATATTTCTCCATTCATCATCTCCGAGTTCACGCTTTATAGTCCTCAGCCATGTAAACCTTGGTCTTCCAACTCTTCTAGTGCCTTGTGGAACCCAGTTAAAAGTTTGGTGAACTAATCTCTCTTGGTGAGTGCGAAGAGTATGCCCAAACCATCATCATCTACCCCTCACCATGATCTCGTCCACATATGGCACTCGTGGAATGTCATGACATGAATAAATAATTTTCTTACGTGCTTTATCAACTTATTCAAACCTTCCTACAATTTGTACTTTTCTGTTAACTGCAGATTCTGAAACATTATATTTATGACCAACCGAACAAAAACGGATTCTTAATTCATTTCACAACAATAAATCAAGATTAATGAAAATATCACGAATTTTCGAAAAGATATAATTTTTATATTTAAGAAATACGTATAGATCAGGATAAAAGTTTGCCAATCAATCACTCAAGTTATTAAGATGAGAGAGAGAGAGAGAGAGAGAGAGAGAGAGAGAGAGAGAGAGAGAGAGAGAGAGAGAGAGAGAGAGAGAGAGAGAATCCTAATAAAATAGCTTACCCCCTTAAATATGAGGCAAATCATCTTTAAAGGCCGCTCATGAATGGCATAGGCAAGGGACAGTGACATTGCCTCAGCAAACAAGACAATGCCCGAGAGGCTGGCCATATATATATATATATATATATATATATATATATATATATATATATATATATATATATATATATATACATATGATCAGTGCCAAAGCAAGCCCCTCTCCATACAAGCTAGGAAGTATACTAGCTCCATCAGAATCTAAATTTCCAAACTACACCTGAACTGCTGTATCCCCCCCCCAAAAAAAAAAATAAATAAAAAATAAATTGATATAATCTTCAAGGACACCTATTAACTATCATTTATTCTTCATTGTAAAAACAAAAAACAACTTCTGCCAACACTAAGATGAATTTCACTTACAGTTCTCCCTCTTATGTCTGCATGGTCTAGAAGTTAATAATTTATTAATAAAAAGGACATATTGATAATAACAACATAGTCATCAATTCAAGACTGTACTTAGTTATGTTTTAATTACAGTATAATTAATGAATTATTAATATCACATCAGCATAATAAAGTACAAGACCATTAGCTTTGAAATTGCTCGCATATTTACACACACACACAGAGAGAGAGAGAGAGAGAGAGAGAGAGAGAGAGAGAGAGAGAGAGAGAGAGAGAGAGAGAGAGAGAGAGAGAGAGAGAGAGTCAACACATATCTCACTGCAGCAATATATAAAAAAAATTTCCTTTGTTATACGTAAGTACCTTTGGCCCTCCACATCAAGTATCTTGGATGAAATTCGCCACATTTTCTACCACAAATTACACGAAAAAAAGCTATTGTTCGATGGCTACTTTCCTCTTGGTAAGGGTAGAAGAGACTCTTTAGCTATGGCAAGCAGCTCTTTTAGGAGAAGGAAAATCCAAAATCAAACCATTGTTCTCAAGTCTTGAATAGTGCCATAGCCTCTATACCATGGTCTTTCACTGTCTTGGGTTAAAGTTCTCTTGCTTGAGAGTACACTCTGGCGCACTATTCTATGTCATTTGTCTCCTCTTGTTTTGTTAAAGCTTTTATAGCTAATATATGAATTATTTATTTTAATGTTATTGTTCTTAAAATATTTAATTGTTTCCTTTCCTCACTGGGCTATTTTCCCTGTTGGGAACCCTGAGCTTATAGCATCATGCTTTTCCAACTAGAGTTGTAGCTTATCAAGTAATAACAATAATAATAATAACGACAACAACAAAAATGATAATAAAAAAAAACAAAAACAACAACTACAACAATAATAATAATAACAACAACAAAAACTACCATTAGCACCAAATATTCGAGACATTAAATACCCTCGGTGTGGATGACATTACCTACGAGAATGAACCATAAGACTCTGACACCTCCCAGTATCCAAATCTCTTCATTCTAGTTATATGTCATACACGATTTTATCTGTTCCATTCACGAAAAAAGTAGCATTGATTTTTTTATTTATTATTAATCCACATCAAATACTCCTCCCGTGTGTATATTGGCCTATATTTAATCCAGTAAAATATTTTCTAACAAGACTTTAAGAACAACCTTAAGTTTTTACATTAACAGTTAAAAGAAATGTAATTTTCTGTCTATACACATATGTGTGTATTACTTGCACACACATACACATACATATATATACACACACACATATATATATATATATATATATATATATATATATATATATATATATATATAAATACACACACACACACACACACACATATATATATATATATATATATATATATATATATATATATATGTGTGTGTGTGTGTGTATGTGTGGGGATACCTTACATAGTGAAAGAGTTTTAAGAGTGTGTGTGTATGGCTATGATCAGCAAAGCTGTATACCCAGGGCCAGCTATACTAGGTTGGTTTCCTATGAGCGATCAGACAAGTTTCCTACTCAATCCGCATTAGCCACGTGGTGATAGATGACCAAACCCCGGACATGGATAAAGACATATCTGAGGGCTTTGTCGTGCAGTGGACTCGAAATGACTACATTTGTGTTGTCGTTGTTGCGCACACCAACACACACATTATATATATATATATATATATATATATATATATATATTTATATATATATATATATATATATATATATATATATATATATATATATATATATATATATATATATATTTATATATATATATACACACACTTATATATATATAGAAATATATGTATATATTTATATTTATAAATATACATATACAGTATATCTATATCTATATATATATATATATATACATATATAAATATATAAATATATATTTATACATATATATATATTTATATATATACATACACAGTATATACATATATATATATATATATATATATATATATGTATATAAAAGTATATATATATACATCATATATATATATACAGTAAATATATTATATATATATATATATATATATATATATATATATATATATATATATATACATATATACATACATATATATACAGTAAATATATATATATATATATATATATATATATATATATATATATATATATATATATATATATCACAAGTAATGACTTTTAATGAAAACATGTAAAGCTTAATATATGCAGCAAACGTTTGATCAATTTTTTATTCACTTAGCACAGTCCTTACACATCCCGATAAAATTGTATTATGCTATTCAAATGCCTTGCAAATTATTCATCAAAATTTCGACACTAACTTGTACATAAGTAACCCTTCTTACTGCAGCATGACACGAAGAAAGGCTGTCTGCCATTCGAGTTGGTAAACTATTCAGTAGCACAGCATTCAATGACGTTAAAAGAGAGAGAGAGAGAGAGAGAGAGAGAGAGAGAGAGAGAGAGAGAGAGAGAGAGAGAGAGAGAGAGACGTTGTCTCCGAGGCTGTTACTCATAGGTATTTAATCGAAAGGCTACGTGGATTATAAAGAAAGAGTATAGGAAGGAGAATTATATAATACAAATGTGATGAAAAATCGATATACAAATATTGATTTGAACACTCCTTGAGCTCTGTGGCTGCCTCGTCCGCTGGTACCTGGCCTTAAATATTTAATTTTGACAAACACAATGGCACATTATAGGTTACTGATAATCAATGAAAACATGAAGTCCCCCGACTGGAATTCTAAGCAACGTGAACGTGAACAATGTAGCAACAACACTCAAACCATCCTCTTTCCTTTGCTAATTTTTGGCCATATGTAAATTTTGAGAAACGAGGGAAGACAGATAATGCAAAAAATTCCTCGAAAATAAGAGGTTGTCTTCCTAAGTCATCCTTCCATATAGAGAGGTCACAAGAATTTGTAAGATTGCACAGAATGAATGGTGTAACTGAATAATTTGAGTGAAAATAATAACAACAATATGTTTCTTATTACAAAATGCTATAAGATATCACAGCATTAATAGGTTAATTAAATTTTGGTTCAAGTCCATGTAATTTAGACAACGAAACACTTGGAACTGTATATCAATATTATTAATATTATTATTACTTGCTAAACTACAACCTTAGTGAGAAAAGCAGGATGCTATAAGTTCAAGGGCCCAAACAGGAAAAATATCCCAGTGAAGAGAGGAAACAAAAATATTTTAAGAAAAGTAACATCAAAATAAATATTTCCTATATAAACTATAAAAACTTTAACAAAACAAGAGGAAGAGAAATAGGATAGAGTAATGTGCCCGAGTGTACCCTTTAAGCTAGTCTTAAAAAGTCCATATACCCACAAATACCAAGTCAAGATTACTAGGAAGCAATTACTTTTGTTAACCAAAATTACATCTCTTAGATTTACCTTGAAAACTGGAAAGGAGCCGTTTTCAGGATATACACATCAGTGACAATAACGAGATATAAAAAAATCCCTGAATAAATCCACACTTGAATCCTCACAAAAAATTCATCTTTTTTAACATAGAAAATCTGCCAAAATATCATTAGCTTGCTTATTCGTCGGAAAAAAGCTAAAAAAATAAAATGAAATGCATAATTATTTCAGCATTATTAATGAATTTTAGGATTATATATGTATATATATACATATAAATATATACACACACATAATATATATATATATATATATATATATATATATATAAAACAAATCTAAAAGGTTCTATTTAAAAAGAAAACAATCCTCATAGACTATTACAAAATATTACACGAGTAAGATTACCTTTTTAAAGAAATATATACAGTATGTATGTATGTATATATATATGTATATATATATATATATATATATATATACATATGTATATATATAATATATATATATAGATAGATAGATAGATAACTATAAATAGATGAAAATCAACATAATATTGTGCTCAAATAGAAATAAATTTCTACCTCGTACTGGGATCGAACCCTAGGCCCTTCTAATGAAAGGCAAGGTCGCTACCAATCATGTCACCAGGGGCTCTAAAAGAAGTCAAAACGTAAGTGCTAATTGCATTTCAGGATTTACCTGGTGAGACATCAGTCTCTTTCCGGTTGGACGGGAAGTCGGGGATAACACGCTGATATGAGCCTGACATCTTACCAGGTAAATCCTGAAATGCAGTTAGCACTTAGGTTCCGACTCCTTTTAGTGGCTACTTTCCTCTTGTTAAGGGTAGAAGAGTCTCTTTAGCTATGGTAAGCAGCTCTTCTAGGAGAAGGATACTCCTAAATCAAACCATTGTTCTCTGGTCTTGGGTAGTAGTGCCATAGCCTCTGTACCATGGTCTTCCACTTTCTTGGGTTAGAGTTCTCTTGCTTGAGGATACACTCGGGCACGCTGTTCTGTCTTGTTTCTCTTCCTCTTGTTTTGTTCACGTTTTTATAGTTTGTATAGGAGATATTTATTTTACTGTTACGCTTCTTGAAAATTTTATTTTTCCTTGTTTCCTCTCCTCACTGGGCTATTTCCCTTGTTGGAGCCCCTGGGCTTATAGCATACTGCTTCTCCAACTAGGGTTGTAACTTAGCAAGTAATAATAATAATAATAATAATAATAATAATAATAATAATAATAATAATAGAGCCTCTGGTGGCAGGATTGGTAGTGACCTTGTCTTTCATTTGAAGGGGATAGGGTTCGATCCCAGAATGAGGTAGAAATTTAATATATATATATATCTATATATATACATATATATATATAGCCTATATATATATATATATATATATATATATATATATATATATATATATATATATATATATATATAGTGTGCGTGATAATAAGACACCCAAATTCTCCAAGAACTACCCATCTATCAAAATTAATGCAAGGATAAACAAATGAATAGATGCGAGTTGTGTAATACTTACTTAACAAATTACTCATCTTGAATAGCGTAAGAAAACATAAAAAGACAACACCACTCTACCCTCGCCTTTCTACCCTCAAATGAACATGTAACAAACACGCTCCTGAAGCCTTTACCTCCCGGCCACAGCATACTACTACTGCATGCACGCACACACACACACACAGGGTCCTTTCCGTGCACACTGGGTAATGAACTTGAGTTTGCTTCAATTAGTCTCAAAGGAGCTTGAGCTACATTTTATATTTCTCAAAGAGCAACGCTTATAAACGAGATGTGAGATTAAGTCATGAGCTAAAGTTCAAAAACTGATAAACGCAATTTATACAATTTTATTTTGGATGAAAATTGATTTATATTTACACATACATATACGCTAAAACACAACACACACATACATACATACATACATACACACACACACACACACACACACATATATATATATATATATATATATATATATATATATATATATATATATCTCAATAAATTTCTACCCCATAATGTGATCAAACCCTAGTCTCTTCAAATGAAAAGTAAGTTGGCTATCAATCATGTCACCAGAGGTCCATGTTGGATACCTACCGTCCTTTTCATTTGAGGAGACTAGGGTTCGATTCCAAAGTGAGGTAAAAACTAATTTTTATTGAACATAATATTGTGTTGATTTTCATATAAAAAATACATAATGCATAAATAATACATACGTGGCTGGCTCCAGAAAAAAAGAACAAGCAAACATGCACAGCCGCATTCACACTTTAACTACTGAGCCATGGAAGAAATCTACGAGCACAAAACTGAATATCCGCACGTCTGCACCGTAGATAAATTAAACATTCACATCTCCATCTCCTGCTTTTCTAATCAACTGATGTCTACATCCGCACTCCTAAATATGAAGTATGACACCAGCACCCATCAACGGATTTCCAAATTAGTTTCTTCATAAGCCTACAGATCATCATTCTTTTCTTGCGGCAAAACCAATTAAAATAACCATAACCATCATTTCACCTACAATAACATAATTACGACTTTTTCGATGTATCGCCTCATTTCTAATCCTTTCAATCAATATCGTGTGTCACACACTCATTAATACACACACACACACATATATATATGAGTATATATATATATATATATATATATATATATATATATATACTTATGCTTTACTGTCACAAAGATCACGTGACTTCATATACAACAAACGCCACTAGGAACTGAAGCATTTTACCATTTCCTACTGGCTTTTGCTACACACACACACACACACACACACACACACACATATATATATATATATATATATATATATTAATATATATATAATATATATATGTAAATATATAATTTCAACAGTTTCAACCTTCTTCCACTCGTCTTCAATATGGAGGGACACTGCACATCCAGTAAAGAGTTGGGACAAGAATCTCTTCGAAAAGTCTCCCTAGTGCTTCCAAAGACTTTTCTAATGACTTTTCTCCTCTCTTCGCCAATCATCCATTCTTCTTTTTTGAAAAGAGTTTACACACACACACACACACACACACACACACACACATATATATATATATATATATATATATATATATATATATATATATATATATATCTACCTGTATGTATACACTAAATTATAGTCACAACATTACACAAGTAAGAGGTTTTAATATTGGTACTGAAAGGATATGCACAATGTATTGAGCATCAAATCGATTTAGACAAAAAAAAAACATGAATCCATTATCCCAAAAGAGTTGGCAATAAAATGATTTTTACAAATACACCTTTCTGAGGTTCAGTATAATAAACAACCAAATGTAATGACTTAAAACAAGCCTCTTTTAAAGTATGTCTAAAATGACCCTCATAAATGATTCCAAAGAAAAAACCACAAATATGTTTGAACATAAGACAAACGAGATGTGTATATCTCTTTTGGGTGCATCATGCTCCACTACTCGCAGACTTTATAACACTGCATTAATGGTTCGTTATTTGCTACAGGAGAGAGAGAGAGAGAGAGAGAGAGAGAGAGAGAGAGAGAGAGAGAGAGAGAGAGAGAGAGAGAGAGAGAGAGAGTATGTGGCTCCATGATCCAGCTCACCTTACCAGCCAAAGCCAAACTCGAATAACAGCCAAGACAAAACCATTTGGGAAAGGTCGAACATCTGTTGACGTAAAACGGAAAATAGAGTGAATTATGTATATGGCCGTCGATTCACTGTGGTTTCAAAGATATTACGGGGAAAAAAACGTACATAATTCACATAGCCTACACACACACACACACACACATATATATATATATATATACATATATATATATATATATATATATATATATATATATATATATATATATGTATATATATATATATATATATATATATATATATATATATATATACATAAAACCACTGAGCAAGAGCAACGAAGAAGCAAAGTCGAAATCAATCTCCGAATGACGGGGGCCGGCCGGTGAGACGTCATGATGAGATGGTGTCATCTTGGTTGAAAAATGAGACACTCTAGTGTGGCATCTCATCGGATGTCTATCACTCTTGCCTCTGAAACATCATGGGGCATGCCGAGTACGTGAACTTCTTACCTTCTTGCTTTTATGATTAGTTCCATTTTTTTTTTTAATATTTACAAATACCTTGAACTTTAACTCAATGCTATTCACATATAGAATTTAATCAATATATCAAAACGTGAACGTGTGCTACTATTTTAAACAGGTCAATTATTGATTGTATTTTAAGTTCGCTGTTTTCTATAAGATAAAGAAAAGAAATCTACATATGCATAGACTTATTCCATATTTAGTATTAATTCATAACTTGTATAGCGGAGCCTAGCATTTCTGAAATAAAGAAACTGTAAAAAGGGGAGAGAAAACTTCACACACACAAAAAAAGAAAATGCAGCAATACCTTTCAATAAAACACGTTTTAAATCTTTATATAAAACCTAAATGAAACGATATACTGCTGCAAGGAAAATATATTGTAGATAACCAGTGTTACTAATCATGTTAGCTATCTCCTTCTGCTAAGATGAATAGTAGCATAAATGAAATTATATTTATATATGAAATATCTGCTTTGATGTTTTTACTGCTTTTATTTTATTTTTATTTTCATTATTTCTCATGCCGTTTATTTCCTTATTTCCTTTCCTCACTGGACTATTTTTCCCTGTTGGAGTCCTTGGGCTTATAGCATCTTGCTTTTCCAACTAGCGTTATAGCTTAGCAAATAATAATAATAATAATAATAATAATAATAATAATAATAATAATAACTTGGGTGATTATAATCTTGAGTGAAAGTATGCGAGTAGAGGACTTGACGTACCCTGGCGATATGAAAAATGATCCATCTCGCTTGTCATGCGTTAAAACAGACTTGTTTTTTTTTCTTCTTTTTTTTTTCTACCTTGCCTTGAATTGAATAGGATCCTATACGGATACCTAAGTTGGAATGCATGGAGTATGCCTTGAGGTTGGCTGCGAATGATTCCCAAAATACGTCGAGTATCTTATCGGAACCGTTTATGGAGTAAACGAGCTGAATGTGAGATATATACAGTAGAGAAAGGAAGACAAAAATGTCAGCATGTGTGAAGAAATTGATGCATGCTCTATGATGGTTTGACTAGGTGGAGAAAGACGCCAAAAATGTGTTTGTTAAAAGGACTGAATGAGGTGCTAAGTTCGTAGTGATATGCAGAAAAGGTGATTATTTGTGTGAAAGGTCATAAATGACACACTATCTGTAATGAGCAAATTCGAAGTTTCCTATACCTCTTACCGGATGGGAATGACAATGACCGGTGTCTTGCTTTTATCTAGACTTAGGCTATTTCTTAATAAGTAATTTTTTTTTATGCTATCATACATTCATATATATATATATATATATATATATATATATATATATATATATATATATATATATTGTATATATATATACATATATATATTTATATATATATATATATATATATATATATATATATATATATATATAATGGTAAACAAAATATTATGAAAATTATAAAACCACTTTCTCTAAAAAAAAAGTATTTAGTCAGATGATCCTACCAGTATTAACTTATCCATCAACAACTTGGAGCCTTACTAAAGTCATAGAACATTAGCTATTTACAACTCAAAGAGATATGGAAAAAATAATGATGGGGATAACACTAAGAGACAGAAAAAGACCACCATGGATACGAGAACAAGCTAGGCTAAATTAGAGGATATTCTTATAACTTGTAAGCAAAAGAAATGTACATGGCAGGACATTAACGAGAATGACAGACAATAGATGGACATTAACAATAACAGAATGGGTCCCTAGAGATTACAAAAGAAACTGAGGAAAGAAGAGAAGACGATGGATCGATGAACTATATAAGTTTGCGGGCGGGGATTGACACAGACCATAAACAGACGCAAGTAGAAGGACATGTCAGAGGCCTTTGTTCTGCAGTGGAATAGTAATGGCTGATGATATATATACATATACATATATATATATATATATATATATATATATATATATATATATATATATACTGTATATACAATTTATATATATGTATATATATATGTATATATATATATATATATTTATATATATATATATATATTTATATATATACATATATAAATATACAGTATATATATAATAGTGTGCATGAGTATATAGATAGAAGTGATAAGCGTAATACCATGCTCACCATATTGAATAAGAAGAAAATGGACACAATTCAACCAAAGTTACCTGAACTACTGAAGTAATACATTCCATTTTGACAACCACGAACTCCAACACAGTATCGCACAATGCAAGCGAAAACCAAAGGTTACACCGACACATAATATCCTCACCCCCACATTTTCCCCGTTTTATGCGCTGAAAGGTATCCAGAAATAAAACTAAAAAAAATACAAATTGAAAAAAATAAAATAGGACACGGCAGGCGGCCTTTCATCTCTAGAACTAGTTAGCGAGGGGAACTCGTTTGCAAATCAAACAAACGCTGAAATGTCGAAATGGTACAATTGGTTTTCCTGAAACAAATAAACATAACAAACTAATCATATAAGTTGACAACAAAAGAAATCTGTAAATACACAGAGCAAAGAGAAAATCATGGCCAAACTTATAAAAGAAAAGATATTAATTGCAACGATTTCCTAAGTCTAAATTTAACTCGGAGTCATAAATAAACCCAATCCCTGGAAGAGAACTATTGACCAAAGAACATATCAACATGCATTAACTTACGCAAGTGACTGCAAATCTATGGCATTAAGTACGCACATGACATATGTTCGTGTGTGCACACACACACACACACACACATATTTATCACCTGTTGTTGCTAGTCCACTGCAAACAATGGCCTTACACATATCCTTCCACTGCTGTCTGTTTATGACCTTTCTATGCAAATTTTCTTAGTTCGTCAATCCATCGTCTTTTCTTCCTTCTCCTGCTTCTTTCGTAATCTCTGTGGACCCATTCTATTATTCTTAATGTTCATCTATTATCTGTCATTCTCATTATATGTCCTGTCCATGTCCATTTCTTTTTCATTCATATTGTTAGAATATCATCAACTTTAGTTTGCTCTCGTATCCATGTTGCTATTTTTTATGTCTCTTAGTGTTATTCCCATCATATCATTCCATAGCACTTTGAGTTGTAACTAACTTATGTTTTAAGGCATAGGTAGGGCTCCAAGTTTCTGGTGCATGAGATAAAACTGGTAGGACCATCTGACTAACATTTTTTTCTTTTTAGAGAAATTGACTTTTAAATTTTCATAATTTCATTTTGTTTACCAAAGGCTCAGCACCAAATGCTTATTCTTTTAATTTCGATCTCGTGTCTTGAGAAAATACTTAAAAAGTGGGAAAAGATGCAGACAAAGAAGAAGAAGAAGAAGGCTTGAGAAAACACTTAGTTCGTCCATAATTCTTATTTACCGTTCCTGCATTTTCATTGAACATTATATTAGTTCTACTCATATCAATTTTCAGTCCTAAATTTCTGCTTTCTCTATTCAAAACTTTATCATCTTTAGCAATTCCTCCTATGAAACACTAAGTACAACTATGTCATCTGCAAATCTGAAGTTGTAAAAGTATTCCCCCATCTTCCCAATCTGAATTTAAGAAAACCTCTAGGTATGCTGTGAAAAATTTAGGAGATTGGGTCTCCCTGCCTAACTCCTTTCTCAAACGGAATTTTCTCACTATTACTATGTAGTTTTAGGATTAAGTGTTCTAACATAAGATTCTTCTATTCCTGGTTATTGAAGGGCTTTCATTACTGTTGAAGAATTAACAGAATTAAAAGCTTTCTCATAGTTTATAAATACATAGTGGTTTGTCATACTTTGTTGATTTTCCCTTTAGCTGGCTAATTACAAGGATATGGTCAACTGGCGAATACCCACTTCTAAAGCCTGACTCCTTCTTGGTTGATTAAACTCTAGGTGCCTTTCTATTCGGCCTAATATGAGCTGTGTGAATGATCTATATATTAGAGAGAGTAAACTTATTGGTCGATAATTTTCTGGTCTTTTGTCTCCCTTTTTGGGAATTAGTATATGGTCGATAACTCTGAGTAACAATCCGACTAAAACTGATATGTAAATTCATTATAAATCATAATATGATCTCTGCAATCTCACTACACTTCTAGACATATTTACAATAACAATCGCTGCCTATGAAAAAAAAAAAACTGCATTTACATTCTAACAAAGATTTTTACTACTATGAATATCTACAGACAAAATTCAGATTTCTGTACAGTTCATTAAACAGGAACTTAACCCCAAAAATACCTTCATTAAAACCCCTTAAAGCATGTTCAAGACTTATTACCCAAACAATGGATTCTTCATTTTCAAAATGCTTGAAATCTGCGTATTTTATTGAAACATATCAAACCCAACAACAATCGCTCCCAGAGATGCCACATGAATACGATTAGACAAACTCATGAATGCAAAAATTACAGCCTTCCAAACCTTCAGGGACCCAATGGCCATCTGGTTAGCCACCTGGGTTTAAGATACCTAAAGGAGAGTGACTCACTGTCTGCATGGTTGATGCTTCAACGATGGTGTCTGGTTTCATTCAAGCAGGCAAAGATACTTAAGGAGTATAAAATTGGACAATAACACAAAGACACCAAACACTGTAAGGGTTGTTTTCGATATTAATTGGCAAATAGCGTTAAATGCCCCGAAAAGAAAAAACCCTAACCCAGTGAATCATATGCTGACAGGCAACCTCTTTGGGTTCCTATGGGGTAGGGGGTTAGAAAGAATGAGCGATGCAGAATTATATCAAAGATACCACCTCCACAAAATATGCTAAGCATGTGCTACTTTTATCAATTTCTACTTTTTTTCACAATGAAAATCACCTCCACTAAATATGCTAAAATACTTTCATCAAAGTTACTTTTTGTCACTAAACATAGTCTTCTGAAAGTGTAGTGCTATTTAATACATACCTTAATATATATATATATATATATATATATATATATATATATATATATATATATATCTAAAACACATATAACATTTATATATATAAATATATATATATATATACATACATATATATATATATATATATATATATATATATACATACATATACATATATATATATATACATATATATATATAATATCGAAGATACTACCTCCACAAAATATGCTAGGAAGTGCACCTTTTATCAGTTACTATTTCTCACTGGACATTCTGAAAGAGTATTATTATATAATCCATACCCCTCCCCCCTCTCTCTATATCTATCTATCTCTCTCTCTCTCTCTCTCTCTCTCTCTCTCTCTCTCTCTCTCTATATATATATATATATATATATATTATATATATACAGTATATATATATATATATATATATATATATATATATATATATATATATATATATATATATATATATATACATCGATGTAGGCTCATGTGTATAGTTTCTAACAACAACATCCACAGTAACTGCCATCACAAAATATATAATATTACCGTACTATTATGAATCTAGTTTAATGTGAAGAGGTTGAAAGGCTATGCTTTGCAACACATAAAATCTCGGTCACTTCTTTAGTGCACACATGCTTTCATCTATACAATTACACTCTTCATCTTCACTAATATTTATTCTATTAAATTAGTTATAACTATCATTAAAAGCAGCAACCTAATCTTTATCATATGTATCATACTTGTTGCTCTTCTTATAAATGTAAGCAATCTATTTTTTTGATAGTTAATTCATAATCGATGTATTGTTTCCAATCAAAGAGGGTACAAAATTCTAATTATACTAATTATGTGGTGGCCGGTGTGGTAACGTCCCTGACTGCTGATTGCCAGACTGGAGTCTGAGTCCCACTCAAACTCGGTAGTTCCCTTGGTCGCTGCAACCTTATCATCCTTGTGAGCTAAGAATGAGGGGGGTTTGGGGGAGCCTATAGGTCTATCTGCTGAGTCATCAGCAGCCATTGTCTGGCCCTCCTGGTCCTAGCTTGGGTGGAGGGGGGGGGGCTTGACCGCTGATCATATGTATATATATGGTCAGTCTCTCGGGCATTGTCCCGCTCGATAGGGCATTGTCACTGTCCCTTGCCTCTGCCATTCATGAGTGACCTTTAAACCTTTAAAAGAGTAATTGACAACTGATAACTAAAAGTATTATATTCCATGCATCAGGGTAGGTACGAACAAACATCAAATAAAAAGGTATATAAGAATTCAATAACATTATAACAGACATCTTAACAATACATATTACTGTATATAAAACGAAAGCCCCTGAAAGACAGGGAATAAATGAATATCATATTCAAAACACTTTGAGATATCTATACAGGAGGTAAAGCAATCCTAAAACTACATAAAGACCGTGAAAAAATTCCAATTGAGGAAGGAGTTACTCAGGAAGATTCCATCTCTCCTCAGTTATTTACAGCATGTCTAGAAGAAGTTTTTAGGAATCTAGATTGGGAAAATAAAGGAATTAATATCAATGGAGAATACCTCAACAACTTAAGATTTGCAGATGACATAGCTCTGTTTAGTGAATTATGGGAGGAATTGCAGAGATGATTAAAGATTTCAATAGACAAAGCAGAAATGTGGGACAGAAAATTAATATAAGTAAAACTAAAATAATGTTCAATGAAAATGTGGAGACAACAAATAAAAATTATGGACGAGCATCTAGAGATTGTTAATGAGTGTATGTACTTAGAAGAGTCAGTAAGTGTTTACCCTTGAAATGAGACTGAAATTAAAAGGATAAGAATGGGATGGCGAGCTTTTGGTAAACAAAATGACATTATGAAATGTAAAATGTCACTTTTCCTAAAAATAAAAGTGTTCAATCAGATGATCCTACCAGTAATAACTTATGCATCAGTAACATGGAGGCTTACTAAAGCTTTAGACATAAGCTAGTTACAACTCAAAGAGCTATGGAAAGAATAATGATGGGAATAACACTAAGAGACAGAAAAAGAACATCATGGATAGAAGAGCAAACTAAAGTACATATACATATAAGTGTATATATATATATATATATATATATATATATATATATATATATATATATATATATATATATGTACAGTTTATGTGGGCCAAAAGTAGGTGGACAGTAAATGATTACATTTATTTTGAACTTACATATACATACAATTATATTTACTAACACAATTATTGCACTGACAGCTATTTTTAATGTGAATAATAATACAGAGGCCCTTAAATTTTACTGTGAACCAAAATACACTTGTAATAATATAACCGATACATATACCTATTCTACATACTGTCTACCCACTTATGGATCACCCTGCATACATGTATGTATGTATGTATGTGTGTATATATATATATATATATATATATATATATATATATAATAACTTATCAGTCACAAAACTCCACGTGACAGATATTAAAGTGTAAAATCCACAGGAAACAGGAAAGGAAAAGACCAGGTACCAAGGGCTTTCGTGTATTATGTACACTTCTTCAGGGTACGTGTATATATACATATATATATACATATATATATATATATATATATATACTGTATATATATAAATATACATATATATAAATATATATATATATATATATATATATACACATATATACATATATATATATATACACACATATATATATATATACATATATATATATTTATATATATGTCCGTGTGTATGTATACTGTATAGCCTATATACATACATATATACGTATATATGCATAAATACACACACACACACACACATATATATATATATATATATATATATATATATATATATATATAGATACTGTATACATATGTATACATAGCCTATACATATATAGGCTACACACACACTCATATATATATATATATATATATATATATATATATATATATATATATATATACATATATATCCAGCGTACCCTAACCGTCAAAATTAACTTTAAATATTTAGATATATATGAACGCACACACATCAACCCTTCCCACCTTCTCACCCTTTCCTAACTACAACCTGCTGGTTCGGCAATTTGTGAGAGAGCCAGGGTTCCGAGTGCACCTCTCGGGATAACCTCCTCTCACTAGGCTATGCCTACATCTCCCCCATGAGCGTGACAGAATAATATATATATATATATATATATATATATATATATATATATATATATATATATATATATATATATATAAGCAGGGATATATACTGAAATTAACTGAATCAGCAATTCCATTTATGATGCAAAAACAACCGATCACGAGAAAATCAAAATAACATAAGATAACTCCATAACACGTCACAAATTTTGCCATATATCAGGATGTATCACAAAACCGTGTCAAAACAGTAGCAGACTACCAATATCTTTCATAACATTTGAATGGGAGAACTACGAAATGTTATTCATGAAGAAAGTAAGGTAAATACACATAAGGCAATACTTTTCATTTGATTATATTCAAGTCAAAACACCTCTCGTTTTTGACTGAATAAGGAACTGTCCGTTGAAGAATCATTTTCAAATTAAGTAAAGTGTGGTTTCATCCTAAAATATAGTATCACAATGCATATGGCAAAGCAGAATATAGATAGCCATCATATTCTGTCTGACTTATAATATTGAACCAAGACAGCCTTATGAAAAGACTTATTTGTGCTCCAGTATTTACAAGGCGTCAAAAACGAATCTTTTGAAATATTACTAGCGTTAAAGTAGAACACGCCATTTGCTTCACATTGCGTGGCTATCAGGTCCCTCTACGATTAGAAAACGAAAGGATGGGAGAATTATAAAGAAAATATCTCTCTCTCTCTCTCTCTCTCTCTCTCTCTCGAGCTAAATCTGGGGACAGGAAATACAAACAAATCTTACGTTATCTTGCATGAATATCATTGTGTACTCCGAGTTGAATTGACCTTCAATCGCCTTCGCCTCAGTGACCTACAGACAATGAAAGTGTTATTTTGAACGACTAACAGAAGGAAATGTGATATAATGGCATTGTCGGACTAAACAAACAAGTGGGATGGTTGTGGATGCAAACCATTCAACCATTCCGCGAATAGCGTCTATCAAACAGATACGTCCCGAAACCGACTTAAAGAGTACGATAGCGAAGGAAAGGTGAGGTTTATTCCAAATTTTCTTTACTCAAAACATTATTGTCCCACTTTGTTTTCTATAAGCTGTGAGAACAAGAGACAGAAGGTAATTTGATATTAGTCTACCACTGTTATACAGTATTATGTTTCATCTTATAAATAAGATTTAGTATTCTTAAAACACTATAAACGTATATAAAATGCTTCCTCTCTCCAAGTTCACACTTGCCGTGAGTAATGGCGTAATTTAACAGAGTTATGACTGCAATTTTCTTTTTATGAAATCTGCATATTGCAAGGAACTTTTGTTAAACATTTAATAGAAAAACTTCTCTACGACAATATACCAAAAGTACTAAATTGGTAATAGTTGATTTAGTCGTAGTAGTAAAACATTCAAAACAATTGATTTATGAGACTGATTTCTGATGGCAGAAATATTTATGATGCTAATTTAAGGACCGGAGTAAAAATCATTAAGACTCCAAGAAATAATGGTTGCTATTATTTAAGATATACAAATTGTTCTTAATATTACTAAACCAATGAGAGAGAGAGAGAGAGAGAGAGAGAGAGAGAGAGAGAGAGAGAGAGAGAGAGAGAGAGAGAGAGAGAGAGAGTCCACAATTCTAGATTGGGTTTGACAAATCATACGCGCAAAATAAAAGCGGCAATATTACGCACGAACCAAGGAAAAGTCTAGCCTTGATCAAATCCAGATGCACCACATACGTGGAAGTACATTATGTTGCATAATCTTTAATTGGTCGAAAACTGATTCACATGTTTCACATTGGCTATAGAGTGCATCAGTGTTTAACGTGGTGACAAAGCAGGGTCCATAATCTTTCTTTTCATAAATCATACAGCTTTTTAGAAATTCAATTGTATAGCCTGGACGAAAATTTAAAATGACCTAAGGGTAGCAATTCAATTATATACTACTTCACCTCAGTGACTTTTAATAGTGGAAATAGGGTTACTAAATTATTATTGTTATTATTATAATTCTTCCTAGCTAAGCTACAGCCCTAGTTGGAAAAACATGATTAATGTTAGTCCAAGGACTCCAATAGGGAAAAAATAGCACAGCGAGGAAAGGAAATATGGCAATGAATACACTGCAAGAGAAGTAATTAACACTAAATAAAATATTCCATGAACAGTAACAACATTCAAAATGGATTTTTTTCAAAAGTACTCTCTCTCTCTCTCTCTCTCTCTCCTCTCTCTCTCTCTCTCTCTCTCTCTCTCTCTCTCTCTCTCTCTCTCTATATATATATATATATATATATATATATATATATAAACAAGAAAGAATAGTGTGCCTGAGTGAACCTTGAGCAAGAGAACTCTAACCCAAGACAGTGGAAAGCCAAGGTGCAGAGGCAATGGCACTACCCAAGACTAGAGAACACTGGTTTAATTTTTGTGTCCTCCTAGGAGAGCTGCTTATCATATATTCTATTCTTACCAAAAAGAAAGAAATCGTAAGAAAAGGCTATGGCATAAAAGAATAACAGGGAGACTTTCTGTCGACTTCTTTACAATATCTTTACACCCTCACAATAGTTAAAAGTTGTAATCATGTTTTAATGAACAATTATTTATAGTGTCACACACACATATATATATATACACACACACACACATATATATATATATATATATATATATATATATATATATATATATATATATATATATATATATATATATATTATATATATATATATTCAACAGGGTATTACTAGCAATTTCCATATTATACAGTATAGGTATGAAAATGTTCTACATTGTTCTGTTTACTGCGTGTATGAACGTTGTTTCGTCACTAGAACACCATAACTGTACTAAAATCACCTGTAAACAATCTAAGAATAGAAAATGAAGAGCCAGTCATGCAACAAGTCACCGTGAGAAGGACGCAGATTGCTTGGTCAAAATATCAAAACATGGTTTTATGAGAGAATTTCTGGCACGGCATGATCTGCATTGAGAGGAGCTAGCCAATAAGGAAGGCGGAGTACCTAGTACTATGCACAGGACGTAGGCTATACATCGTAAATACTGTAGACAGAACCCTTTCCTAATTTCAACCCCTCTCGCCAGTGTAAGACTACGTTTTCTCCCCCTAAAGAGTAGTTATAAATCCGGCAATGCCGCTGAGCGTGACCGTTAAGAAATATAGAGGCAGTGAAGAGTTGGAAGACCTAGGGCTACATGGCTGAGGACTATGAAGCGTGAAGTAGATGATGGATGGAGAAGTACTGAATTAAAAAGCTCAAGATAGAAGCAACTGGCAAAATTTAACCGAGGCCCTTTGGGTCAATAGGCATAGGATATATATATATATATATATATATATATATATATATATATATATATATATATATATATATACAGTATATATATATATATATATATATATATATATATATATATATATATATATATATATATAAAGCTCAAAACTATAGCTAACAATTTTAATCATGCACTGTTCCAGAATAGGTCTAGCTATGTTGTTAACCTACTATTGGACAAGTAAACGTATACGGTAATCGACATTTCACAAAATTAGGATTTGAACTTACAGTTACCATTAAGAAAACAAATACTTATGTTTTGAAATAGATAAATTTCGTTCGTAATAAGGGGCATCATACACTAATGAATAAAACAACTGTTTTCTTAATTTTGGGAAGCATTTGAGCACCAAAGTAGGCAGTACAAAATAAAAGACGAATTTCTAATACTGAAGAAAAGACAACCAATTTTCTCCTTAGTTATAGAGCATAGAGATCAAGATACTCTCATTACAGAATATCTAAGAAATGAATTGCTCTTGCTAGACTAGATTTGGTAATATCATGAGACAATTGGTCATTCAAAGAGCCAAATTCCTCTAAGCAACCAAAATAGCTTCTATAGCAATCCTTTCGCTAAATGCTGAACGCAAATAGGACTATCCACGTTTAGAATTTAAATATGACTGTTGGTTATCAGTAAATTTACATGTGTTATAAAAGAATAAAACACCTAACACAATATCATGACTAGTAATTAAACTATAGGAGAGATTACTTGAATGCCATACGTGGATGAGATCATGGTGTGGAGTAGATGGAGATGGTTTGGGCATGCTCTTCGCACTCCCCCAAGAGAGATTACTTCACCAAACTTTCAACTGGGCTCTACAAGGTACTAGAAGAGTTGTAAGACCTAGGCCTACATGGCTAAGGACTATGAAGCGTGAAGTAGGAGGTGATGAATGGAGAAGTATTGAATTAAAGGTGCTATTATAGTATGCTATCTACCGTCGAATTTCTATTATAGTATGCTATCTACCGTCGAATTTCTATTATAGTATGCTATCTACCGTCGAATTTCTATTATAGTATGCTATCTACCGTCGAATTTCTATTATAGTATGCTATCTACCGTCGAATTTCTATTATAGTATGCTATCTACCGTCGAATTTCTACTATAGTATGGTATCTACCACAAAGTATGTTATCTACCGTCAATGTTAATCCTCCTGTTTTTAATGAGGATTATCAAACAGATTACTTACCACCAGTATGTTATCCTCATTGGACTTTAATTAGAGTTTAATAATATTTATTGGCTGGACAACATGGGTGCATAATTATAAGCAGTTTGTAGGGAAACTTTTTTTTACAAATTATTCAAAGCTCATCATACAGCAATGTTACAAGTTAATCAAATGAAAAATCAAATATTACAAAACTGAAAGAAAATAATCTATGAAAAATATTCAATCAAAAATTTATTCTACTACTGCTTGTAAACATATCTTACATCATTCAAGAAAGCAGGAAATACATCGTCGCCTTTTCTCAGAACTGTCCAAATGAAACCACCACACTACACACTTCCAGACACATTAAACCAATCAGTGACAGTATTAGGTGATTTCCCAGTTAATTGTAAAGTAGTGTTAATTGGGGTCTCATAACCAAAATAATAAACCAATTCCAAAATTTCAGAAAGGGGTGGTAGATAGCAAAATCGGCGGTAGATAGCATACTATAATAGCACCGAATTAAAAGCTCAAGATAGAGACGATTGGCGAAATCAAACCGAGACCATTTGCGTCAATAGGTGTAGGAGATGATGATGCGAGTTTTTTAAATTAAGTTCATAAAATTTCTAAGATTTTATATATTGAAAATTAATTATAGCAATTGGCAATACATTTTTTATAAATTTATATAAATTCTATAAACATATTAAAAAAAAGACATCAACTTTTACTGCTATTCCAAAAGAGGTTAGTTAAGTGACATAATAACATAGTCAGCTTCGGTGAAGAAATGCATAGACCATCTCGCAGTCATGGCTCTATGTTTGGTAGCTATTCCCAGTTGCAAGTATTATGAATTACATGTCACCTGTCAGTCATATCAATATCATATCAATATCTTTGAAAACTCATTTGGTTGTTCTCTGTAGGCACAGGAAAAGGAGCTTTGTGCCACTTGAATAGTTGATGAGATGGCATACTTCCCCCATCACTCCATTAGATTACCAATAAAATATTACTTGATTTGGATAAACAATACACTCAAAATCTAATATGCGTTCTAATACCTACCACTTGTTAAATAATCATTATTAACATATGCCTAGACTTCATACTAGACCTGTTTGCATATTATTCAAAGAATTACTTCTAAGCAAAGAAGACGAAAAAAAAAAAAACAATGTTAGAATTATAGTTGCTAAGCTCACATGAAATCTATGAAAACATGTTTTAAATTCACTAAAATGTCCTGAGTTTGATTCAATTCAAAGTGATAGGCCTATAAGCTCCTCTGTCTTTACTGACATCTATTGCACTTCGAGAGAGAGAGAGAGAGAGAGAGAGAGAGAGAGAGAGAGAGAGAGAGAGAGAGAGATCCTTGCTAATTATAAACTAAAAAGACATTATGCTTACCTTAATTATGTATATAGCAGCAGACGAGGCGAAGTATGATTTACGAAGTGGAGATCAATTTCTGTTTTTAAAAATCACGCTATATAACACCATTAATTCTTTTTCGCAGAATTAATGGAGTCTTCACAATCTTAACTTTTCATTAACGACGGAATTTATCATCGAACACAAATGAGCCATAAAGTTTAAGCACTTGAAAAAAAAATCAACGCAGCTTAATCAGCGACGTAAATTCGTCACCACTCTAAGCACGAACTGCAGAATCAACCAGGACAGAATATATATTCCTTCACAAACACCTAATAACTGAATTAGAAGTTTACATGTTAAAAGCACTGCAATATAATCCCAAAAGTAGAAATAACCACAACCGCGTTGAGAAGACCACGAACGAAGCACGCACACACTTCGGACGCTACAGGCACACTGACAGACAATGCAAACAAACCCCGCTATTTGAGTCGCTCTATCGACTGACGATGATGATGATGATGATGATGGGGCTTCGTTGTCGACGTCTCTGTCTGGCTGCCGAGTAACCAACCTTTTCCATCTCCACCTACTATTTTACCTGCTAAGTGGCTTTCTCTCTCCAAACAATTCTTCTTCACTCAAGACGTTAGCTACAACACTGTAATTGTTCAGTGACTCCATTCCTCTTGGTAAGGGTAAAAGGGACTCTTTAGCTATGGTAAGCAGCTCTTCTAGGACACTCCAAAATTAAACCATTGTTCTCTAGTCATGGGTAGTGCCATAGCCTCTGTACCATGGTCTTCCACTGTCTTGGGTTAGAGTTCTCTTGCTCGGCCACACTGTTCTATCTACGTTCTTTTCTTCTTGTTTCGTTAAAGTTTTCATAGTTTATATAGGAAACATTTATTTTAATGTTACTATTTTTTAAAATATTTAATTTTTCCTTGTTTCCTTTCCTCAATGGTCTATTTTCTCTGATGGGGCCCCTGGGCTTATAGCATCCTGCTTTTCCAACTAGGGTTGTAGCTTAGCATTTAATAATAATAATAATTTGACAAACATTTAGGGTGACATTCAGCTCACGAGACATACAACTCATAGGAGGAGTTCAAGAACAGGACCTCCCTTAAAAATCCTCTTGTGGTCACAAAACTGTTTTGAATATCGACCTTGTTAGTTTCTCATAATCCTACGTTAATTGTAAAATGAGTTTTTTATTACCTCTGTCACCGAAGTTGAGAGGAGTTTATATTTACGCCCCTGTTTGTTGTCTATTTGTTTGTGAAGAACATTCTGGCCACAGTTTTACTCCTATGTTAGTGAAACTTTCAGAGATTATTTGTTATTTTGAGACGTGGAAGTGATTCAACTTCTAATCCTAAGTCAAAGGTCAAGGTCAATGTCTAGCAAAATGTCGACCGAATTAATCCTAACCTTTGCACATGGTTGCTACATAAAATTCAAATACGCCAACAGTCTAAATTGGTTTGGCTATCCATCGAATTTCGTTGTCCATCTCGATTTCTATATTCCGCCGTTTATTTTCCACATTAGGCTGCTTTCCCAGTTGGAATCTTTGGACTTGGAAAAAGATAAGAAGCAAATCGACTTTCCATGCATATTATTAATGTACGAGACCGGTGAAAATGACGGCTAAATATTTAGATATACTGTATATGCCCTCACACACACACAAGCCTTCCCACCCCACCCCTTTTCCTGCATACAATGCTGTTAGTCCCTCAATCAACCACCTACCCGAGGGAAGGAGAGAAACAGAGAAGCCATATGTTTGGCAATGCCGCTTAGTGTGATTCCATCTAGAGTACCTATATAATACAATGTAGGTACTATAATTCTATCTATCTACCATGGCACTTTCCCCAATTTCGAGGGGTAGCTGACATGAAAAAAAGGTCAAAAGCGTGATAGGATATATATATATATATATATATATATATATATATATATATATATATATATATATATATGATGGAGAAAGCATGACAGTTAAAACTAATTACATACCTAGTACTATGCACAGGATGGTACAGTCTGGGAGGATCTGTACGAAAAGGATGGTTGGAATTAAGAGGAATCTTATGCAACATGCGTTAAGAACTAACTGAACTACGGTTCCTGAGATTAATATTCAGATTAAGAATTTGAAAATTGATAGACCAACAAATTAAGATTTCCGTGTTTTATTGCCTTCGCCACTAAATTCATTCTTTTCCACAACTCAAAATATATTCCTAATTTGAAAATTTATTATTTGAAAAAGTCGCCTTCAACTCGATTTGAGACTACATTAGAGCTCTATCGCAAATTAGGATTTAGAATCAATAAAGAAGAAGAAGAAATAAAGAGAACTTTCACAAAACGAAGTGATGGTTACTATTAAATGACGAGAAGGGACACAGGGAACATCGGTCTACACCTCTAGCACAAAATTAGATTTCAAAAGCAATATACTGTGTACCACTTCATTTGAGAGTAAGATCAAGAAGATATTATCGTGGAGTGTGGAATTATTCAACGAAAATAAAAACACAGAACCACCTAAGAGAAAGATTATTTTAGGATATGCCAGAGTCGAGTGCTGTGGGCTACTACCCATTTGTGCCAGCATATATCGAATGGCAATCGAAGGTATTGATTAGAATATTCTCAAAATAATGTTCTTCTTTATATAAAGCCTCTTCCTTATTGGCTGACAGTTAGAGAAATTCCTTAATTATTCTAAAGAATTGTTGGATAATAATAGAAAAAAAAATACTCGATAGTCCTTTTTTTCCGACGACTAAATTGTCTTTATATAATTTTCTTATAATCTATAATAGGATCCATATAAATTTTTAGCTGTTGCATTGAGGGTTTACACTTCAGTTTTTTCTTAAACTATTTTCTCGGTGTTACTAAGCTTATTTTGTAGTTTACTTATCTATTCTGTTCATGAAAAGCGTTGGTGAACGAACAGCAGGACCTTCTATTATATGCAAAATCAGTTATCTATAAATGACGTTCACTGGGTAAGACCTTTCATTCTGAGTTGTTGATAAATATCACAATTGGAAACGTACCTGTTTGGCAATATATTGGACGAGGTCTCGAGACCAGCTAACTTTTGGTAGTCTGCAATCTCACCATCCTTGGGAGCTTAAGAGATGGACGGAGGCCGGTGTTGGGATCTTATAGGCCTACCTGCCAAGTCATCAGAAGCCATACCACGACCCTCCCTGGTCCTGGTTTGGTTGGAGATGAGGTTTTGGACGCTGAACATTTACAGTAGCTATATAATGTCCTATCCCTTGCCTTTGCCACTCATGAACGATCCAATTTATTCGTAAACCGAACTACAGTTTTATATTTTCGATGATTTCAAACTTCGATATTTTATTTGTGGCATCTCCAAATACGCTGTGGTTAATATTTGTTTTCTTCTGTCCTAATCAGTTTAGACACTAGACAAAACACATTGAACATTTATTTTTGTTTTTTTCGTGTCGTGATCACCATTTCTCTCTCTCTCTCTCTCTCTCTCTCTCTCTCTCTCTCTCTCTCTCTCTCTCTCTCTCTCTCTCTCTCTCTCTCTCCGACAACTAAAGCAAGTTGACACATCTGTCACGTATACGTTATACGTTCCCTACTGTAACATAACTTTATCACTATGATCATAAATGTATTGACTCTGGGTAGTCCCACCTGAGCAACAGTCCTCTGAAATATCATACTTATATTATCTTTTACATTATGGATCAACAATAAGTAACGATTTCTATCAATTTTATAAATTGTAATTCGTAATTTATTGTTTCAGTTTAACCAAATTTACGACAACGCTTCCATCTAACGTAGACTTCGTATCGACAATTACAATTTCTTTAAGGGTTTGTTTCACCTGTTTTTCCTGCTCAGTGATCTCGATGCTTATGAAGACTTTATTACAAACAAGTTCTCTTGCTTGAGGACACACTCAGGTACAGTATTCTATGATTTCACTTTATTTCTATTTATTTTTTAAACGGTGCGTTGTGCAGGCTTAATGATGGGCCTTGCCTGGTGGTTTGCAAAGTTGCCTTTTCCTTAGTATTCAATTTTAAAACCATCGTTAGTACCCTTCTTACAATTTCCATGGCATACAAAATCCCTTGATTGTGGTCTGGAATCTTTTATTATTTGCCTCTATTTTAATACTGTTTTTGGCCGTGTTAATAATGAGGTCCTTGGTTTCAAAACTAGGAGTAGATGGATGTTTTCTGAACATATTTACAGAATTTTCAAGAAATAGATTGCAAAGAGTAGTTGTTGATGGCCACTATAGTGACTATAGGAGTTTAAAATCTGATGTTCCGCAGGGCAG
>NC_090746.1:1666673-1671673 GCF_036898095.1 Palaemon carinicauda | reverse complement strand
TTGTAAACTGACTTTGAATACATTGCTAAAAAGAAAATTAATATCAATTTCTCTTGTTACATATGTAGATAAGTTGTTTACAGTACTTTACCACAATTCTAAAAATTATACAATCTAGACATTTGCAATTCACGGCCATCATTAATTAAGTTGTTGCAGCAACAACAACAACAACAAGAAAAACACGCAATAAATGACATAGTTTCTAACAACATTTACCTTTCATTCAGCAAAACCGAACATCTAGCAAACCTGAAATGGAAACAGAAGAGGTATTACTACTGGATCAATATATATATATATATATATACAATACTTTGAATAGATATTTCCATCATTATTATTATAACTAGCTAAGCTACAATTCTAGTTGGTAAAGCAGGATGCTAAAAGCCCAAGGGCTCCACAGAAAAACTAGCGTACTTAGCAGTTTAGTACAGAGAGAGAGAGAGAGAGAGAGAGAGAGAGAGAGAGAGAGAGGGCGTTTAGCAATCATAGCGTAGGAAGCCGAAATCTCCCAGAATAGGCCGGACTAAGAATAGCGGAACGCCTCAAAATGAGAGCTACACATACAAACGTACAACGAGGAGGGGGCCAGTGAGCGATTCAATAAACCAAAGCGAGGTCAACATTTATTCTAATCTGGGCGAGGGGGATTAATGCCGGGGGGGGGGGGCGTGGGGAATGCTAAACCTGACTGAGGGGAAGCAATGATTGGAAGAAGGGGATTGAGGGTTGGAGCTGACCTTCGACTGAATGCATTACAGCAAACTATTGAATCTTGATAACGGAGGGGCAATGTCGAATGGCAGAAAGAGAGTCTGAAGTGATGTATCGATGAGGGAGGAAGAGGTGTGTGAATCATTAGCGTCAATTTACCTTAAAGACTAACTGCATACATAACTTCAAAAGTTCAAAGTTGCAGCAAATGTTTTTATATTGAACAGGATGACACAAGTCTTCTTACAGTTTTTATATGACATATCTGTTTTGATGTTGTTACTGTTTTTAAAGTATTTCATTGCTAATTTTTTCTCTCTATCTCCTCATTTCCTTCCCTTGCTGGGCTATTTTTCCCCATTGGAGCCCTTGGGCTTATAGCATCTTGCTTTTCCAACTATGGTTGTAGCTTATCTAATAATAATAATAATAATAATAATGACACCTACCCAAGTCCTTTTCATTTCGAATCAGGTCAGTGGGGCAAAGCAGGCTAAGAAGCATTCAAAGTGAAAAAGAAGAATAGCTATTAAATGAAAGAAATGGTAGGTGAATAAGATGTAAACGATGAATAATAACAGAAAAAAATTCATACTAGAGGGGCATTTTCATACACTCAGGTATGAACCAAGTTTAAAGTCTCTTTGACAGCGATGTCCAAACTTATGGAGGATTACGTGAATTGAACATTTTACTTGACCGTGACCTCGACCTTTGACCTTGACCTTCCAAAATTTAATAATTTCCAGCTTTTTACATTATAGGTAATGACCTGCAGGTTTCATTAATCTACAATTACAATATTTCTCCAGGAAAGCTCTTCACCGTGACCTCGACCTTGACCTTGACCTTCCAAAATTTAATCATTTCCAGCTTTTTACATTACAGGTTAATACCTGCAAATTTCATTAATCTACAATTACAATATTTCTCCAGGAAAGCTCTTCACATACACACAAATGGGCGAAAACATAACCTCCCTCGAACTTTGTTGGCGGAGATAATTAATAGCGTACACAAATTCGACTATGACAACTACAAGGTACAGATAATTAGATATTTTACCAGGTAGAGACACAGGTAAACCTGTTGTTTTTTGGAAGAGTTCAATAATTTAGACCTTATTATTAGAAAACCGTTACACTAATCCTTAGCTTGCACGGAGTATGTATCACGTGGCCTGTTACGAGAACTCAAGTTCTTCTGTCCTCTCTGATATAAGATATAAAAACGTAACAAGAGAGAGAGAGAGAGAGAGAGAGAGAGAGAGAGAGCGGTAGTATACACAAACACACACACGTACAAATGTATAGATATATATATATATAGATATTATACAAATAATTTTTCGGGTGTTTATGCATATGTTATAATTATATATATATATATATATATACATACATATATATATGTATATACAATATATATATATATATATATACACATTATACAATATATATATATATACACACACTACATATGCTTATAATTGGTGTATCAAATGTTGTTGTATCAAATGTTTACACCAAACAATTTCTAAGGCTGCTTTAAACGGATTCCAGTAATATCAGCTCCAAGGTTTTTTTTCAGTCCCCCCATTAACAGTTTGTTCGGCCTCAAACTAAGTAAACTAACATTAGCTATCTTAACATTTGCTTATCTTAGTAAAAATAATATCAGGAGTTGAAAATCATTTGGAGCCGGCATGGTGGATTTCCAGTATACGAGATCAATAATCAATACTGTTATTATTATTATTATTATTATTATTATTATTATTATTATTATTATTATTTAGGGAATTCCTTTTAATTTATATTCATAATTTATGAAGACACAGAATGGACCACAGTTATGGAGTCCATTCTCAAAAAGTAACTGCCCAACATTATGCTACAGACGTATAAAGAAGTGTTAATTCTAATAGTCAGGCCTTCTCCATAATGACAGTCAATACTGCACAGTATTTTACAAGTTTTATTCCAGCAATGACCAAGTTGTGGAATGATCTTCCTAATCGGGTAGTTGAATCGGTAAAACTTGTAAAGTTCAAACTTGCAACAAATGTTTTTATGTTGACCAGGCTGATAAAAGTCTCCTTTTATAGTTTATATATGAAAGATTTGTTTCAATGTTATTCCTGTTCTTAAAATATTTTCTATTCTTCATTACTTCTCATGCAGTTTATTTATTACCTTTCCTTACTGGGCTATTTTTCCCTGTTGGAGCCCTGGGCTTATAGCATCCTGCTTTTCCAACCAGGATTGTAGCTTAGCTAATAATAATAATAATAATAATAATAATAATAATGATGATGATGATGATGATGATGATGATGATAATAATAATAAAAAGGAAAGGCGTAAGAGCCAGTACCGGCACAAGAACCTCGCTGGCATTCACAAGCATCCCAAAATACTTTATGGATTTTACAATGAATCTTTTCATACTCCTGAGATGAGTACAGGAATCCTTCCTGTGTCATTCATCCGCTATGCACTTTTAACAAGTGCCATATAAGCAGGAATCTCTATTTTTGTTCCATAAAACATGATTTGTGAGGCTTCTATCTTGTTTCTCTTCCTCTTGTTTTTTTTTTTTTTTAAGTTATTCTACTTTATATATGAAAGCTCTAATTTAATGTGTTACTGTTCTTAGAATATTTCATTTTGATTGTTCATGACTTCTCTTGTAGTCTATTTATTACCTTGTTTCCTTTCCTCACTGGGCTATTTTTTTTCCTGTTGGAACATTTGGGCTTATAGCATAGTGTTTTTTCCAAATAGGGTTGTAGCTTAGCTATTATTAATAATGATGATGATAATAATAATAACAATAATAATATAAATAATAATAACAATAATAATAAGAATAACAATAATAATAATAACAACAAAAATAATAATAATAATAATAATGATGATAACAATAATAATAATAGCAATAATAATAAAAATAATAATAAAAACAACAACAACAATAATAATAACAATAATATGAATAATAATAACAACAACAATAATAATAATAATAATAATAATAATAACAATAATAATAATAATAATAATAATAATAACAACAACAACAACAACAATAATAATAATAAAATAATAATAACAACAACAAAAACAATAATATAATAATAAATAATAATAACAACAACAACAACAACAATAATAATATTAATAATAATATTAATAATGATGATAACAACCGTATAAGAGCAAAAGCTTCTTAAGTTGTTAGGTCATAATGAATTATTAGTCCTCAACAGAGAGTAATTTTCATAGGCAATGATGCCTTGGTCTTAAACACCCTCAATGTTCCTTTAAAGTTCTATAACACTTATTTAGAACATTAATACATCAAAAGATTTGAACCGTTGTTAAATTTTGATAAGTTAAAATAAATAATATGGATAGTTCTAGAATGAAAAATTGAATATCATTCTCTCCATAGCGAAGATTATTATATGAAGTCTCCATAAAAGGAACACATAAATACAGTAGATCTGAATTACGTCTTTATCTAAAGCTGATCAAAGTCAGGGTTCTAAGGTTATCAAAAGAAAAAATGTACGAAAAAAAGGTAAAAAATTATTCATTATTAGTTATTGCTTAAAGATGTGATGGGAACACATGTTGGTATATTTCAGTAACGGGCGAATGGAATACCGTAAAAAAAAAAAGAAAGAAAAAAAAAGATTCCTTCTAAAAAATTTATATAACCTACATGAAATGTGAAAAAGCCGAATTGTTCATTATAACACAGGTTTCGCATAACAAAAGGACAGAAAGGCCATGAATGAACTAGAACGAAATCCATTGGCTTGCCAGCCAAATCGCTGGGGGAGTAATCCACAATTTGGAGTTTTCAAACACCTGTACATCCGACTAAAATGTTACAATAGGTATGATAAATGGTCTCACACTGATCATCGTTTTTATTTTCGCCATACATTCCAACATAAATATAATACAATATATATATATATATATATATATATATATATATATATATATATATATATATATATATATATATGTACAGTAATATATGTAATATACAGTATATATGTATATATATAGTAATATATATATATATGTATATATATATAGTAATATATATATATATATATATATATATATATATATATATATATATCATCTCCTCCTACCCCTTTAAACGCAAAGAGCCTCTGGAGGATTCATTGGCTAGATTCATCGAAGGATAGCCAAATCCTTGTGATGCGCGGTGCCTATTTAGCTAAGGCAAGTGAC
>NC_090746.1:1654173-1659173 GCF_036898095.1 Palaemon carinicauda | reverse complement strand
CTACAGGAATTGAAAATGATTTGCATGGAAGGGTAAGAGCGTGGCTGGAATCTCCGGATTCGTGAGGGTGGCAGGAATCTCTAGAATGGTGAGAGTAGCAGGAATTCTACGGAATGGTGAGGGTGGCAGAAATTCTACAGAATGGTGAGGGTGACAGGAATCTCTGGAATGGTGAGGGTGGCAGGAATTCTACAGAATGGTGAGGGTGACAGGAATCTCTAGAATGGTGAGGGTGGAAGGAATTCTACGGAATGGTGAGGGTGGCAGGAATTCTACAGAATGGTGAGGGTGGCAGGAATCTCTAGAATGGTGAGGGTGGAAGGAATTCTACGGAATGGTGAGGGTGGCAGGAATTCTACAGAATGGTGAGGGTGGCAGGAATCTCTAGAATGGTGAGGGTGGTAGGAATTCTACGGAATGGTGAGGGTGGTATGGATTGTATGAAGTTAAGTTTGTCTAAAACTGGGGTTATGATGTCCAGCGAGCAGGGAAGATATTTTTTACATGATAGTTGTTTAGATCTAAAACAGGTAAAATAATCTAAAATACTTTGGATCTACTCAAGTCAAGGGGGGGGGGGAACTGATGTTGAAAGTAGGATAAAACCTCCTTGGAGGAAATGAAGGATTGTATGAGACAGAACAATAAATGAATAGAAAATGAAAATTTATTATGCGCAACCAGATCAGTAATGAAGTGCGATTCAGAAACACGGGAATTAAGAGGGAACCGTTGTGGAAAAGATTACTTATATATATGAGTCAACAATGAGATGGTTTGAACCTGTAGCGAGGATGAGTGAGGGGGAAGAAGTGAAAAGGGTTTGCGTGGAACCTGATATTGGTGGAAGAACAAAAGCGAGGCGAAGGATTGGATGATTAGAAGGCATATAAAGAAAAGGAAGATTTTAAGAAGAGACGTTTGGTGAGGAAGATAAAGTAAAGTAACCTACTCCTTACTTTAGGAATATTATTGTTGGTATCAATTGCTCCAACAGGGAAAATAGCCCAGTGAGGAAAGGAAACAAGGGAAAATAGAATAGAATCTTTTAAGAAGAGTAACAACATTAAAATAAATATTTCCTATATAAAAGATAAAAACTTAAACAAAACAAGAGGACTAGAAATAAGATAGAATAGTATGCCCAAGCAAATGAACTCTAGTCCAAGACAGTGGAAGGCTATGGTACAGAGGCTATGGCACTACCCAAGACTAAAGGACAATGGTTTGATTTTGGAGTGTCCTTCTCCTAGAAGAGCTGCTTACCATAGCTAAAGAGTTTCTTCTACCCTTACCAAGAGGAAAGTGGCCACTGAACAGTTACAGTGCAGTAGTTAACCCCCTGGGAGAAGAAGGGGAAGAAGAAGACAGATGACTAAACAAGAAAAAAGAATAGGTCAATAAAAAGGTTGAGTAGTTACACAAACAGAGGGACTCCAGTGTGGAAAAACTTGTAAAACTACCAGATAACTTTTGTAAATTCCAACTACACTTGAAGTAGTCTAAAAATACATCATCTGAATCTCATCTACCATCATAGCAAAACATTTTCTAAATTGAAAGCAGAAAACTCGAAATAACGTTATTCAAATCCTTATAACCAAAAGCAAACATCCAAGATATCTATTAGGCTCAGATTTTGATATGGATCACCGGTGAAATATAATTTCCTATTTTCAACCCATATCGTTGAAAATAATCAAGTTTATTAGTGAATATTCACAATACAGTGATAAAAGGTGGTCAGATGGGACTAACTTTACTTCTTTTGTATGAAAAAAAATCACAAAAAGCAATGGAAACTAGAAAAGCACTCTCAGAGCGGAGACCTTTGCCACGGCCTTTCTCAGAATCAATTTAAGTAGTAGGCGTATTTGAAGTCTATGTGACAACCCTATGCAATCTCGTAGTTAAGGTTAGGGTTAATTTGGGGTACCTTTTGCTCGACCTTGACCTTTGACCTATGACTTTCATAATTGAATCACTTCCACCTCTCAACATAACAATTAATCCCTGAAAGTTACACTACTCTGAGTAAAATTGTGGTCAGGAAGTTGTTCACAAACAAACAAACAGGGCGAAAACATAACATCCTCCCAACAATTTGCAAATGCAGATGATCGCATGAAAACGCATGACACAGTTAAGTAGAGAAGAACTGCAAATACAAGAGCATTGGATTCTTCTCTCTGGTTACGGTACATTTTCCCTTTGCCTTAATTTACACCGAATAGTCTGGCCTATTCTTTACATACACCTGACAACACAGATTACCAAACAACTCTTCTTCACTACACTGTAATTGTTTAGTGGCTAATTTCCTCTTGGTAAAGGTAAAAGAGACTCTTTAGCTATGGTAAACAGTTCTTCTAGAAGGACACACCAAAATCAAACCCTTGTTCTCTAATCTTGGGTAGTGCCATAGCCTCTGTACCATAGTCTTCCAATGCCTTGGATTAGAGGTCTCTTGCTTGAGGGCACACTATTCTTTCTTATTTCTCTTCCACTTGTTTTGTTATAGTTTTTGTTGTTTATATAGGATATATTTATTCTAATGTTGTTACTGTTCTAAAAATATTTAATTTTTATTTTTTCCTTTCCTCACTGGGCTATTTTCCCTGTTGGAGCCCCTGGGCTTATAGCATCCTGCTTTTCCGACTAGGGTTGTAATTTAGTAAGTAAGTAAGTAAGTAATAATAATAATAATAATAATAATAATAATGATAATAATAATAATAATAAACCTAAAGTAAGACAAGAAAAGAAGAAATGATAGAAAGCAAAAATCGGAGAATCAATCGAGCACACAAATTGAACTGCAGCAAAGTAACATTAAATTTCTAGGAATAACAAAACTAAATTCAGGCTGAAGCCAATACTTTATTTCCTTCTTAAATGTTTCATGAAATTCTCACACTGCGGTGGAGTATTTCAAGAAATTTACATCAGGCATTCATGAAAACTATAATTTACAACTTAAGCCGCAATCATCATAAGAAAATCAGTTACATCACCTTTACATTTGGTATCAAAATGTAATTATTGATACATTATTCATTAAATAATTTATAACGAGATTACGTTGGAATATAATATATACAATATGGGTAGGTCATTAAACGTTATATAATAGATATTAAATACTACAATAAGTTAAAAGTCGTTTTTATCTCAGTAATATAAAGGCCTAAACTAATAAAGATTACGTTAAATTATTGGTTAACACTTAAAAGGATTAAGTTAATACGCCTAAGTTACTATTCAATATGACAGGCCCTTAATATAAAACGATAATCCTTTACAGATAATATCACAGATAATAAAACATTTTAGACCATTATTCATGTCTAAGGCAGTATTATTACCAGTCAAGCAACAACCCTAGTTGGAAAAGCAAGATTCTATAGGCCCAAGGGCTCCAACAGGGAAAAATAGCACAGTGAGGAAAGGAAACAAGTAAATAAATAAACAATATAAAAAGTAATGAAAAATTAAAATAAAATATTTTAAAAAACATTAACAACATTAAAACGGATAATTCACACATAACTATAAAAAGACTTATGTCAGCCTGTTCAACATAAAAACATTTGCTCCAACTTTGAACAATTTAAGTTGTACTGATTCAACTACCCGATTAGGAAGATCATTCCACAACTTAGCCAAGGCTGGAATAAAACTTCTAGAATGCTCTGTAGTATTAAGCCTCGTGATGGAGAAGGCCTGACTATTAGAATTAACTGCATGTCTAGTATTACGAACAGGATGGAACTGTCCAGGAAGATCTGAATGTAAAGGATAGTCAGAATCATGGAAAATCTTATGCAACATGCATAATGAACTAATTGAATGACGGTGCCAGAGATTAAGAAATTTAATAGACCGTAAGTTCCTGTCCAACAAATTAAGATGAGAATCAGCAGCTGAAGACCAGACAGGAGAAGAATACTCGAAACAAGGTAGAATGAAAGAATTAAAATACTTCTTCAGGATAGATTGATCACCGAAAATCTTAAAAGACTTTCTCAATAAACCAGTTTTTTGTGCAATTGAAGAAGACACAGATCTAATGTTTCTCAAAAGTAAATTTGCTGTCGAGAATCACACGTAAAATTTAAAAGAGTCATACAAAGTTAAAGAAACATTATCAATACTGAGATCTGGATGTTGATGAGCCACTGTCCTTGACCTACTTACAATCATACTTTGAGTTTTGTTAGGATTCATCTTCATACCCCATTATTTGTACTTTGCACTAATTTTAGCTTGATCTCTATTAAGGGATTCAGCAACCCCAGATCTACATTTAGGACAAGAAATTGATGCAAAGAGAGTAGCATCATCTGCATATGCAACAAGCTTGTTTGTTTGTTTATGAACAACATTAAAGCCACAATTTTAATCCTAGAATATGTAAAAAGCTAGAAATTATTAAATTTTGGAAGGCCAAGGTCAAAGGTCAAGGAAAGTGTCCAATTTGCATAAACAGCCATTAGTTTGGCCATCGTTGTCACAGAGACTTCAAACTTGGTTCTAATTTGAGTGTGTGAAAGTCCACACCCATTAATACATGTTAAGGTCAAAGGTCAAGGTTAAGATCGAACAAAAAGGTAGAGAAATAAGCTGCCAAGGTCTCCGCTCTGCTTAGTTAATTAGTTAGTGTGATTACACATAATGTTTAATACAGCATCTAGGGTGTTGCAATGAGTATTTTATCATAGATTTAAGTAATAATTACTATATATGATTCTTTAAATGTGACATTCATTTAAGAAAAAGGTATAACGTTTAGCACAGCAATAAGAAAAAAACATAGGTATGATCCAATAACAAAATATCATCATCATCATCATCATCTCCTCCTCCGCCTATTGACGCAAAGGGCCTTCTTTAGATTTCGCCAGTCGTCTCTATCTTCAGCTTATAATTCAATACTTCTTCATTCATCATCTTCTACTTCACGCTTTATAATCCTGAGCCATGTAGGCCTGGGTCTTCCA
>NC_090746.1:1644173-1646673 GCF_036898095.1 Palaemon carinicauda | reverse complement strand
AACGTAGTGCATCAAACTTGAATGTAAACATGTCCCCCTATATTACAGGAAGAGTACTTGATTGATTTAAGGGTTGACTGACTTTGTGACATCAAAGGTTATTGACATCGAAAAGATTACTTAAAAAACAGTAAGAAGATAATAGTCTTGTTAAAAGTAAGATGGATTTTTGTGTGTAAATTAAACAACGATGTTCTAACAAACGAAGTCACATAAAATGAAATTTTTATTTGAGCAAGATAGTTTAAGAGAAACATTCCATAAAGAAAGGAACTGGGATTCGAGGAGAGAGACAAATGCCTCATACCAAATATTCAGTCAGTTTCATAAACTCCTCTTCAGTTACATATAGAAAACTATGTTGTATCCGTCTTGATATAAACGGAAAATAATTTGAACTTTTTCAGTCTTACAGATATTGGAAATTGCTAGTTCCTTCCGACCACTCTCTTCAGGGGGCTCCATCTCTCAAAATGAAAAAAAAATTAATCCTTGCAAAATGAAGTAAAAACTGCACGGGAGGTAGGGATCGTCTTCCAATCTATGAATTTCCTTTCATTGTTTTACTTCATATAATTACTTAACCGCAAAGAGATAACCCTCTCCACAGAGCTTGTATGAAATGAGACATGCAGTTCAATGTATTCACTTGGAAAACCAAGTCATAAGCGATAGAGGAACTAATTTCAGTGGGGAATTTTGATGTGACAGAAACAATCAGATGTTAGTTTTCTTGTTAAACATATGCCAAGTGGAGAAACAATAACCACGCTAAACAATCGGTCTACATTATCGAGACCACATGCAGAATACTGTATTAAGAAGTAAAAAATGGATAATAAAGTATGAAATGCAATATTAAAAATGAAAGCAAAGTATGCTGATTTAAAATGACCCAATCATACCACGTATATATAGTATGAAAAGTAATAGGCCAAGAACACTGCACTGAGGAACACCAGATATCACTATCGCATACTCACTATGGTGCCCATCAACCACAACTCTTTTCAATCTATTACTTAAAAATTAAAAAAATGATGCTAAGAAAAATGACCCACCCACTCCCAACTGTTTGAGTTTGAAAACAAGGGCCTCGTGATTAACACGGTCAAAGGCAGCACTAAAATCAAGGCCAATCATACGAACTTCCTCACCACAATTGAGGGATTTCAGTACAGCATTGAGATTGTAAGAAGAGCAACGCCTGTTGCAAGGCCTTTGCGAAAGTCAAATTGTAAACAAAGGAACAGTTTATTACCTTCAGCATACCATGATTATTTCTTTTAAGTGATTTTGAGCAAATACTCCAAAGAACATAACGATCTTATCTAGAGTAGTCTTCTGTGAACATTATAATAATATATCAATACTGACAGGTTGTGTTGTTTTCTTCAAGCCTCCTTATTGTTATTTTTATATTCAAAATGATGGCTGAAGCAGAAAAGGACTTGCAGGAAAGAAATAATCTAGCTGAATATGTATCATTATTATTATTATTATTATCATTATTGTTATTATTATTATCATTACATGGTAAGCTACAACCCTAGTTGGAAAAGCAGGATGCTAAAAGCCCAAGGGCTCCAACAGGGAAAACAGCCCAGTGAGGGAAGGATATAAGGAAAAAATACAAGAGAAGTTTAAGAACAATAATAACATTAAAATAAATCTTCCATATATAAACTATAAAAAAAAATTGAAAATAACAAGATAGAAAGAGGAAGAGAGGGGGAACGAACATGCAAGAAAAGCCAAATGTGTTGAAATTACGTTACATTTTGGTCTTATCTGCTGGCGGATCTAATAACTTGAAGTGATCGAAAGTCGTAAGGTACAATGAAGTACAAACGAACATAGCCCACATACGGGCTAACCCAGCCCACATTAATCTATTCGAATTGTGTTCCAAAATCAATAAATATCTTTAGTGGTCCAAGATCACTTCACAAGAAACGGTTCCAGCCTCTTGAGCATTTCGTTGGCTTTATTAATGATAAAAATATACTTTAATAATATAAAAAAGAAGCTAATTTTAAGTTTTTACTGTTTTGAGTCTAAAAGGCATTTGAAGCCTTCTTAAGTGCCAGTTTCAAGACCTTCAACTGCCTGGAATCCTAGTAGGAGTTTTAAGTCTTCTGCTTGGCTTGAGCCACAGTAGCAGCTTTAAGCCTCATTTTTCCATCTTATTTAAACCTTCTTCGTACGTCCAATAAAGGTGGTGAATTTAAGCTATGGCCCCTTGAACAGCAGTTTATCTTTTTCTTCCTTGCATTATATTTGAGCTTTCATCCTTCATGGATAGGAACAGTGGCAGTTTTAAGCTTCTTCCTGAATTAGTCCAAGAGGTTAAGCTTCTTCTTGTCTCGGTTTTAAGTGACATTTTGAAGCATATTTTCTACTCTGAATCTGAAAAACAATTTCATCATTCTTCCAGAATTAGGCAAAACACCAAGACTTTCTCTGGCTTTAGGTCTAAATTTCAATTTCGGGTGTTCTT
>NC_090746.1:1624173-1636673 GCF_036898095.1 Palaemon carinicauda | reverse complement strand
ATAATGATATTATTATTATTATTATTATTATTATTATTATTATTATTATTATTATTGTTGTTGTTGTATATTATCGTGGATACATTGATGCCTTGACCTATTTTATAGCTTATGGAATTGTAACATTAAAATGCTGGAATATGAAAAATCATAAACTACAGCAGAGCTTGAAAAGTCCTTCCCCAATTTCATAAGTCCCCAGAGGAACCCTGATAAGGACAGAACTCACGAGGGTTTCACTAAAGACACATAAAATTATATCTCAGAAGTTCATGGTCCTTTTTTTTTTTTTACCTTTCCTGTCAAAATCAGAAATGAGCTTGTGAAGATAGAATCGTCGATAATTCTTTTTCTTATTTCTCCCTTTTTTTCTTTCACCTTTCCCTTCATTTCAACCTAAACAGACATATCTTTATGATACTATTATTCATGTACGTGACCAGTCAAAAATGACGGCTAAATATTCAGATATATATTAACAACACATATACAACCTTTCCCACCACCTCCCTTTTTCCTAACTACAATCCCTCTCACCAGGGTATGATTACTCCTCTTCCCCCCTATAAGACGAACGGGTAGAGACCGAGCCTTGCTCCTGAGCGTGACCGGAAAGAAATATATATACTGTATGCTGATACTGTAGTGTATATATTACATTATATATATATATATATATATATATATATATATATATATATATATATATATATATATATATATATATACGTGTATATATATATATATATACGTGTATATATATATGTATATATATACGTGTATATATATATATATATATATATATATATATATATATATATATATATGTATATATATATATATATATATATATATATATATATATATATATACGTGTATATATATACGTGTATATATATATACATATATTTTATATATTTACAGAAACTTATTCCTTGTTATATAGGGAATATAACAGGGAAAGAATTACAAAGAAAGGTCATCCATATCAGAGTCCAGGGAGACGATAGATTAAATAAAAATTGGGGAGAAAATCAATACTAAATACGAAAGCAACAATAAACTTTGATACTTTGCATTGCGAGTATGAGGAGAAAAGGGATTTTAAGAATGAAATTTATTATGATTACATGGGGGGGGGGGGAGAGAGAGAGAGAGAGAGAGAGAGAGAGAGAGAGAGAGAGAGAGAGAGAGAGAGAGAGAGAGAGAGAGAGAGAGAGATTTTCCATTACTACACACCGTGTCTTAAGCCACTAACGCGTCAGACCTTATTGAGGTTCATGAAAGGTTTACCCAGTTTTTTCCCCCTGAAAAAAATAGTTTGACGTGAATATAAACCTGAAAAGAGCACTCTGAGAGTGCAGACCTCCGCCACTGCAACTTATTTCTCGAAACCAACTTGCCTTTCACAGAATCAATTTAGACCGTAGGCGTATTTGAAGTTTGAGTGACAACCATGGGCGAACTTTGGGTTAAGGTTAGGGTTAATTCGGTCGACCTTAACCTTGACCTTTATCTAGGAATCACTTTCACGTCTCAACACACCAATTAATCCCTGAGAGTTTCACTACTCTGTGAGTAAAATTGTGGCCCGGAAGTTGTTCACAAACAAACAGACAAACTGACATACAGGGGTTAAAAACATAACCTCCTCCCAGCTTCATTGGCGGAGGTAATAACAGGTAGGCCTCAAACATGAAATGAGTTCTCGATGTGTATTATGAAAGCAAAGAGGATTTAGAAAAAAAAAAAAAAAAAGCTAAATAGACCTATTGAATTAGGGCCATATGATAGGCGTTAGGACCGAGGAGGCAAGAGAGGAAGCTGGAAAAGAGGTCAAGTAGGAGGATAAAAAGAAGGATTTATGAACACTGGAAAGATGCTATTAGTAAATCTAGAGCTCCAGTCTGCTAGACAATGCCCATCGTAACGTGCATTAACGACACTTTCCCTCTCCGGAGAGAAACAACAGCTAGAGAATTTCTCCCTGTTGCAATAGAAAATCTACCGAGATATATACACCGGAATATCTGGCCACTAAAACTTGAGATTGCCTTAATTGTTTCCCTTTGCATATGAAACAAGTCCAATTAATAGAAATGTTTCACGTCGTCTCTGAGCAGGAATAATCGTGGAACGCCCGTCCTGGAACAATGGCACTTTCATACGCTTACCTTCCAGTTCAATTCCAATGTTTCAGTAAGAAAATTAATTGGAAATCACAATGGATCCGAGTTGCGTCAGTATTCATTCCCTGTTAGCAAGAACAATTGAAAAAAAGAATATTTCCTTTTCGGAGCTCAAAGACAAATGTTCTTCGTGTAAAATTAATGATCTTGAAAAGCAAAGTTTTAAGCTAATAACAGTGCCAGAAGGGCTATGATCATTGGCCTTAGAATACACTTTCATAACACTTCCAAATCACACACACATAAATCATATATATATATATATATATATATATATATATATATGTAATATATGTATATATATATATATATATATATATATATATATATATATATGTAATATATATATATATATATATATATGAAATTTTGCACCTTTAAACGAGTTTTTTCATATTTCAAATAAGCCATATATCTTAATACATTAATGTCTGGATTCTCTTAACGACCTCGGGATCAGTCTCGAGGCGAAATCACTCGAGGACAAGAGCATCTGACTGGTCAGGATTCGAACCCTGGTTCAGGATGCTTGTATGACAGTGACCGTACTATTTAGCCACGAAGAAAGTCAATGACAATTCTTCTGTACATACACCTGTCGAATTCAGGTCTTTTGTACTTAGAATTGAAATCAACCCGTCTTCACCATTGTAGCTAATTGGTTTGTAACTTGGCATTCGATTAAAGATAAATTTTTGCACATTTGAATGTGATTTTTATATTTCAAATAAGCCATATATTCCAATACATTATAGTCTGGATTCTCTTAACGACCTTTGGATCAGAGTCTCGAGGAGAAATCACTCAAAGACAAGAGAATCTGACTGGTCACTGTCATATAAGCATCATGGACCAGGGTTCAAATCCCGACTAGTCAGATGTTCTTGTCTTTGAGTGATTTCGCCTCGAGACTCTAATCCCGAGGTCTTTAAGGGAATCCAGACATTAATGTATTAAAATAGATGACTTATTTGATATATATATATATATATATATATATATATATATATATATATATATATATATATATATATATTGGATGAAACCTTCAGCAGCATATTTCTCCATTTCACACAATCTATCTAAGACACATCAGCACTGTACCAAAACCACTTACTTATACCAGGCATTCACTTAAAATCCTAGAGAGAGAGAGAGAGAGAGAGAGAGAGAGAGAGAGAGAGAGAGAGAGAGAGAGAGAGAGAGAGAGAGATTTCTCTTTCTTTATATAGCAAGGCATACCGCAAGTACCAAAGAAAGTGGAAGGACATCACGTAGTGGCTAATATCATTAAATTCTTATTAGTATGATCATTACTCCTGTTATCTTTTCATAATTGCTACTTGAGCTTAGAAGGCGAGCATATTACCAATCATGTAATGAATTATACAAATATGCTTCCAAGATACATCGCACCTTAGCATCGGTAGCTTTATTAAATACAAAATATATAAATAGGTTGTATGTATATATATATATATATATATATATATATATATATATATATATATATATATGTATATATATATACATATGTATATATATACACATGTGTATATATACACATACATATAAATTAATATAAGATAATTCAAGATAATATATGAAAATCCCCACCTTGGTTTAAAGGTTCAAAGACCACCCATGAATGGCAGAGGCAAGGGACAGTGACATTGCCCTAGCAAGCAAGGTAATGCCCTAGACTGGACTGACCATATATTATATGATCAGCGCCGAAGCCACTCTCCACCCAAGCTAGGACCAGGGAGGGCAAGGCAATGGCTGCTGATGACTCAGCAGTTAGACCTATAGGCTCCCCCAAACCCCCCAACCTTCGCTCACAAGGATGGTAAGGTTCCAGACAATAAAGGCATTAACGAGACTGAGCGGGACTCAAATCACCGTCTATTATACACCAGGCAGAGACGTCAGGCCACAACAACCCAAAACACTATTGCCATAACCTTCCGAGCAAATCTTGACACTTAGAACTTCAAGGGCGCTGCTTATCCTATCGGTAGACATTGCTTTGATTGAATTTTACTTTCTGGTTCATCTCTGGGGACAATACGGTAAAAAAAAAAAAAAAAAAAAAAACTCTGCTTCATTTGATTCAATCATTTTTAAAACCGCCAGTGAAAGTTCATCTCTTTGCTTCAGCTGGTCTTCTCGCTAACGCTTTTGGGACCCAAGGTGCTGAAAGTTTAATCAAAACAACTTCATTAGCAATTGTATCAATAGTAACCTGATGATCTTCTTCTCCCCAGATTCTGTACCAAAGTCACAGTTCTTTCATTTTTGCAGTGGATGGTCTCACCTCTCTTGGGTTGTCTTTGAGGTCCTCCAGACCAATTTCAAAACGGTTTATCCAATCATAAACAACTGATTCAAATGAATAAGAATCTCCATAAACTTCTTCCCAAGCTTCAATGACTTTTCTATGTTTCCATTCAAGACTGGTCAGAAACTTGATGTTAGCTATAATCTCAGAAATGTTTTCCATGGGGTCAAAATGTTATTTCAATTAATCAGCTGTCAACACCGCAGTGGCAAGAGGACCAATGAAGTAACAAATCTATATGGATCAGTACATGCCAGAGAGTTGTTTACATAGTATTTGCGTTGTTTATTCCCATATTAATACACTCATCAGCATTTTTCCTGGAATTTCCAACTTACTCCCGAACACATATATATGCAGTATAATCTGCACGTATCTTTATAATAGAAAGAGAGACAAGGTAAGTAGGTGAAACAATAAATATACCCGGGTGTGTGCAAAAATTGTACGTAATATATAGCCTATTAGTGTATACGTCCGTCAAAAAATGTCGGCTAAATATTTAGGTAAATTTGCACGCACACATTCAACCTTCCATCCCCTCTAACCCGGGTATGACTAATTCCTCTCCCAATCCGAGAGGCCGGGTGAGATTGAGTAGTTATACGTCTGTGGATATATATATATATATATATACATATATATATATATATATATATATATATATATAGACTTCAGCAGCTGATTCTCATCTTAATTTGTTGGACAGGAACTTACGGTCTATTAAATTTCTAATTCCTGATCTAGATATTAATCTCTGACACCGTCGTTCAATCTAGGACATGTCCACAGATATCCAAACAGATGAAGCACGCCATTAAGGCTATTTCCCAATACAAATTGTGATTCTAACTCAATCAGCAAAAGACTTCTTACACCGATAAGAATAAGGGCCCTAACCCCGGGAGGTATGAAACCCGTCTACAGATAATCAAAGAATACTCTGACTTCATATTCTAATTAAACCAGCAGAGATTAAATGCCATACCAAAATGATTTCTAACAAGTTTGACACAATTTGACCTATTCATAATTAAAGGAAATAAAGTTTGGGCTTTCACATGGACTGTGAAACTATCACAATCATATGCTTTGCAGCTGAGTTTTAAAGATAAACGATGACTTCAATAGAGTTCTCTATTGATAATAGCAGACTTTCTCAAGAGGGTGGAACACCACGATGTAGATTAAAGCAGAAACCAGCTCCACGTCTAATGAGAGGGACAAAATGAAGACGACAGATGGAAGATATGCATTTCATAATGTCAATGAAACACTTCGCCCAAACGATCAGTGGAATGGGCATCAGTGTGCGTACAAAAGAGAGCCTCTTCACGGGTCGAGACTGATCTATTAATGTATATTTATATTACAAGATGGTCTAAAACGGTACCATGAATATAAGAGCCATCATAATCAAAAGTAAAAGATGACTATCAATTGACCAATATACAGTAGAGTATGCAGTGTTTCATACACAGACATGAATGACATGAATGCCTGTCTCGCTAAACAAAAGAAGGCTTTCGGCACAGAATATGTGAGAAAGGAAAATTCCGCTTCAGACCTGCAATAAGAAAAAAATCAATTTCTTTAGGACCGAAGAGAACCCGGGTTTGGGGAGGCCTTATGTCTGCTCGACTGAACTTCTGACTCCTGCTTCCGTCGTCATTCTGTTGTCATCCCACTATCATCCTGTCCGTCCTTTGGGTTCCTGATATGATCTGACTCTTTCGCAAGATAACCTTACCTTGCCTTCGTGCAAGCACCCGTCGTCCCCCTCGTTGTGAAGGGGGTTCAATCTAAATCCAACCAACCGTAGGTAGTAGGTTGGCCAGGGAACCAGCCCACGGTGTAGGTATAGTATCTCAACCGTGCAACAACCACCCGTTTGAGATACTACCACTAGAGAGTTATGGGGTTCTTTGACTGGCCAGACAGTGCTACATTGGATCATTCTCTCTGGTTACGGTTCATTTACCTTTTGCCTACACATACACCGAATAGTCTGGCCTATTCTTAACATATTCTCTGTACTCATACACCTGACAATACCAAGATTACCAAACAATTCTTCTTTTCTCAGGGGTTAACCACTGCACTGTAATTGTTCAGTGGCTAGTTTTCTCTTGGTAAAGGTAGAAGAGAATCTTTAGCTATGGTAAGTCGCTCCTCTCGGAGAAGGACACTCCAAAATCAAACCATTGTTCTCTAGTCGTGGGTAGTGCCATAGCCTCTGTGCCATGGTTTTAAACTGTCTTGGGTTAGAGTTCTCTTGCTTAAGGGTACACTCTGGCACAATATTCTATCATATTTCTCTTCCACTTGTTTTGTTAAAGTTTTTGTAGTTTATATAGGAAATATTTATTTTAATGTTAAAGTTCTTAAAATATTTTATTTTTTCTGTTTCCTTTCCTCCCTGGGCTATTTTCACCGTTGGAGCCCCCTGGCTTATAGCATCCTGCTTCTCCAACTAGGGTTGTAGCTTAGCAAGTAATAATAATAACAATAATAACCGTGAGGTTACCGTTACCGTTACCGATCCCATAATCCACCAGGATCGTAGGGGCGCTGGACGGTGGAACACCGCAATAGGAGCCTCCACTTGTCACGGTTGTGTGCGAGTGCCTGGGTCTGGGCGAAGGTTTTTCCTGTCCGTGAGGAGGGTAAGAAATACTGTGGCCTTTTCAGCAAATCGTCTCTCATTTCAGAAATGAAAGACAAATGGATGAAATTTCTTTTAAAAGACCCGTGTCCTTTGCCAAGAAGGAAGATAAGAAATATACGAGGACCTTGTCATATAGTTTCTGATTCTTAAAGGATAACCAACTGAACTTGCCCGAGGGTACACTCGGGCACACTATTCTATCTTGTTTCTCTTCCTCTTGTTATTTTCAAGTTTTTATAGTTTATATATGAAAGATTTTTTTTACTGCTATTATTGTTCTTAAACTTCTTGTAGTTTTTCCTTATTTCCTTTCCTCGCTGGGCTGTTTTCTCTGTTGGAGCCTATGGGCTTATAGCATCCTGGTTTTCCAACTAGGGCTGTGGCTTAGCAAGTAGTAATAATAATAATAATAATAATAATAATAATCTGAAGGGAAAAATAAATGCGTTTTTCCCATATCTATGACTATTACACAAGATTACAACCTTGAAAATAATGACAATAGTTAAGGTTCGTTATAGTTAACGAAGGTTGTAAACAGATCGAACAGGGCAAAAAATGTAAATTTCAAATAATAATAAGAATTATATAATGGAGAAAATTTAGAATGGTAATCATGTTACTGATTAATTTCTTTGACTTTTTCATGCAGGTGGAGCTATGAATGATTCTATAACCTAGAGACATCAAATACAAGAGCTTTATTATTATAGTAAACAATTCTTTGAATTAAAAAAAAAAAAAAAGACTGAACAAGGCCCCTGAGATTAATTGAGTTTTCCTGGAAAAAGAAATAAAATTTATTTGGTTTATTCTTGGAAATTATATAATTATTTCAGCATTATGAAAAGAATGAAGAAAACGCATTTAATTATTTTTCGAAAGAATTATACTTGTTTAAAATTATAATGAAAGCTTGAAAAACGTATTTTTTTGTTTATTTTATTCTTCGAAAAAAAAAATGGGTACAGTGAATAGAAGCAAGAAAACATGATTCGTATTCATACCTTCAAAAGATGGCAGAGAGAGAGAGAGAGAGAGAGAGAGAGAGAGAGAGAGAGAGAGAGAGATTTTTCTCCTTCTTTATATAGCAAGGCATACCACAAGTACCAAAGAAAGTGGAAGGACATCACGTAGTTGCTAATATTATTAAATTCTTATTAGTATGATCACTACTCCTGTTATCTTTTCATAAGTGCTACTTGAGCTTAGAAGGCGAGCATATTACCAATCATGTAATGAATTATACAAATATGCTTCCAAGATACATCGCACCTTAGCATCGGTAGCTTTATTAAATACAAAATATATAAATAGGTTGTATGTATATATATATATATATATATATATATATATATACATATATATATATATTTATATACATATGTATATATATATATATTTATATACATATGTATATATATACACATGTGTATATATACACATACATATAAATTAATATAAGATAATTCAAGATAATATATGAAAATCCCCACCTTGGTTTAAAGGTTCAAAGGCCACCCATGAATGGCAGAGGCAATGGAAAAGTGACATGGCCCTAGCAAGCAAGGTAATGCCCTAGACTGAGAATGACCATATATTATATGATCAGCGCCGAAGCCCCTCTCCACCCAAGCTAGGACCAGGGAGGGCAAGGCAATGGCTGCTGATGACTCAGCAGTTAGACCTATAGGCTCCCCCAAACCCCCCAACCTTCGCTCACAAGGATGGTAAGGTTCCAGACAATAAAGGCATTAATGAGTCTGAGCGGGACTCAAATCACCGTCTATTATACACCAGGCAGAGACGTTACCAATCAGGCCACAACAACCCAAAACACTATTGCCATAACCTTCCGAGCAAATCTTGACACTTAGAACTTCAAGGGCGCTGCTTATCCTATCGGTAGACATTGCTTTGATTGAATTTTACTTTCTGGCTCATCTCTGGGGACAATACGGTAAAAAAAAAAAAAAAACTCTGCTTTATTTGATTCAATCTTTATTAAAACCGCCAGTGAAAGTTCATCTCTTTGCTTCGGCTGGTCTTCTCGCTAACGCTTTTGGGACCCAAGGTGCTGAAAGTTTAATCAAAACAACTTCATTAGCAATTGTATCAATAGTAACCTGATGATCTTCTTCCCCCAGATTCTGTACCAAAGTCACAGTTCTTTCATTTTTGCAGTGGATGGTCTCACCTCTCTTGGGTTATCTTTGAGGTCCTCCAGACCAATTTCAAAACGGTTTATCCAATCATAAACAACTGATTCAAATGGATAAGAATCTCCATAAATTTCTTGCCAAGCTTCAATGACTTTTCTATGTTTCCATTCAAGACTGGTCAGAAACTTGATGTTAGCTATAATCTCAGAAATGTTTTCCATGGGGTCAAAATGTTATTTCATTTAATCAGCTGTCAACACCGCAGTGGCAAGAGGACCAATGAAGTAACTAATCTATATGGATCAGTACATGCCAGAGAGTTGTTTACATAGTGTTTGCGTTGTTTATTCCCATATTAATACACTCATCAGCATTTTTCCTGGAATTTCCAACTTACTCCCGAACACACATATATATGCAGTATAATCTGCACGTATCTTTATAATAGAAAGAGAGACAAGGTAAGTAGGTGAAAAAATAAACATACCCGGGTGTGTGCAAAAATTGTACGTAATATATAGCCCATTAGTGTATACGTCCGTCAAAAAATGTCGGCTAAATATTTAGGTAAATTTGCACGCACACATTCAACCTTCCATCCCCCTCTAACCCGGGTATGACTAATTCCTCTCCCAATCCGAGAGGCCGGGTGAGATTGAGTAGTTATACGTCTGTGGATATACATACATATATATATATATATATATATATATATATATATATATATATATATATATATAGACTTCAGCAGCTGATTCTCATCTTAATTTGTTGGACAGGAACTTACGCTCTATTAAATTTCTAATTCTTGATCTAGATATTAATCTCTGACACCGTCGTTCAATCTAGGACATGTCCACAGCTATCCAAACAGATGAAGCACGCCATTAAGGCTATTTCCCCATACAAATTGTGATTCTAACTCAATCAGCAAAAGACTTCTTACACCGATAAGAATAAGGGCCCTAACCCCGGGAGGTATGAAACCCGTCTACAGATAATCAAAGAATACTCTGACTTCATATTCTAATTAAACCAGCAGAGATTAAATGCCATACCAAAATGATTTATAACAAGTTTGACACAATTTGACCTATTCATAATTAAAGGAAATAAAGTTTTGGCTTTCACATGGACTGTGAAACTATCACAATTATATGCTTTGCAGCTGAGTTTAAAGATAAACGATGACTTCAATAGAGTTCTCTATTGATAATAGCAGACTTTCTCAAGAGGGTGGAACACCACGATGTAGATTAAAACAGAAATCAGCTCCACGTCTAATGAGAGGGACAAAATGAAGACGACAGATGGAAAATATGCATTTCATAATGTCAATGAAACACTTCGCCCAAACGATCAGTGGAATAGGCATCAGTGTGCGTACAAAAGAGAGCCTCTTCACGGGTCGAGACTGATCTATTAATGTATATTTATATTACAAGATGGTCTAAAACGGTACCATGAATATAAGAGCCATCATAATCAAAAGTAAAAGATGACTATCAATTGACCAATATACAGTAGAGTATGCAGTGTTTCATACACAGACATGAATGACATGAATGCCTGTCTCGCCAAACAAAAGAAGGCTTTCAGCACAGAATATGTGAGAAAGGAAAATTCCGCTTCAGACCTGCAATAAGAAAAAAATCAATTTCGTTAGGACCGAAGAGAACCCGGGTTTGGGGAGGCCTTATGTCTGCTCGACTGAACTTCTGACTCCTGCTTCCGTCGTCATTCTGCTGTCATCCCACTATCATCCTGTCCGTCCTTTGGGTTCCTGATATGACCTGACTCTTTCGCAAGATAACCTTACCTTGCCTTCGTGCAAGCACCCGTCGTCCCTCTCGTTGTGAAGGGGGTCCAATCTAAATCCAACCAACCGTAGGTAGTAGGTTGGCCAAGGCACCAGCCCACTAGAGAGTTATGGGGTCCTTTGACTGGCCAGACAGTGCTACATTGGATCAGTCTCTCTGGTTACGGTTCATTTACCTGTTGCCTACACATACACCGAATAGTCTGGCCTATTCTTAACATATTCTCTGTACTCATACACCTGACAATACCAAGATTACCAAACAATTCTTCTTTTCTCAGCGATTAACCACTACACTGTAATTGTTCAGTGGCTAGTTTTCTCTTAGTAAGGGTAGAATAGACTCTTTAGCTATGGTAAGTCGCTCTTCTAGGAGAAGGACACTCCAAAATCAAACCATTGTTCTCTAGTCGTGGGTAGTGCCATAGCCTCTGTGCCATGGTCTTAAACTGTCTTGGGTTAGAGTTCTCTTGCTTAAGGGTACACTCTGGCACAATATTCTATCATATTTCTCTTCCACTTGTTTTGTTAAAGTTTTTGTAGTTTATATAGGAAATATTTATTTTAATGTTAAAGTTCTTAAAATATTTTATTTTTTCTGTTTCCTTTCCTCCTTGGGCTATTTTCACCGTTGGAGCCCCCTGGCTTATAGCATCCTGCTTCTCCAACTAGGGTTGTAGCTTAGCAAGTAATAATAATAACAATAATAACCGTGAGGTTACCGTTACCGTTACCGATCCCATAATCCACCAGGATCGTAGGGGCGCTGGACGGTGGAACACCGCAATAGGAGCCTCCACTTGTCACGGTTGTGTGCGAGTGCCTGGGTCTGGGCGAAGGTTTTTCCTGTCCGTGAGGAGGGTAAGAAATACTGTGGCCTTTTCAGCAAATCGTCTCTCATTTCAGAAATGAAAGACAAATGGATGAAATTTCTTATAAAAGACCCGTGTCCTTTGCCAAGAAGGAAGATAATAAATATACGAGGACCTTGTCATATAGTTTCTGATTCTTAAAGGATAACCAACTGAACTTGCCCGAGGGTACACTCGGGCACACTATTCTATCTTGTTTCTCTTCCTCTTGTTATTTTCAAGTTTTTATAGTTTATATATGAAAGATTTTTTTTACTGCTATTATTGTTCTTAAACTTCTTGTAGTTTTTCCTTATTTCCTTTCCTCGCTGGGCTGTTTTCTCTGTTGGAGCCTATGGGCTTATAGCATCCTGGTTTTCCAACTAGGACTGTGGCTTAGCAAGTAATAATAATAATAATAATAATAATAATAATAATAATAATAATAATATCTGAAGGGAAAAATAAAT
>NC_090746.1:1554173-1606673 GCF_036898095.1 Palaemon carinicauda | reverse complement strand
AAATAAATTCATTTCTCACGGGGTCTTCTTCGACTAAGGTAAGAATCGAAAAATGTTTCATGCTTTTTTTACAAAATACTTTGAATCATATAAACTTTTTCATATAAATACTAAAGACTTCAGATTATGTTTATGTCTTAACCTTCACAAAACGCAGAGAATCATCGTATCTCCACACATCGCTTTCCCTTAAAAATCATGTTTATCCATCGGTAAACTCTGAAATAATTAAAAGTAATAAAAACACCTTAGACAAACATTTTCCTCATCCCTAAAAAACACTCATATTCTCGGCTTAGAATAAAAAAAGAAAATTCCGAAAGGAAAAACATCTCTGGAACTTTGTTTTCACACTGAGTTCACTTGTCACATATCTCGGAATCCTTGCTCATCATCAGTTATATATACTCTTTTACTCTTCACCTATGGTAAGCAGCTCTTCTAGGAGGACACTCCAAAATCAAACCATTGTTCTCTAGTCTTGGGTAGTGCCATAGCCTATGTACCATGGTCTTCCACTCTCTTGGATTAGAGTTCTCTTGCTTCAAGGTACACACGGGCACACTTTTCTATCTTACTTCTCTTCCTCTTGTTTTGTTAAAGTTTTTATACTTTATATAGGAGATATTTATTTTAATGTTGTTACTATTCTTAAAATATTTGAATTTTCCTTGTTTCCTTTCCTCACTGGGCTATTTTCCCTGTTGGAGCTTTGGGCTTATAGCATATCCTGCTTTTCCAACTAGGGTTGTAGCTTAGCTAGTAATAATAATAATAATAATAATCATAATAATAATAATAATAATAATCCAATAAAGCCACACATCCACCTAGTATCGTATTACATTTTGAGCGAAAGTTTCTCAATATGAAAATTGTTTGGGATTCTCTCTCTCTCTCTCTCTCTCTCTCTCTCTCTCTCTCTCTCTCTCTCTCTCTCTCTCTCTCTCTCCTTCGGATTTTAAGGACAGTGTTGTAATATAACAAGTATATAAATGATCCTTGCAAAACAGCAAATATAAAACAAATGTAACGTATTAATATTCCCATTCGTGGTCTAAGACAAGAACTGCCTGTAATATAAAAAAAAAATTCTTATGAGAATTAACAAAAAAAAAAAACATCAGAAATATAAGAATGAAAAATCATAAAATCCAGGAACCTAATATCCGGGAAGAAATCAATTATTCTCATTGATAGAAGAAATATATATATATATATATATATATATATATATATATATAAACAAATTATCTATCTAAAAATGTAAATGATGTGTTTTTCAAGCACAGCAAATCCTCCCAAAAATACTTTTGTATGTTTCCACATTTCCACCAAGGAAAACTATAACATCCCAAGCGCGTACACTTAAAAAGTTCCGGTTAGAAACGGTAAAAATCCTCGAATAAATTTCGCCAGGCATTTACCGTTTTAGAAGCGGATAAACTGACGTAAAAGAATGATATTACGGTCACCAACCCGTAAAACAAAATAGCAATGTAGGGTAAAAATTACGGTCGCCTGTATTTCACTGAAATACAGCTGAGAACAGTTTATTTTTTACGGTGAATTTCCGATTAAAATTACGTTTTTTTTTTCTGAACAGTGTAACTTGGTTCTCTAATTTTCCTTAAAAGGCAAAGTAAAAGTAAATTAACTTGTAATAACGGGAGCAATTTACTTTATATTCAGCCCCCCGTCTCTATTACAATATAATGGGCTGATGCACACCTGTCGCTAATTGGCAGTTTCATAATTCAAATATCTTTCCCCCCCCCCACCCACCTACTGTAGGCAATTAGCGTCGTTTCTGAAACCTTACGCAGCTAATGAAAATATCGCCCACCGAGTTTGACCCCTTTTCACCGCAAATCCCTCTTGATTAGCTTCGATGTTTTCACATCTATATTTATGTTACGTTAAAGAAAAATATGAGTCTTTTTTATAGTTTATATAGGACATATCTGTTTTGACGTTGTTACTGGATTTAGAATGATTTATTGTTAATTTATTCTCATCATTTATTTATTTCCTTATTTCCTTTCCTCACTGGGCTATTTTTCCATATTGGAGCCCTTGGGCTTATAGCATCTTGCTTTTCCAACTAGGGTTGAAGCTTGGCTAATAATAATAATAATAATAATAATAATAATAATAATAATAACTGAGAAAAAAACTTGAAACTTCGTGGTGAACTCAAAACAGATCTTGGATGTATTTGAAGTATTTCACTTAATTTAAAATTTTGAAAATAATAAAATTAATTCGGTGACAATAGGGTCCCTGTAGCCAATTTTAGCACAATACTTTCAAAAACATACAAAACTACAAAAACACTAAAAGTGCAGAACTCCGCCACGGCAGCTTATTTCTCGAAACCAGCTTGCCTTTTTCCGGAACCCATTTAGACCGTAAGCGTATTTGAAGCTTGTGTGACAACCATGTGTCAACTTGGTGTTAAGGTTAGGGTTGATTCGGTCAACCTTTTACTAGCCCTTGACCTTGTCCTTTGACCTAGGACTTTCAAAACTGAATCACTTCCACGTTTCAATATAAGAATTAATTCCTGAAAGTTTCACTACTCTGTGAGTAAAATTGTGACCAGGAAGTTGTTCCCTAACAAAGAAACAGACGAACAGGGGCGGGAACACAACCTCCTGCCAACTTCATTGGCGGCGGTAATAACAGCTAAGCCTCAAACATGAAAGGAGAGCTCGTTTTTTTCTTAAGAAAGCGAAGAATATCTGGAAAAAAACCCGCTAAATGCGCAAAGAGATAAATAGGGCGAAATCATAACCTCCTCCCATTTTCACTGGCGGTGATAAACAAAGACACAAAACTCGGTCACCCAGCAAGATCCAAACGCCTTCCATAAGTGGATGAAAGAAGGCCGAAGAAAAGAGAAGAGAAGAGAAGAAAGGGCAACTTGACCTGCTGAAGGTAATCTGCCCTTCGTGGTATACAAACGACTTCCAATCGCTTCACATCACGACCCTTTTCCCAGCATTTATATAGTTCGCCATCACTTCAAAGGATTCAGTTAAGAATCTTCTATGGATTCACGTGTATCTATGTAACAGCAACAAAACTGATGGTACAAAAAAAATCTTACATAAATATAAAAAAAATAAGAAAAGAATGTTAAAAGCTGAATTAAAAAAATCGATATTAATATCATATAAACTTAAAGAATAGCTTAACTATGTAAATAACATATCAAGACATTAAAGGGTAAAACATTTGCAAAATAATAAAGAAGATGATTTACTGCATCTGCAGTAAGCTTACTTGTATGTAAATGAAGACTTTATAATCCCGTCCAAATCGTGTATAATAACTTGAGCGTGTAGACAATCCATCGATACTGGTTCCCACAGTGTTCTATTAATTGTGCCCGAGGGAAAATAGTTTAAAAACATAGTACTCACAAGTTATTGCGTATATACGTACGCACATTTCTTTGACATTAAGCGATTTCCCCTAACAGGGGAGGATCCTGCGATAGGAAAATATATAAGAGTCTTTGCCATGTTCATTATTCAACTAATGAATTGATAATTACATCCTTATTCTATAAAACTTTCCCTATCCTTATAGGCGCCGCAGAGATTCCGGACAAAATAAGCCACGCCCCCTGATGATGTCATAGCCAATCATGTTGTCTCCCGTGTTAACAGTGGTCACAACAAGTCAGTATAATTTGAAATATGGTAGGTGATATATTGTGACCGCTGCTAATGTGGGAGAGAACGTGATTGACTATGACGTCATCAGGGGACGGGGATTATTTTGCCCGGATTCTTCGCGGTAACTTTGAAGGCTCATCAGTAGCGCCAAACCCCTCTGCACACTGTGCTATTCCTTTACAACCCTTCCTAGTCATTCTTCTTTTTTTTTTTCAATCTTTTTCTACCTACTGGCTTGTGAATGATATCCTCTTTTCACTAACCGACTGACGTCCATTCTTTCCACATGACCAGACCATACCTCGACCTTTCTCACCATGTAAATCCTTCAACAGCTGGCGTTCTTTCAGTCAGCGACCTCTAAATTGCTCTTTTAAAATCAAAAGTTACTTCAACAATCATTTTTAAAGCTCATACAAACCCCTTCCTCCATTGTAACATTCACATCTATCGTTTTCCCTAATTTTTTTGGAAAATAGTCACTTCGTTACTGCAACTGAATTTTATATATATATATATATATATATATATATATATATATATATATATATATATATATATATATCATATGTGTGTGTATGTGTATGTATGTACGCATGTATGCATAATAACTTATACGCTCTACTTTTATAATAATGTTATTCCAAATAATTCTCTCCTCTGATTTGTCTAACAGAGAAAGAATCTCGATGCAGAACCCATCGGATCCCTTCAGTAGATATGAACAATCTTGATTTCTCAAGCTCTGGTACCAAAAAAAAATCGTTAATATCGTTGTTGCTCTTCCCTACATACTCAAATCACGGAGGCTTCACACTCGATAAGATAACCCCCCCCCCTCTCTCTCTCTCTCTCTCTCTCTCTCTCTCTCTCTCTCTCTCTCTCTCTGTCTCTCGTTAACTTTGCCATATAAAATATAAAGTATGAAAACAAAAAAACAGGAGGAAGAGAAATAAGATAGAATAGTAGGCCCGAGTGCACCCTCAAGCAATAGAACTCTAACCCAAGACAGCGGGAGGCCACGGTACAGAGGCTATGGCACTACCCAACTATAGTGAAAAATCACGGGGGGGGGATATAACAGCAACAAGGTAATGAGATCAAAATAAGACTGCCACATACTGGCCCCGACAAACCAGATTATTTAATAAGCAAGATAATAATAAGATATTACGAAGATATACCGTATTATGCTAGAAGCTGGCACATACTATACCTCAGGCAGACAAAGAAAATACACAATTCCTTCTGAGAAAATAGAAAACTTGGCTATTCAAATATCGTGAGACTATAATGACAAATAAAATAATATTCCAATTAAGTCTCAATCTCAAAATCGTTAGCTAACTTCACAAAACAAAACTAATTGAACCGGATTGTGATTTAAGGGTATAAAGGTGTCTGGTTTCAGTTCCAGTTTCATCAGAGCAGATGCTCACCAGAACGTCAGCCGGACAAGCCTAACCACCCACTGTGGAGCACAACCCCAGCAGTGGCCTCCCTGGTAAACAGCTTATATTCGCGGTCCCAAGCTAGGATCGATCTGCTGCCATGCGAATTCTAGGCGAACACGTTACCACTGTACTAGTCAGGGGTCTAGGTTAACGCAATAACACTGGGAAAGAGAGGTGGACCTGCACTCAGTCCTGTTTAAAAAAAAAATATGCATAATAGAAAATCTATAAACGAGACATTAGGCCGTGACATTTTCTCAGTAATTGATATTTGAATAATTGATAAATGTTGCCAATTAGTCAGTACTTTTGCTGTACAATAAGAGAAATAAACCACTAGATATTTTCATTTAGGCCTATTCAAAGTTCGCCCTTTTAAGATTAGAATCAAGATCTTAATCACAAACACAATCTATTTATTGTTTTAACAAAAAAGGTCATCTGTTCAAAATCCCTTACAAATTCTAGACAGTTTTTATGAAAGCCCATCAATTTGATTGTAAGCGAACGCACTAACGAACATCAGATTCACGAGACCGATCACAAAGGTGTTCATACATAATTTCCCAATACTAGTAGTCTGACACAACTTCACGAAGAAAATAACATTAGAAAAATAAATATTAATTTTCCACCGAGAGGTTAACAGAAATGTCTTATGGAATCACACCATAAGAGAGAGAGAGAGAGAGAGAGAGAGAGAGAGAGAGAGAGAGAGAGAGAGAGAGAGAGAGAGAGAGCGTACATTTTGCACAAACTTAATCATTAGTCTTCAAACAAATTAAGTACCACGAAGGGAAATGCGCTCAATCTCCTTTATGTTCGATGACTATATTTGTGGCAACCAAAGCTTCAAACACACACACACACACACACACACACACACACACACACACAAAATATCTTAAGGCTTAAAAAAAAAAGATAAATCCTTTTAAAACATTAGCCTCATCGGAAGCTAAAATAACCTCGGCGAAATTTTCAAGTAAACAGAAAAAATAAAAGTATATTGAGAAATTATTTAGTTACAAAAGATAGAGAAGAAAAATAAGGCAAAAATTATAGTAAAGATAAACGTAATTCGATAACATCAGATCAAGATTGCAATAGCTAAACAACGTCCAAATTAAAGTAAGATTTTAAAAATACTTGTTTATCCGTGAAAGACAAACAAACAAGTAAATACATACACACACACACACACACACACACACACACATATATATATATATATATATATAAGTATATATGTATAGATATATATGTAAATATGTGTGTATATATATATATATATATTTATATATATATACACACACACAAATATATATATATATATATATATATATATATATTTATATATATATATATATATATATATATATATATATTATATATATATACACACACAAATATATATATATATATATATATATATATATATATATATATATATATATATATATATGTGTGTGTGTGTGTGTGTATATATGATCACCTTCCTCCAAACTGTTGACATAATATTATCTAACATTACATGAAATAGAACTGAATACAGACAAATAAAATTTATACAAAGGAAAACCGGTCAGAATCCTTGAAAATAGCAATTTCTTCGTTGTTAAACATGCAGAAGTTCCAGACCAAAATAATCTGATAATGGAATAAAAACGATCAGGCACAAATATATCAAAAGAGAATCGCGTTTTGCCATCCCAAATCTTTGGAGAAACGAAAGTTAACTTTCCTCATGAACTGTGAGAGAGTGAAGCAGTCAGGAGACAGGAAGATTAATGATCACTTGATAAACTGTCTCATTGAGATGACCTTTACTAAATAGCATCTGGTACGCATATTAGGTGACCTAAGTCTTAACATAATTATAATTAAGAATGAAACAACTAGACAGGCACTCTTGGAGTGCAGATATCCGCCACGGCAGCTTATTTCTTCACTTTTTGGACTGCTTTTGGACGCTTTTGCTCATCCGTGACCTTGACCTTTGACCTTCCAAAATTCAATCTTTTCCAGCTCTTTACATAACAGTTTAAAATCCCTGCAAGTTTCATTACTTTACAATAATTGTGGCCGTATGGTTGATGACCGAAATTTGACCTTTTGCTTGACCTCGACCTTTGACCTTAACATGTACTGGCGTGGATTTTCATACACTCAATTATGAACCAAGTTTGAAGTCTCTGTGACAACGATGTCCAAACTAATGGCCGATTACGTGAATTGGACATTTTTTTTGACCGTGGCCTTGACCTTTGAACTTCCAAAATTTAATCATTTAATCCTTTCAAGCTTTTAACAAAACAATTAATCCCTGCAAGTTTCATTACTCTTCGATTATAATTTGTGGCCAGCAAGCTGTTCACAAACAAACACACAAGCAGGGGCTAATACATAACCTCCTTCCAACTTCGTTGGCGGAGGTAAAAATCACCAATTACATATTGATCTCTAACCCTCAATAGTTAACCATAAAAAATAACGGAAATCATATAATGTTTTAAAAGAGCATTGGGTGACAATGTGTTGGATGAATAACCTCGAAATGCTATAACAATGCAAAATTAATTAAGCGAAAAATTAAGATTTTGTCTCTTCTGAATTGCAAACGATGGAAAATAAAGAAACCAATAGAATAGAAGACTTAACCATAACTATAACAAACCCATCAAAGATAAAAAGAGTTGGTGACTAGACCACAAGGTTTAAACGCTACTCAAGAATGGCAGAGGCAAGGACAGTCACATGGCCGTATCAAGCAGGACAATGTCCTAGAGACTGACCATATATACATATGATTAGCACCCAAGCCCTCTCTTCACCCAAACTAGGACCAAGGAGGGCCAGGCAATGGCTGCTGATGACTCAGCAGATAGACCTGTAGGCTCCTCAAAACCCCAATCCTTAGCTCACAAAAGTGGTGAGGCTGCAGTGACCAAAGATACTAACGAGTTTGAGTGGGACTCGAACCCCAGTTTGCCGATCTCTAGGCAGAGACATTACCACATAGGCCATCACAACACCATTCTGCATAGAAAATTTATAAACTTGAAATAAGACCCGGAAGTATATAAACTATTACTCACATCAGTCAATTTCAAACGGAACTTCCAAAGAAGCGATAATCCTACATGCTATATTTCCCCATCCCCAAAGGGAGATTCGGAGGGAAGAGGCTTTCACTCTTAAAGCTCCCCTCACAGGTGGTCCAGATGATATCCCGATCTACCTTGTGTATATTGAAGAAGCCAGAAGGGGAGACAGCAAAATCTGTATGGGCTCTATTTCAAATAAGAAGATCAAGTTGTCTTCTTCAATGATGAGGAATTTTGACACAAATTTCTCAATAACAGAAGTCAAGCTAGTAGTCTCCCCTATATAATAAAGAGCAAGTGTCTGGTTATAAATATATTTTTTTCCAGTAACGACCAGCTCCCCCGTCCCTCGAGTGTAATGAACTACATCTCAGAGACATCTACTTTTACCAATTGTATTTATGAGTACTTATTTAAAAAAAAAAAAAAAAAAAAATATATATATATATATATATATATATATATATATATATATATATATATATATATATATATACAGCTGTCCTTAAAAGTCTTCAAGTCCTAAATGGTCACATAACGCAACAGGTAAAGCACCAGATATTTGTAGGTTCATCCCTTGGTTTTGCATGAAAGGCAAATTTACAGGAAACCCACTTAGAATTACGAAGAGGATCGTCAAGTGCCAATAAACTTTTAAAGAGAAGCTTGGCTTTGCTATAAAATTGAGATTCTTTAACAATTTCTCATAATGAGTTCATAAAATTATCAAACTTATAAATTTCCTGCTAAAAAGGTTATTGGACGCAATGTTACATTGACTAAACCACCCACGCAAATTATCTTTTCAATTGGTAAAAAGTTTCTTCTTTACACTGACCTCTATTCACAAACAGTTATAATCAATTTCATCATTATGAAATATGTATATATACTTCTCATGTCAAGAGATAGGTTTACCATACAGACACATTCTAAACCAACTGGTTTGGTGTTTCACGGACCAACTTGGAAAAAAAATGAAAATCTGTCCAGAACATACAAGATTATTTATACTATTTAGAATCATATAGCATTTTTTTTTTTTTACTTTCTGACATATTATTCAAAATATGCGAGGAGTCTCTAATTATGCGTGTCCCTCTGCTGGGGTAAGAAAGATCTCTCCAGAGGATTATGGACCCACTGAGAGAAGATCGGCCAGACGATTGTTACGATCTTGAAATCGTTACAGATTCTTTTAATAATTAAAATAAATGTCTCCAACAACACCGATTGAAATATGGGAAATTGATATAAAAAGAAACTCACGAAAAAATACGTTTATTCACAAAATTATATAAAAAAAAATCAATGTCACCAATTCGTTTACTTTAACTGACAAATCAAATCAATCAAAACATCAAAAGAAAAGGGGAACAGTCAGTAATGTAGAAATACTTAAGGAATAGTTTTCTGCAACTACTGAGACGTTATTGGTACGGAGACTTCAGGCTTGAGAACGATGCAGAAGGGTGGCTGAAATTCAGATGAAACTGGCACGATGACCAGATTTGAAGGCGTCACAGAAAGGGTGGCGTCAAGATGAGACATCAGAAGTCTTCTTCAAGAATTCGATAATAGTGTTGAACAAAGGCAGGCTGCGTAGGCAGTTTTGGCTACTTCTCGTCACAAGCAGAGAAGGCTGGCTGCTTCAATTTGTCTCTTCTTCTCGGCCATACCAGGATTTTGAAGAGAGGCGTTTGTTGTCTGAAAGGAAGGTTGGAAACGAACTTTATCAAACTTCTGGTCTTCTCGGCTACTTATCTCGTTAGGACTTGTTTCTCATCTGCTTCGGACATAGTTCCTCTTTGTTTTATGTCCTATCCTATCTCTCTTGGACAATCTCTTCTTGAAGTTTATATACCCATGTATGAGCAGAGTTAATTACAGTGGGCAGTGGTCATTTTCAGAGAAGGTGTTTTTTTAGCAATTCTGCGTCTCTACTCGCTTCCTCAAAGCGCCCACTTTGATCACGCCATGGAATCTTCTAGAAGAAATTTCTGATGCAATCTGGACCACGTGTTAAGTCGTAACAAATGGGCAGTAGGTGTCCTTCCATGATGACATATTTCCAAAACAAGGATTTCCCTCAGGCTCGGTTTCTCAAAATATGCTGACTCCACTAATTAAGACGATGACATCTTGGTCAAAACAGAACAGTCCCCTTATCGCTGCAGGTGCTCTTTGTCGAGGCTCGGTTTACTTTCAAAATGCTGACGACAGTGAAGTGACGACAGGTTTGACCAAATATTACGTAGTTGGATCTCGCTGCTCACACTTTGGGAATAAATATTTTTGTCTATAATAACATATCCTTTTAAAAGTATTGTATCTACCCATGACAACAATGGTCACTTTTTTTTTCTTTCTACCCATGTCACCTGAGTCATGGTTCGGCTCAGTCTCAGGCATTCTGACAGGACTATGATATCATCTATTTGCATAACTTTTTTTTAGCAAACATTCTGCTCTGCTTTACTAAACACATATTAGGATAAATGTTTTTTTATCTTTCAATGTTTTCAAACCATAACCTCATATAGGATAATGAAGAAGGCGGAACATATTTGTCTTTATCACGGGCTTTTCTAGGAATATCCATGTCTTGTCTAGAAAATTATGGGTTTCTCCCTCCCCACCCAATAACTAAATTCAACGGAGCTATATTATACTTATAAGGAAATTTTCCTACTTGAGAGAGAGAGAGAGAGAGAGAGAGAGAGAGAGAGAGAGAGAGAGAGAGAGAGAGAGAGAGAGAGAGAGAGAGAGAGAGAGAGAGAGAGAATTTTTCAGTTGGCTTCCCTGCCGTCGTCGCAACTTTCTAATTAGGTACAGAAACAACCTTTCTCACTCCATTTAAAAGCCTTTGAAGTGAATGCTCATTCGTCCTCTGAAGTTGAAAATGAATACTTTGCCTGAGAGAGAGAGAGAGAGAGGAGAGAGAGAGAGAGAGAGAGAGAGAGAGAGAGAGAGAGAGAGAGAGAGAGAGAGAGTCCTTGGACATTGCGAAGTAAAGGGATAGTCTTCTTCATATTATCCCATTTTCAAACATTCATATACAGTACCGATTCCGTTCGGAGCCCGATAAACTAGTGTTTATTTACGCTTTGTTACCTCCGCCAACGAAGTTGAGAGGATGTTATGTTTTCATCCTTGTTTGTCTGTTTGTGTGTGAACAACTTCCTGGCCATAATTTTACTCATAGAGAAGTGAAACTTTCCGGGATTAATTGTTATGTTGAAACGTGGAAGTAATTCAATTTAGAAAGTCCTAAGTCAAACGTCAGGGTTGAACAAAAGGTCGAGAAATAAGGTGCCTTGGCGGAGGTCTGCGCTCTGCTGCGTGCCCCTCTAGTTTAGTTCTGTAAATAACATGAGAACAGACGTTATGTTGATGGTATCACTTTCCATCCCAGTGCTCGTCTGGTCAGGCGCTTTAAATCTACGGTCCTTAATTGCCTACTTCAATAGAAAAGTTTCAAACAAAAATGTTCAATGATTACGAGTAGGCCTATCTATAACTTATGTATACATTGTTCAGTTACAACCAAACCATTTAGATAAATGGCCTTATCTGAAGGCACAGAGGAGGTAATACCTGACGCTGTATACATTAAATCTGTGGCAAGAAGACCTTGCATAGTTTACCATTTCCTCTTCCGTTAAGAGCCAGAAGCCTAAAGGAGATTTCCCATAAGCAAGTTTACCGGCACCTTTTAACTTGTTACCATATTTACTCCCATCCACTAGCGTCACAAATCAGTCGTAACTGGTGCATATCACTGACAGGAATATGACAGAATTAATTGCACAAAGAAATTATGATAAAAATATACCTCATACTTAGTACACAGAATAAAGTAGGGATATTGAATGGTATAATGGGAAACTCGTTATATGGCATCACCTTCATTTAGGGTTTTATACCCTCACATGATGTTAGGTAACAGTAGGCTCTTTCCATCCCTCCAGGAAATATGAATATATATATATATATATATATATATATATATATATATATATATATATATATACTGTATATATAGTATATACATACATATGTATATATATACAGTATATACATATATAGGTATGTATATATATATATATATATATATATATATATATATGTGTGTGTGTGTGTGTACATATGTGTGTTTGTACATTCACACATATGTGTATGAATGCGCATATATGAAAAATATGTAAATATGAATATATACAAACTTATGGATATATATGTGTATATATATATATATATATATATGTATATATATATATATATATATATATATATATATATATATATATGTGTGTGTGTGTGTACATATGTGTGTGTGTATGTGTGTGTGATTGTGTGTGTACATATGTGTTCGTACATTCACACATATGTGTATGAATGTGCATATATGAAAAATATGTATATATGAATATATACATAACTATGGATACATATATGTGTTGTATATATATATATATATATATATATATATATATATATATATATATATATATATATATATATATATCCACAAATATATACGTGTGAATATTCATATACTGTAATCATAAATATAGTAACTTAGTCACTTAAATTACCAAAGGGGATTGAGAGAACCCACTGCTTCCAAACACCAAAAAAAAGCGTAAAAGATAAACATACAAATCTGTGGTTTCTGTTCGCGCTCCTCCATCAAATCTTTTGAAGGATGATGAAGGCATTGCTATTTGCAGAGGGAAAAAAAAAACTCTGAGTGCAGGGTTGCATTAGCCGTAGAGTTGTCCATAAATCTTTCTAGGGGGCTTTTGATGAAAACCCTGAGGTGAGCAGGAAGCCTTCTGCCACCGAAATATGGCTCTCTCGGGACTTATACCGAGGATCCCAGGGTACAGCATACTCTCGCCTTTCCAGCTCGCCTTACTTTCTCGACGTGGTTTTTAAGATGGAAAAAACGTAAAGGACAGGATAGGAATTATGTCAATGGTTAGTATGAATTATTTTGTTTAAAAGGTTTAAAGGCCACTCATGAGTGACAGAGGCAAGGGACGGTAACATTACTCTACCAAGCAGGACAATGCCCTAGACACTGACCATATTACATATGATCGGCGCACACGACCCCTCTCCACCCAAGCTAGGAACAAGGAAGGCTAGCCAATGGCTGCTGATGACTCAGCAGATAAACCTATAGGCTCCCCCAAACCCCGCATCCTTAGCTCACAAGCATGGTGAGGCTGCAGTGACCAAAGGAACTAACAAGTTTGAGCGGGACTTGAACACCAGTCTAGTAATCACCAGGCAAGGACGCTACCATCAGGCCACCACAACAGTTAAAGCAATATATTAACATATCCTTTTGCTTCTTAAAACATAGTTGAAATTGTCTGATCGATCTTGTCATAAAATAAAATGATGAGGGGTAGATGGAGATGGTTTGGGCATGCTCTTCGCACTCCCCAAGAGAGATTACTACACCAAACTTTCAACTGAGCTCATCAAGGCACTAGAAGAGTTAGAAGGCCCATGACTATGAAGTGTGAAGTAGGAGATGGTGAGTGGAAAATTGTTGATTTTGGGGTCTCAAGATAGAGACGACTGGCGAAATCCAACCGGGGGCCTTTTGGGTTAATGGGCGTGGGAGGAGATGATGATGATGATGATGAAAATAAAATTTATACAAACAAGCAAAGAGATCTCTGTACAGTGAAATGGCCCCAAATCTTAAAATTCCATCCCACAAAACAAACAAAAAATTTGTTACTTCAAAACCGAATTTCTTTTCAGCCTTATTTCACTACATACACGGCACAATAGAGGACAGAAGAGGCGCCAAACCTCAGCTGCAGAGCCTGGAGCTCAACTTCCGGAAAACCCCAAAAGTCAGAGTGGAAACATGAAAGAGAGAGGAGAATAGCTCAATCCCTCTTCCTCTCTTTGAGTAAATGAGACATCTCATACAAAAGAAATATTTCCGATCTCTTCGTCATTGGAGTTCCTTTCCTCGCGGCATTTAGGGTCACCGACAATGAAAATAGGAATAACTCAATTAGCTACGAATTCGAAATGAAAGGATTTCTCAAATAAAGCGTCCAAAGCTAAAACCAACATCGTCAAATGAGACATCCATGAATAATTGCCATACATTGGCGTGAGAAAAAAAATGCAATTGTAGTCTTCTAAATCCACCGAAAAGGACACATTACTGTCATAATTTCTGAATTTGTTATATGAGGAAACAAATTCAAATAACTATTTGATGGATTACGGGAATTGTATGAGGTGCAAATACACGCACATACATACATACATATATATATATATATATATATATATATATATATATATATATATATATATATAAATATATATATATATATAATATATATATATATATATATATATATATATATATATAAATATATATATATATATATATATATATATATATATATATATATATATATATATATATATATAATATATATATATATATATATATATATATATATATATATATATATATATGTGCATATATATGTATATATACTGTATATATATATATATATATATATATATATATATATATATATATATATATATATATTTATATATGTATATATATGCATATATGTATATATATACATACATATATGTATATATATACATATATATAAGTATATATATACATATATATATAAATATATACACACACACATATATATATGTTTATATATATATATATATATATATATATATATATATATATATATATTATACATATATGTGTGTGTGTGTGTGTGATTGTATATGTGTAGCCAGCCAACTAGAGACATTCCTGCCTAGCGATCTGTTGGACAGGGTTCGAGAATCGCTCAAGCTAGAGAGTTTCTTGTAGTATCTACATCACCACCATCCTGTGAGCTACGGATAGGGGGGGGGGGTTGGGAGGCTACAAATCTACCTGCTTAGTCATCACTAGACATTGCCTGGCCCTCCCTGGTTCTAACTTGGGTCGAGAAGGGTCTTGGTCGCTGACCGTATGTATAAATGGTCAGTCATTATGGCATTGGCACTGTCCCTTTGTCTGACATTCATGACTGGCCTTTCAAACTAAAACCTAAAAACGTAAGAAATAAAAATAGTTTCCTAATGACCTTTAAATAATATGTGTGCCACACTTAAATGTTGCTGAATGCACAAGATATCCACAAGAAATGACAGACAAAATTTTGCTACTAGACTTGAGCTGCTGCTGGTCTTATTATTATCATTATTATTATTATTATTATTATTATTATTATTATTATTATTATTACTATTATTATTATTATTACTTGCTAAGCTCAAGCCCGAGTTAAAAAAGCAGGATGCTATAAGCCCAAGGGCTCCAACAGGGAAAATAGCCCAGTGTGGAAAGGAAACAAGGAAATATGGAAAAATTTAAGAACAGTGACAATATTAAAATAAATATTTCCTATATAGACAATAAAAACTTTATCATAACAAAAGGAAGTGAAATAAGATAGAATAGTGTGCCCAAGTGTAAGGATTCAACTAGAAAAATAGAAACAGTTCTCTACCAGAATTAAATTTCCTTAGCACTAAATTCTTTTAACTCTGTTCATAATTTTTATTGTTATGCATAAAAAATTCATTGTTATTCATTGAATGTATGGACTAAAAACTACATTTCTTTCTATCTAGAAGACCCTTTCTTTGTCTTGTAGGACAAATTCCTTTTCTGAAATACATTTCCTAAATTTCTATCTCTACCTTACCTGGCTTATTTCTCTTTCTGACCTAAATGATAAACATTGTGAAAGGTAGGACCAACCCCAAAAAATCTGGTTGCTTAAGGATCTCTCTCTCTCTCTCTCTCTCTCTCTCTCTCTCTCTCTCTCTCTCTCTCTCTCCTCTCTCTCTCTCTCTCCGGTATTATTATTATTACTTTCTAAGCTACAACCCTAGTTAGAACATCAGGATGCTATAAGCCCAAGGGCTTCAACAAGGAAAAGTAGCCCAGTGGGGAAAGGAAATAAGGAAATAAATAAACCACATAAGAAGTAATGAACAATATAATACATTTTAAGCATAGTAACAACATTAAAATATATCTTTTACCTATAAACTATAAAAACTACACGAAAAACAAGAGGATGAAAAATAAGATAGAATAGTGTGCCCGGGTGTACCCTCAATCAAGAGAACTCCACTGCATTTACATTGAACAAGATACGGTATCAACATCGTCGTCATTACTCCCTTTCTCTCCAACCTAGATTTTCTTCTAGAACCGAATCACTATTTTCTCACAGACTTCCTTTATCCATCCAGGCCTGGTTCACTCGCACCCAGCCAGCCCCCCCCCCCCCCCTTCCCCGCGCCTCCAGCATCTCCCGATCTCTCCTCGATCGTCATGAATCGAGTCATTCCAAATCTTCCGGGCGGCAGTGATGAACCGCTCCGCCATAGCCGTGGCCCCATTTACATAATCCTCTATTTTAAAATCTCCGCTGAATCGCTTCCCAGATTAATCGACGGTGCTTCCACACACGACAGCCAAGAGCAACTGGAACTTCTCACAAGATAGCAAGCGGAAAATGAAAGCCGTAGCTTCTATGCAGAAGAAGTTACTGTTTTCAAAATATTCTTTCGTTAATTCCTTTTTTCAAATCGTTTATTTATTTCCTTTTTTCCTTTCCTCACTGGGCTATTTTTCCCTGTTGGAGCCCTTGGGTTTATAGCATCTTGCTTTTCCAACTAGGGTTGCAGCTTAGCTAATAATAATAATAATAATAATAATAATAATAATGATAACTGTAGTTACAGTTCATGAAAAAAGTTCACCCAAATTTCCTATGTAAAATACCATGTAATGGAAATGTACCAAGTCACACAATGTTGTTCATGCCACAAAAGGAAAGCTAAGTTCCCAGCATGATATGCACATACAGTATACTCTCGGTGGCTATTCCTAATCATCGGTCAAGGCATAGTAATATTATTATTATTATTATTATTATTATTATTATTATTATTAGCTAAGCTACAGCCCTAGTTGGAAAAGCAAGATGCTATATGCCCAAGGGCTCCAACGGGGAAAAATAGCACAGCGAGGAAAGGAAACATGGAAATAAATAAACGATATAAGAGGTAACAAAAAAATAAAATAAAATATCTTAAAAAGCATTAACATTAAAATAGATATTTCATATATAGACTATAAAAAGACTTATCACAGCCTGTTCAACATGAAAACATTTGCTGCAAGTTTGAACTTACGAAGTTCTAATGAATCAACTACCCGACTACGAAGATCATTCCACAACTTGGTCACAGCTGGAATAAAACTTCTAGAACACTGTGTAGTATTAAGCCTCAAGATGGAGAAGGCATGACTATTAGGCCGGGAGCACACTAGCGACTCTGTGGCGCCACAAAACCACAGCATCGTGTGGCGGGGATGTGGTCTCCCATAGGTTTCCATTGTTTTCAAAGCCACGCCAAGCCTGTGGCGGGGATGAGCGACAGAGAGCCACAGTCGCTAGTTTGCGCGGCAAAACTTGAAAGCAATATAAACCTATGGGAGACCACATCCCCGCCACACGATGCTGTGGCTTTGTGGCGCCACAGAGTCGCTAGTGTGCTCCCGGCCTTAAAATATTGGAAGAACCGCTCCTCGGAGGATTTCAAAGCAAACAAGAATAAAGATACACTTGTTAAAAGAGAAAAGAACTCCCCACTTCATATAACTTTCACGATAACTGCCACGTCCATCTCGATCACCGAAGCAAACAAATCTGTTATTCAAAACCTGTCTTAAATCACGTCAGCCTTTTCCCTGTTTATCTAGCCGATGACGTCACGAGGAAAGAGGGAAGGAGAGGTGTGGTGGTGGTGGGGAGGGGGGTGTTAAGGCCATACCAATAGTGTTGCCAGATGGGTTAGTGTAAAATTCCCCAAAACTCATGATAAAAAATCCCCAAAACAACCCAAAAATCCCCATTTCCACAAATATATATTTTCTTCTGATCATGTAGGCTTTACTCATATAGAAATTACTCACCATACTTCATATAGAGTGCTAAGTAAACTAATTGCAACAATATAAAGATTTACTAATTTTTGTTTCTTCTCCACAGAAACCTGTATGGAATATCCCCATCAGACACCAAAATTCCTCAAATCTAGAGATAAATCTCCATATCTAGGAATAAATTCCCAAATCTAGGAATAAATTCCCAAAGCTGGCAACACTTCATACCAAGTGACATTACCCTCAGAGGGAGAGAGAAAAAAACTTATTCACAAACGAATTACACCTGTGTAGGTTGATACAAAAAATGTGAGTGTGCTTTTTAATGTTGTTCTAATAAACACATTTCTTCTAGGTATTAACTTCAGGTATTTCTAGATATTTTCGAAACGTTTAAAAAGGGAACACGAATGGACATAATTTTGTACCAATTATAACATCAGCTTAAACTACCAACACCTCAACCACACATAAATGCCAGCATAGAGACCATACTGAAAAACGCATGCGCGCGCGCGCAGACACACACACATATATATTCTGACAGAATAAAAACGCACAAGTTTTGATGGATTTTTAATCTGTCAGAATAAAAATTTAGTTCGAGACCAAAAATGTAAGTAATTACAGTCACTTCTGTGGATATTACCTTTCGGATTATTAAAAAATTCCTTGTACCATTATATTGAGAAAACTGAATACTGTACAGATTTATGGTCAATTGTCATCTTGTTGTGTTAAATACAGGAAATCGTGAATCAGAATGTTACATGAACAGCGAGAATCATGGATTGTGAGTTGGGCAAGAGACCAGTTGCTATGAAAAGCCCTGGTTATACCAAAGTCAAGTGTCTTGGCCTCCTTGCAAGAATTCATTAGCTCACGACATCTCTTGTAGCTAGCAGCTATTTCCTGCTAAATATGGTGGGACTGGGAAACTACAAAAACAATGAAATGATCGCTTAATTTCATGACAGGTGAAGGTGAACATGATTTAAAAATAATTTTTAAAAAGCGGTTGGTAAGTGATTAAATTTGGCAAAGATGAAACGGAAATCATTATCAGATTAATTTCACACCTAAACTTCAAAAGTAAAAACCTCCAGCTGTTACCAAGTTGTGGAATGGTCTTCCTAATCGGGTAGTTGAATCAGTAGAACTTCAAAAGTTCAAAGTTGGAGCAAATGCTTTTTTGTTGACCAGGCTGACATGAGTCTTTTTATAGTTTATATATGACATATCTGTTTTTGACGTTGTTAATAGTTTATATATGACATATCTCTTTTGACATTACTTTTTTTAGAATGATTTATTGTTAATTTGTTCTCTTCAGTTATTTATTTCCTTATTTCCTTTCCTCACTGGGCTATTTTTCCCTATTGGAGCCCCTGGGCTTATAGCATCTTGCTTTTCCAATTAGGGTTGTAGCTTGGATAATAATAATAATAATAATAATAATAATACGGTTGGTTTCAAAGTGCTCCAAGTTGGACGCAAATCATCATCATCTCCTCCTACACCTATTGATGCAAAGGGCCTCAGTTAGATTTCGCCAGTCGTCTCTTATCTTGAGCTTTTAATTCAATACTTTTCTATTCATCATCTCCCACTTCACGCTTCATAATCCTCGGCCATGTAGGCCTGAGTGTTCCAACTCTTCTATTATTATTATTATTACTTGCTAAGCTACAACCCTAGTTGGAAAAGCAGGATGCTATAAGTCCAGAGGCCCCAACAGGGAAAGTAGCCCAGTGAGGAAAGGAAACAAAGAAAGAAGCGAAGTAATTAACAGTTAAAAATCAAATATTTTAAGAACACTAAAAACATTTAAATAAATAGGCCTATATCATATATAAAATATAAAAACTTTAGCAAAATAAGAGGAAGAGAAATAAGATAAAATAGTGTGCTCGAGTGTACCCTGAAGCAAGATTGCCTTGTGGAGCCCTGTTGAAAGTTTGGTGAAATAATCTCTCTTGGGGAGTGCGAAGAGCATGCGCATACCATCTTCATCTACCCCTTACCATGATCTCATCCACACATTATTATTATTATTATTATTATTATTATTACTTGCTAAGCTACAACCCTATTTGGAAAAGCAGGATGCTATAAGCCCAGGGGCTCCAACAGGGAAAATAGCCCAGTGAGGAAAGGAAACAAGGAAAAAAAAAATATTCTAAGAACAGAAAAAATTTTGAAATAAATATTTCAGATATAAACTATAAAAACTTTAACAAAACAAGAGGAAGAGAACCTAGATAGAACAGTGTGCCAAAGTGTACCCTCAAGCAAGAGAACTCTAACCCAAGATAGTGGAAAACCATGGTACAGAGGCTATGGCACTACCCAAGACAAGAGAACAATGGTTTGATTTTGGAGTGTCCTTCTCCTAGAAGAGCTGCTTACCATAGCTAAAGAGTCTCTTCTACCCTTACCAAGAGGAAAGTAGCCACTGAACAATTACAGTGCAGTAGTTAAAGCCTTAAGAGAAGAAGAATTATTTGGTAATCTCAGTGTTGTCAGGTGTATGAGGACAGAAGAGAATCTGTAAAGAATAGGCAAGATTATTCGGTGTCTGTGTAGGCAAAGGGAAATAACCGTAACCAGAGAGAAAGATTGTGTGGTACTGTCTGGCCTGTCAAAGGACCCCATAACTCTCGAGCGGTAGTATCTCAACGGGCGACTGGTGCCCTGGCCAACCTATTACCTATATGACACTTGAGTAATCTCTCTTATAGTTTCATTTCTAATTCTGTCCTGCCATTTAACTCCCAATGTTTTTCTGAGGGCTTTGTTCTCAAATCTCAAATGGTGGACACATATACACCAAAGTAAATTCACTTTGACCGAGAGACTGGGTGCAAGTGATACAAGTCTGGCTATGCAGGGAATTATGTTTTTTTGTATACAAAAACAATAAAAATTATAAACATAGTCCCCAAAAATGCTAATCTCCAGCTGAAACTTTAATTAAGGGAGTCTTAATAGGGTCTAAAGATTCAATTTAAAAAAGGGAAAAAAATATATCCCAATTAATTATGAGATAAACGGATGCAAATAAACAAATTAAGGCTTCTGCAAAAAGGAAATCGTCAGCAGATAACTCAAAAGGTGAACTGTCCGACTCATTATAATTGTTGCATCATTACTCCATAGGGAGATATTGCAATAAGTCTCAACTTGGCATTTGATCTGCCCCTCTCTCCGTTCACTTTTAAATACTGAGGGAGGATGATTCCTTCCTTCCTTCCTTCCTTCCTGGTATATTGCCAGATCTTCCAATAAGGCAAACCTTTCTATTGACACAAGAAACTCCACACGACCGACCCGGTGCGAATATTACCGCCACAGCGTTGGCCTGACCTTTGACCTTACCTTCCAAACTTAACTTAGTCGTTTTCATGTTTGGCCCCAACGACAACAAATGTATTTTCTCAACTGACAGATGCAATCTCTCTCTCTCTCTCTCTCTCTCTCTCTCTCTCTCTCTCTCTCTCTCTCTCTCTCTCTCTTCTATAGTACGCGACATGTCAAAAATGATGGTCGACACATGCAATCCCCTTCACCGGGGCATGACTACTCCCTCTCCGTCCTACCCGAGGGACGGGGAGAGCTGAGCATGACCGGATATATTTATTTATATATACTGTATATATATATGTATATATAAAAATATATATATATATATAATATATATATATATATATATATATATATATATATAAATGTATATATATAAATATATATATATAAATATATATATATATATATATACAGTATATATATATATATATATATATATATATATATATATATATATGTATATATATGTATGTATATATATATACATACACAACATATATATATATATATACTGTATATATATATATATATATATATATATATATATATATATATATATATATATATATACATATAAACATATGTGGAAATCTTGAGACAGAATTTCAGAATACGACCTTTGAAAAGCAACCGGAAATATCTACACTCCTACAAATTGAATAATTATTAGCCTAATTCACGTAATGGTAATTTATATTATACGCTTTTATAATGCATAACTATAACACCTATGAATATTATGTTACCAAAATGGGTTGTGGTGGCCTATGTGGTGACCTCCCTGACTGGTGATCGCCAAACTCAAGATCTTTAGACTTTGGCCAGACTAGGGTTCGAGTGCCGCTCAAGCTCGTTAGTTTCTTTGGTTGCTGCAACCTCACCATCCTTATGAGCTAAGGATGGGTGGTTTGGGGGAGACTACAGGTCTATCTGCTGAGCCATCAGCAGCCATTGCCTGGCGTTCCCTGGTCCGAGCTCGGACGGAGAGAGCACTTGGGCGCTGATTATATTCATAAATGGTCAGTCTCTAGGGCATTGTCCTGCTTCCTAGGGCAATGTCATTGCCATTTGCTTCTGCCATTCACGAGCGGCCTTTAAACCTTTAAACATTAATGAAAACTTTCACAAAAATAACCTTTACAACACTCAAAAAAACTTCCTCTTAATGATTTTAAGTTTTCAATAGTTTCCTATTCACTAAAGTTATGATTACTGATCCATTTCTTTAACTAAGATGAAAATATTACTAATTTCAGGCAAATTTCAGATATCCAAATACGACACTCTGAGAAAGGCTTACTTTAGACAGACGTAAAGGTTTGTAAACAGCAAACAAAAATCTTAAAAATTCTTAAAACTAATTAGTTGGGCAAAGAAACAAAAGGATTCCATTAAAAGAAAGAGACAGCAACATAGGTATACTGCATTGCACTTGAATAACATAATGAAAAAAAAAAATATGGAAGTCACCATGAAACAGAGTTCAAGTAAAAATTACTGTAGAATATCAGGGACCAAAAACAAGGGGGTGGGGATAGGGTGGGGGGAGTGTAGGGTGGGTAAAAAGTATAAATGCAATGCTCTATGCGTTACATATCACCTACATAAAAGAAAATTTTGCTCATATAGTTTGAAACCTTTACCAACAATATACAATGAAACCTTAGAAGTGATGATAATCCTCAATGTTCTTGACGGCCTGGAATAAATGAGCAAGTAAGGTAAAAATCACATGTGGTCAGCGTAAACATCTCTATACAAGTAATCAATACTTAAACATTTGCCGTAAAAAACGGCAAAAATCCTGGAATAAATGTTGTCAGGCTTTTACCGTTTTAAAAATGGATATATTGACGTAAAGAAGTGTTATTACGGTTACCAAACCGTAAAAGATAATAACAAAGTAGGGTAAAATTATGGTCGCCTGTATTTTACTGAAATACGGCTCTGAACATTATATTTCTACGGAGAATTTCCAATTAAAATTGAGGTTTTTTAACAGTGAACAGTCATTTGAAATTACAGCACTTATCGAAAAAAAAGCACTATGTTCTATAATGAGAACTGTAACTATAATATAAGCTAGAACAAACACGACTATTTGAAGGATACTGAAGAAGAGTGAAGCAGAGAAGATTTCTATATAAACGGTGAACAATGAAACGTAGGTGTTCTAAAGAGGAAAATTCGTAGATAACAACAGAAAGGTATTGGAAAAGTTGGATACATGAAGTTTTCCAGTTTTTATGCTACAAATTAGAATGTCATCATATTTGGATTCTAATCGTAAAACTTTTACCTTATCCGATGGTTCAAAGATTATTTTTTAAACAGAAGTATAAGAGAAGGTGGCTATATTCCAAAACAATCCATAGAATCTGTGGATATAGTGAGGACGAAATTGTACCTAAATGGTCACCTTGTACCAACATGGCCTATTGATCTTAAAGAACACACCGTAAAGAGAAAGAAAAAAAAATGTTTTAGCCTAAATCAAAGTTACAGAAAATCTAAAATCCCGACTGCTTCTTTATTTCTTCATAACAAAAAGAGGAAAATCTTAAACCACTTTTCCTTTCCTAATAAATCTAAAATATAAGTTTCATCGTAAGCTTAATCTATAATTCTTCAACAACAAAGTGTTTTCAAGAATGTATACTTTCACTGGCGATGATGCTGTCCTTGTTAGCAGAACACCACAGGATTTGCAATGTTTGCTTACCAGAATGCATGAAATATCACACGAGGTTAGACTGAAAATAAATAGAAGAAAGACAGAGATGATGAGAATGGAGTATGCAATGGAAGCTGAAATATCATTAGAAGGAGAAAGGATTAATGAGGTAGAATCATTTAAGTATTTAGGAACTATGATGTCCAATACAGGGTCTTTAGAATTAAGAGTTTAGTGAAAATTTGAAAAAAAAAGCAAATCAAACAATATCTAGGTTTAGTAAAATTTGGAAATCAAATCGCTTGAAATTTCATATAAAAATGAGACTAGATATCAGTTTAGTGAGATCAGTGTTACTCTATGGACATGAGTTATGGTATAACAATGAAACAATCTCCAATAGATTTAATAGATTTGAGAACAAAGCCCTCAGATGGATATTGGGAGTTAAATGACAGGAAAGGATTAGAAATGGAACTATAAGAGAGATTACTCGAGTGCAATATGTGAAAGAGATTATGATGAGGGGTAGATGGAGATGGTTTGGCCATACTCTTCGCACTCCCTAATAAAATTTAGTTCACCAAAAGCTGGGCTGTACAAGGCACTAGAAGAGTTGGAAGACTTAGGCCTACCTGACTGAGGACTATGAAGCGCAAAGTAGATGGTGATGAATGGAGAAGTATTGAATTATAAGCTAAAAATAGAGACGACTGGCGAAATCTAACCGAGGCCTTTTGAGTCAATAGGCGTAGGAGGAGATGATGATGATGAAAATGCTCGAACAATTCAGATATCCTTCTTTCTCCCCTTGTCAAACATCGAAAATAACACACGCGGAAAAGGAGCAAATTAATTTGAGATTTCTCTGGGTGGTTTTCTCGTATAAGATAAATTAATTTGAATTTTAAGAAAAAAATATTCAATCGAAAATCAACATGATTAACATTATTACATCATGACACTAATTCTTACATGGGATAAAAAATTAAACTGGCTAAATTATATCTTAGTAATCCCTGTTTGCCAACAGTTATATAAGTGGATAAGCAACTTGGTGGAGTAAATAGAACTTTGAGTATGGAGGATATGCCCCCCTAAATCTCGAAGAAGGCACTGGCAGCAGGGTGACGGATTGGGTTTAAGGTGATAGACAAGATGTCTTTTCGGCTTTTACTCCTGATGCCTGGCGGATGATCTTACAGCATTTAGTATAAACCGACAGGAGTCACCTGCCTTAGTTAGATAGGCACTGCGCATCACAAGGCACTGGCTTTGATGAATTTAACCAATGAAATGGATAAAGAAAATGGAAGGGTAGAGGAAGGGGGTTGTTTGATAAACTGCAATAGTCTCTCACAGTCTGACGCCATTGAGACAAACCAATTAGTCAAAAAGTCATGTAAAGCTACTCTACAACTCACAATTTTAAAACTATTTGATACCACATAATAACCTTAAATATGTACAAAGGAGACACATAAATTAGATGGAAATGAAAAGTTCAGTGTCAATGAAGGCAGAGGCTATTGCAATAAACTATCTGCATAGTATATATGGCAAAGAAAAAAAATATCCGTATAAGAAGTGGCAAAAGGGATAACGCAGTTGCAAGATTGTTTTGAGCTGGTTTGGTCATATGGAAAGAATGGAGATGTTGGTGGAAAATATATCATTTGTAGATGTTTCAGCAGTTGAAAGAGTGAATGACCACAGAATGCCACTTATTTCCTTAGGGCAAATGGTATGATTTCGTACAAACCTCCCTTCACACAAATATATATACTGTATGCACACACACAAAATCAGATTATGAAAATTAAAATGCTACTTTCTCTAAAAAGAAAAGTATTTAATCAGATTTTCCTACCGGTATACTTATACATCATACATCAGAAACTTGGAGCCTTACTAAAGCCTTAGGAAAAAAAGCTAGTTAAAACTCAAAGAGCCATGGAAAGAATAATGATGAGAATAACACTAAGAGACAGAAAAGAATCAACAGGGATACGAAAGCAAACTAACGTAGAGGATATTCTGACATATAAGAAAAAGAAATGGACATGGCCAGGACGTATAATGAGGGTGACAGACAATAGATGAACATTAAGAATAACAGAATGGGTCCCTAGATATTGCAAACGAAACAGGGGAAGGAAGAAAAGACGATGGATTGACGAACTAAAAAAAAATAAACAGACGCGAGTGGAAGGATATGTCTGACGCCTTTGTCTTACAATGGACTAGTTACGGTTAATGATAATGATAATGATAATGATGATGATGATGATGATCATATAAAAGGGTACAGAAGATCGCCATTTTTACATTCCTAAAAAAAAAAAATTATGGCAATTCTCGCATCCAATTTGAGTAAGAAACAAAAAGCCAATTTGGGTAAGAACCATAAACCCAATTTGGGTAAGAACCTAAAGTCAATACCCGAATTTAGGTAAGAGCCAAAAACCAAATTTGGGTAAGAACCTAAAACCAATACCCGAATTTGGGTAAGAACCAAAAACCAAATTTGGGTAAGAACCTAAAACCAATACCCGAATTTAGGTAAGAACCAAAAACCAAATTTGGGTAAGAACCTAAAACCAAATTTGGGTAAGAACCTAAAACCAATACCCGAATTTGGGTAAGAACCAAAAACCCAATTAGGGTAAGAACCTAAAGTCAATACTCGAATTTAGGTAAGAACCAAAAACCCAATTTGGGTAAGAACCTAAAACCAAATTTGGGTAAAAACCAATACCCGAATTTAGGTAAGAACCAAAAAACCCAATATGGGTAAGAACCTAAAACCAAATTTGGGTAAAAACCAATATCCGAATTTAGGTAAGAATCAAAAACCCAATTTGGGTAAGAAAATACCTAATTCCGTTAAGAACCTATAACCCAATTTTGTTAAGAACCAAAAATGCGATTTGGTTAAGAAAAACCCCAATTTGGATAAAAACCAAAAACCCAATTTGGGTAAAAACCAAAAACCTAATTTGAACATTTCTGGATCAAAACTACCTGGAGGAGTAAAGGTAAGAAGTTCTTTGTTAAACTCCAAATCAACACATGTAAGCTTTTTTTCTCACTAAGTAAAAGGTTGATTATGGCTGGAATTAAGACAAGGACTTATGATATTCTTAAATTTTATACTACTTGATATCTTGACATCTGATTCATTAGAATCTAATTTCAAAAACTACTACAAGACATTCAAGGATAAGTAGAAAATCACACGCGCGCGTGCGCACACACACACACACATATATATATATATATATATATATATATATATATATATATATATATATATATACATATACATACATATATATATACGCATATATATATTCATAATGTATATATATATATATATATATATATATATATATATGTGTGTGTGTGTGTGTGTGTGTCAACCAAACGCAATCTTCCACTTTAACGGAATGTTACTAAAGGGTCCCCTGGAATCTCTATTATTTATGAAACTCTTCACTACTTAGTCAAGCAACTACTTAAAGAAAAAAAAAAAAAAAAAAAAAAAAAAAAAAAAAAAAAAAAAAAAAAAAAAAACTTCATTGTTAAATAACATCTCGTGCCATCTAAACCACACTGACACGATATCTAAAGAGAACGCAAGAATTTAGAGAGAAAAAAACAGTGGGATTATTCTAATTGAATAATTAAAAAGATTTTCAAATATGTAATTACTGTTGTTACTTGTTATTTTTTCTCTAGATTCAAGACCTAAAGTTAAAACACCTTATTTTGTGATTTGTAAAGGATACTTCGGAGCAATACGGTACAAAATATCAACTGCAATTTACTTAAAACACGGTTTTACTGGTAGCACAAAACAATACCCCCCCAAAAAAACGGGCTTTCTGTCTATGGCCCATAAATCCAACCAACAGATCTGCATCGGTTATGTATCTATGAACCCGGTAGTTACTCTTAAAAGTGGTTGTTTACTATCTATGAACCCGGTAGTTACTCTCTAAAAGTGGTTACATAGTATCTATGAACCCGGTAGTTACTCTCTAAAAGTGGTTACATAGTATCTATGAACCCGGTAGTTACTCTCTAAAAGTGGTTACATAGTATCTATGAACCCGGTAGTTACTCTCTAAAAGTGGTTACTTACTATCTATGAACCCGGTAGTTACTCTCTAAAAGTGGTTACATAGTATCTATGAACCCGGTAGTTACTCTCTAAAAGTGGTTACTTACTATCTATGAACCCGGTAGTTACTCTCTAAAAGTGGTTGTTTACTCTCTATGAACCCGGTAGTTACTCTCTAAAAGTGGTTACATAGTATCTATGAACCCGGTAGTTACTCTTAAAAGTGGTTGTTTACTATCTATGAACCCGGTAGTTACTCTCTAAAAGTGGTTACATACTATCTATGAACCCGGTAGTTACTCTCTAAAAGTGGTTACATAGTATCTATGAACCCGGTAGTTACTCTCTAAAAGTGGTTACTTACTATCTATGAACCCGGTAGTTACTCTCTAAAAGTGGTTGTTTACTCTCTATGAACCCGGTAGTTACTCTCTAAAAGTGGTTGTTTACTCTCTATGAACCCGGTAGTTACTCTCTAAAAGTGGTTGTTTACTATCTATGAACCCGGTAGTTACACTCTAAAAGTGGTTGTTTACTATCTATGAACCCGGTAGTTACTCTCTAAAAGTGGTTACTTACTATCTATGAACCCGGTAGTTACTCTAAAAGTTATTATTTACTATCTATGAACCCGGTAGTTACTCTCTAAAAGTGGTTACTTATTCTCTATGAACCCGGTAGTTACTCTCTAAAAGTTGATTTAATTATTTATGGGGGCATTTTAGCGCATTCATAATCGTAAACTCAAATGTTAAATTTCCACCGAAAGTAATTCATCTCTTTTAATAAGTATCAAGCTGTTAGACAAACCTCAACCAAATCCTAAAGTTGAGCTTTTAAGTCATTTTGGTGATATACTCATAAATTCACAAAAACAATGACTAACTCGCCAATTCTGCTTAACTATTCATTTATGGAAAGCCAATCAAAACTTAATAAAAGATGTGGCAAAGCCTAATTCCAAGTTAAACACCCTTTCGTAAAATCCCAGTGACGGTATATACAAGGTCCTTTAAATATACTCCGAGTATATTTAAAGGACCTTCGGTATATATTGCACTAAGAATAAAGAAATCCAAAAGTTCGTACATTATTTACATCCGCGTCAAGAGCAATCTGCAAAAATTGCCTGCTTTTAAACTAGCAGGGATTCGGCAAAGAAAGAAAACGAACGACTTCACGTGAATAGATTTTACTACTGAATAAAGTCTCGGGTCACTTTCAAAGCCACCCCTAGAGTAAAGAAAATAAATACATTCGGTTTTTATTCACTGTTGATATTTACTTCCAGACTATAACAACAACAACAACAATAATAATAATAATAATTCGGAAGTAGACCCCCTTTTAAACAAGTTTTATTGAAAGTAATTGCTGCCCCAGTGGCGTCCATAATAATAATAATAATAATAATATTACTATTATTATCAAAATGTTTTTAAATTTTCTTACATTTGTAGTTCAAATGTTCCTTTAAAACTTCAGTTTTCAGTATACAATAACGAGAACTGAGCAAGCTACCTTTCCACATTGGATTTTCAATACATTAGAAAGAATGAATGATTGTGGATTGTCTACATTCAGCATCACAATAAATATTATCATCAACATCCCAAATATTACTATAATTATTACTATTATTATAACTCTCGTGCTTACGACAACATAAAACTGGGTCATAATATCTCCCGACAACGTTTGGACAGCTGCTCGACTGGATGACACAACGCCACGAGTTTAATAAACCACAGCAGCTGTCGAGTGATGTGGAACACATCAACAGCATCAGGCAAATAGTGTTACCTTCCTTGTCCAGGCCGAATCCACGTATACAATTCCTGAAGACATTCACTACGAATTTGATAATACTTATGAATAAAGTTTACCCTCTCTCTCTCTCTCTCTCAAACCTTTCCAAATCCCATCAAACCCAGCGTTGCCTATTCAACCTCCCCACAACACCCCCGGATATTGGACCTAAACCAATCACACGGCTATCGATTATCAGGTGTCCGTCTAAGGCTAGATAAGGCATATTCTCTCTCTCTCTCTCTCTCTCTCTCTCTCTCTCTCTCTCTCTCTCTCTCTCTCTCTCTCTCTCTCTTTGAGTCTTGAAAAATACTTTTATAATAAATAATGAGCGGTACACACCTCTGTACCTCTGTATATCTCGCTCTACCCCTCACTCTCAACAGAACCTGTTAAAGCCTGCCTTTACATGAATCAGTATGTCTGAATTCTTATGACATTCTTGTCTGGAACCTGTTGTATATAAACTCGCTATCTGTTAAAATAGTCAGTTGCATTCACCTCGTCTCTCAGTTACAACCTAACGGCCCACTCTCACAATTGGTGACCACCGGAGTGACCAGCTCCCTCTCCCCTTCCCCCTCTCTGCTGTGGCTTACTGTCTGATGCTCCAACACTGACTCTCCTATTATCGCCACACCCATTAAACTACCGCCCTTCGCCAGTACAGAGGCATTTGCCTAGTCTCAGCACGTTGAAGTCCAGTTTCACATTAAGAGTGTTACTCACTCAACCACCAAAGGAGACTATGTTCTCCCTGTGATCCTTGCAGACACTTTCTTGAAAATCTCAGATTGGCTTCACGAAAAAAGGGACACCCCAATAGCGTAAGACACCCTCAAAACATACCTTCTGGAGCAGTGCTCATTATCGCCAGCCCTCCGTAAAGGCAAGTTTTTTCAGCTCTCAATAACTGTTGGGGGACCAAAAGGCCTCATTCGCTCTCAGAGAAATGACCAGTATCTCCAGCCTACAACCTGCCGCAAACGGCTCTCATTGGCAGGTGTGCCTACTTCCTGCCCTTTGGTTACGACACCTACCCGAACCTGTATGTGCTGCCATACCTGATGTTGATATTTTGCTCATTAAGGATCTGATGATCAAAGTCGATGCCCTTATGGATAGTCACTTCACTACCTTCAAGACCTCCATCAACGCCTCCACTCCTGACGTAGAGCACAACAATCTAATATTGACCGAAGCTGACATGAATGCAGTAGGAAACAGACGCCTATCCCATGACCTGCCGGAATGGCGACAATCCCACCCACCACCCACATATGCCACCACTCACACACTCCCCAACCAACATCTACAACCACTTGCTGACACCCATCGGCCGCAACTATGCTACTACCACTCTACCACTCAGATTCAGGGCTACTGTGAAGAAATGTACGAACGATTGTCATTGGCCAAAAAACGTGTAAGTAGGCCATTACTTGTGGCAGAGGCCTCCCCTGTTACTAATCTTTTGTTTTTACATGATGAAGGTACAGACATACAATATTTGATAGACACTGGTGCTTGCTATTCTCTTCTACTAACGCCACTCTCCAGGTATGACATATTCTGTCTAAGCCTACCGATGCCCGCCTGATTGCTGCCAATGGATCTGCGATCCCCACCCACGGGTTCGGAACCCTCACATTATCATTTGGAAGTGCCAAATATCAGTGGAAATTTCTCGTTGCTTGGTGCGGATTTCCTCTCCCATTTCCACCTACTGGTTTATGTTGCTCATCGACGGTAAGTCAATGAAGACTCTTACTCATCGACACCTCTTCAACGTGCCCCCTCCGAACTCGCTCTCCACATCAGCATACCCACGGATGCCTATGCCCACCTCCTCATGTCATCCTGGAAGTCTTCTGTCCAGAACATCCCCGAATGCACATGGTTCCTGCCAAACACATTATTCATCACCATTACAAGACAACAAAGCCCCCCAGTGTTTGCCAGATTCAGGCCTCTGGCAGCAGATTGTGTGGGAACCGCCAAACAAACATTCGCCAAAATGGAAGAAATGGGCCTTTACCAAAAGGCCTCAAGCTTATGGTCATCCCTTACACATCATCATGAAGAAAGATGGCTCCCTGCGTCCATGTTGGGATTACAGGCGTATGAATCTGCAGATAAAACCAAATCACTACTCCCTCCCAAACATCACCGATTTGACTTTCTACTTGTACAAAGAGAACCTCTTGAAGGGGTATTATCAGGTGCCCATGGACTAAGAAGACATCCCAAAGACTGCCATCACCACCTCCTTCAGAACATACAACTTCCATTACTCCTGTTTTGGCCTTCGTAATGCTGGGGCCACTTTTAAATGTATCATAGATGGCATATTATGGGACCTCCCCTTCTGTGTATGTTACATGGATGACAAATATACTTGTTTTCTCTTCCTCCAAACAGGAACGACCGCCATCATCTAAGCATTGTGCTCGACTGCCTAAAACAGAATGGCCTAGTAGTCCAGTACAACAAGTGCACCTTTGGTCCAAACGAAGTATTGTTCTTAGGAAACCGTATCACTCCTAAAGGAGTCCACCTGCTCCCTGAGAAGATAGCACCCATTCAGAACTTCCCCACACCCTCAACCGTCAAAAGCACGGCAATAATTCTTGGGCATGATCATCTATTATCACCATTTCCTGCCAGTCTCGCCCACCTCAAGAACAAGCCGAAAGACCTGAAGTAGGGTCCCTTTCAAGAAATGGCCTTCTACAACACCAAGCATTCCCTATCAACCTCAGCTGTCCTCACTTTTCCCTTGCCACATGCCCCTCTCCTTGTCTCCACCCATGCCATCGATGTCGCTATTGATGCATTACTCGAACAGATGGTCAACGGCTCGCCCTGCCCATTGGCCTTCTCCAGTAAAAAACTGTCCAAGACATAAACCTGCTAATCTATCTTCGACCAAGAGTTGCTGGCAGTGCACTTAGCTGTCCATCACTTTCGCCACTTCTTGAAAGGTACGCCTATCATCATTCGCATGGACCACATGCCTCTGGTGCACGCCTTCACTCGACAGTCTGACGCTTGGTCCACCCGTCAACGCCAATATCTCTCCACCGTGGCTGAATACAATTGCACCCTTCAACACATCCGTGGAAAAATAAATCCAGATACCAATGCCCTGTCAAGAAACACATTGGCCGCCATTCATCTGGGATTGGATTATGCCTTGGCAGAAGTCCAACATAAATTTCCAGAGTACCAAGCATGTAGGACATCCTGCACATCCCAACGTTGGGAAGACGTCGTCCTCAACGACTTCAACATCTCCCTTCTCTGTGACGTTATTACCAGTAGACCACGACCATTGACACCTGCTCCCATGTGCTGACAGGTGTTTGATTTCATTCATGGCCTTTCACATCATTAGTGCCAATCTACTGCACAGCTACTAAAGACAAAGTTCATTTGGCATGGCATGACTAAAGATGCTAAGGATTGGATCCGCCATGCTGAGGATTGGGTCCACGCCTGTACTTCATGCCAAACTTCAAAAGTGCATCAACACACAGATTCAGGAGTGGGCATCTTTCCTCAACCTTAGTGTTGTTTTGCCCACATTTACGTCGGTGTAGTAGGTCTCATACTCACATTACAAGAACATTGTTACCTATTTACCATCATCAACTGATCCACTCGTTGGTCTAAAGCCACTCCCATGGAAACTGCAACGTCCGTCTCGTGTATATTTGCCTTAATGTCAGGGTGGATAGCGAAATTTGGCATCCTGATCATATTACTTCTAACATGGGTACCACTTTCACCTCTTCATTGTGGACAGCATCAGCGAATCTCCTGGGAATCACCCTACACCAGACAACTGCCTAAAACCCTGCTGCCAATGGAAGGGTTGAATGTTTTCATCGCACCCTCAAAGGAGCTTTGATGTCCTGCTGCAATGACTTCAACTGGTTTACTCAGCATCATTGGGTCCTCCTGGACTAAGGACCACTCCTATAGATGCCCTGGATGTCTTGGAAGCTGAAATGGTGTATGGCGACTCGTTGGTCGTCCCTGCCCATTTTTTTCCTGTCTGTAACCTCCTCCAACATTCTCCATTGTCTATGTCATATTGGGAAAATTTACTGCATGCCGTCAGACTTACAAGCACCAAGCTTAGCAACACATACCAATAGATTTGGACTCTACAACCCACGTTTTCCTGCACAATGACGCTAGCAAGCCAACGTCAACTTACATGGGCTCTTTCCTCTTGATGTGTCACAATAAGAAGGCTTTCTAAATTAACATACTTGGCAAAGTAGACTGGGTCTCCATTGATCACCTAAAGCCTGAGTATCACCTGCAAGATGACCTGCCAACAGTACGCCTCTCAAGAGGAGGGCGCCCCATTTCACATGTGTGTCTTTACACTGTAACAGTATTTTCTTTTTTGTATATATCGCTCTACCCCTCACTGTTAACAGAACCTTTTTAAGCCTGTCTTTACGTGAATAAGTATGTTTCAATTTTTGTGACATTCTTGTCCAGAACCTGTTATATAACCTTTTTAAGCCTGCCTTTACGTGAATAAGTATGTTTCAATTTTTGTGACATTCTTGTCCAGAACCTGTTATATATAAACCCGCTATTTGTTGAAATAAAGTCAGTTGCATTCACCATGCCTCTAAGTTACATTTATAGTTTAAACAAAGCCGACTTATTAAGTTCATAAAATATAGGTCACATGAAAATTCTGAAAAAAAAATAATGCAATTAGTAAATTATTCTATTTCTAGATGTTACGAGTAAGATGGGATAAGATATCGAGAGAGAGAGAGAGAGAGAGAGAGAGAGAGAGAGAGAGAGAGAGAGAGAGAGAGAGAGAGAGAGAGAGAGAGAGAGAGAGAGAGAGAGAGAGAGAACGAACATGATCCGTAAAAAAGACATGATGGAACCAACGCTTTGCTTATCCAAGTAAAAGTACAGATGTTGATTTTCGGTTTTGGCGTCTGAACAATGCCTGCCCCTAAAGGGGGGTATTGCAGCCAGTACATCTCAAGGGGTGTACTGTAGGCGGTACTTAAAGGTCTGTGCAGCGTCCTATAGACAATAGATGCATTCAATTTCGAGCCTTCTACTATGCCCCTGGTTCCTGCTTCCTTCTTTGATCTTGCTGTCCAACTCCCTAACATTTTCCGTCATTTTGCAAATGCGGAGTTTCTCAGGATACAGTGCTGGGGCTTAGGACTCAGATTCATAAATGCAAAATCCAAATACGGAGTTTTGCCTGATTATTATCAAGACAGAAAAGATGTCATGGCTTTGGTGCAATGTCCCTGAAAACTTACCCTAATCGATTTTAATGGAGGACAGTGACGTCACGTCCGCACTGTTGACATTACCATCACTATTGCCCTCGTTATTATTATCATTATTATAACCCTTCAAATAAAATATATCTATAACAAAAATGTAATTAAAATAAATACGTAAATATACTTCTCCCCATGCATTGATTTAAAGGCTCACGATAGAGACGACTGGCGAAATTTAACAGAGGCCCTTTGCATCAACAGGCGTGGGAGCAGATGATGATGATGATGATGATTATACCGATTCAAGAAAAAACATATATGTGGCAGAAATTCAATTAAAATAATTCGGTAAATATACTCATAAAAAAACATCCAACAAGAGCTTACGCATAATTCTGAGTACTGGAAGCACAAGGCATGAAATTCTCAATGGCTGTGTCCATTCAAAACGTCAAGCGTAACCTTTCACAATAACTGCAGAGTTGCCAGATACATCAGAAGACCCAGAAAGTGACGTTCATTTCAGTAAACTGTTGCCAACCAACGCGGCGATGAAAAGGATAAATTGAGCCTCACCTGCTTGTTATAAGTTTACAATTCCATTTTTACATCAGCTTCTACGAATATTACAAATACCTATGTTGAGATTACATTTTAAAGAAATTGAAAATTGAAAAATCTAACAAATACTCTTTTTTAGTTAATATGCTTGCTGCAAGAATGCTCTGCATGATAATCTGCCCGTTTGCTTAAACATTAACCAAGACATTCTCATTAATTGGAATGTGCTCTAACCATATATTTTCCAGCTCTCTCCTACTCAAGCTGAAACGTTGTACTATCGCTCATCCTAAAAACTTAAGCTTAAAACCACTAACCGCTTCTAGAAGTCTAAAATTACTTCCAGATCTTTGCTCCCACAGCATCTATAAATTCTACAGCACTTCCAAAAGGATAAGATTCCTCAGCATTATTCATACACAGAATAATGCTGACAATCTCTTACGCTTAGCTACAGAAACCTTGCAATCGAAAGCAGTCTCGAGTATCTTAATTGTTTAACTTTCGTGTAGCGTTGGATGTTCTCCTGTTAATTACGGATAATTAGGTCACGTGACATATCAAGCTATTGTTGCCGACTGTAATTGAAAAATAGCCTTCCCAGATCTCTCTCTCTCTCTCTCTCTCTCTCTCTCTCTCTCTCTCTCTCTCTCTCTCTCTCTCTCTCTCTCTCCTATTCTTGGACGTCACTAGGATGATCTATATATATATATATATATATATATATATATATATATATATATATATATATATATATATATATATATATATATATATATATATATATATATATACACACATATATATAAACATATATATATACATATATATATATATACATATATGTATATATATATATATATATATATATATATATATATATATATATACATATTACAAATTGACAGAAGAAGCAAGAGGTGAAGCTGTCTTTTCCAGATCCACACACGACCCAATTCAGTCTCAATCAGACATCGTATTGTATTTCATACTCAAATCCGACATCAACCCATTTGCTAACCAATTCAGATAATTGAAAAGGCCATTAAAGGGTTGGGTTTGGGGGGGGGGTGAGGGGGTCGACTCCATCTTCCTGGTCATCCAACATCCAAGGATGGGAGAAATACTTCTTCAGGTATTATTCATACACACGAAATGTGACACTTAAAAAGCCTTATTATATTGATAAAGTTGACATAATAGTCTTGACTTCCTGCAAGATTTGCTAATGCACAACTTTATGCCCCTAAGAATTAGGTCCCCTTTTTTCTACAATAAACTGAAACAGTGAACGGTCAGAAGATGAATCTTAAAAAAGTTATTGAGTTTTTTGTTTTTACAAAACTCTATCCAACAAAACAGTGTAGTGCAAAGCCTTCAGATCATACTACATCACTTTAAAGTTAAGATGGAAGTGATCTTTCACTGCCATTGGTGACTGAATCTAAATTTGAAATAGACTGTAGCACGTTTGTATTTATTGGAAATTTCTTAACGAGAGCATTCCAATAAATAAAAACAAACAAGGATTGGTGTGATCTTTAAAGATTCTGCTATATCAGAAGTTTTGTTGAATGCGCCACTGGCAGTGAAAGGGTTAAAACCATAGAGTAACTTGGAATCACTTTGTAAGAGAAATCATGGAGATTTAATGAACGGGAGCAACACATGACATCCTTACAGTTCAGTGAAAGAAATCAACTCAAAACGAAACATTTCTATCATTAGTGAGCAAAGCATTGTAACTCTTAGAACCTCAGTACCAATTTAATGCAACACCTTTGAAGTTTTTAATATTATTATTATTATTATTACTAGCCAAGCTACAACCCTAGTTGGAAAAGCAAGATGCTATAAGCCCAAGGGCTCCAATGGGGAAAAATAGCCCAGTGAGGAAAGGAAATAAGGAAATAAAAAGATGATGAGAACAAGTTTACAATAAATCATTCTAAAACAGTAACAATGTCAAAAACAGATATGTCCTATATAAGCTATTAACAACGTCAAAAACAGATATGTCATATACAAACTATAAAAAGACTCATGTCAGCCTGGTCAACAAAAAAAAAAAAAAAAAACATTTGCTCCATGTATCGGTTCCAGTGTCAGAAATGTGTCCAAACCTAAAAGCACATGACAAGGTCTCAGACCGACAACAGTGACGAGAATATAGATTAAATGCTATTTCTTCATCACAGCAGAAGGGAAGTCAAAGAACTCGGAAACTCGACATAGGTACGATAAGAATTTTCATCGGGTCAAAACCATGTTAGCATTGAATAGATGACCATCCGGGCACTGCTGTAAGTTAATATATTAAAGAGGTCTGCTTCACTATCCCATGAGAATTTCACCCTTAAGATGTTCTGTTGTCTTACATGTGCTTCAAGGCATATACTGCACAACCCATAAACTTAAATTTTCTGCGAATATTCACAACCTCTAACTATAAAAGCACTATGACAGTGCAGACCTCCGACACGGCAGATTATTTCTTGAAACCAGCTTGCCTTTCCCAGATTCAATTTAGACCATGGGCGTATTTGAAGTCTGTGTAACAACCATGTGTGAACTTTGGGCTAAGGTTAGAGTTAATTCGGTCAACCTTTTGCTCGACCTTGACCTTTGACTTAGGACTTTCAAAACTGAATCACTTCCACGTCTCAACATAAAAATTAATCCCCGAAAGCTTCACTACTCTATGAAAATAATTCTGGACAGGAAGTTGTTCACAAACAAACATACAGACAAACAGGGGCGAAAACATAACCTCCTTTCAACTTCGTAGGCGGATCATAAAGCTAATTTCCAATATGGACATTTTCCCATTCTGAATGACAACAAAGGAACAAGTCCCACAAAGACAACACTATGATTTACAAAGTGTTCTATATCTTCATATTATGTGTTTGTTTACGCAAAAAAAAAAAAAAAAAAAAAAAAAAAATTAAGAACCACTCCGGGTGATTCTGAACTATTCAAAGTAGATTTAGGCGACGAATTTATAATTTCATATCCTAAATACGAGATAAGAACTGACACTTATAGTTATTTCATCTATTTGCCAGCAGTTTCACCGAATCAATACTAAATTCGAAGGGTAGAAAGCTTGAATTCTAAATTCCCTTGTTGTTACTGAAAAAAATTTCGTGCCACTTTCAGTGGTGGTTCATTATCATATAAGAATTTGCGTGGTCGTTCGATAAAACTTTTTGGAAGACTACACAGAACGAGAATTCCGGCAAAGAAGCTGTTAAATCATGAAGGGTTATTTTGGGGTAAAAAAATAAATAAATAAAAAGTGGAATTTCTGTAAGTATGCAGTTAATTCGAACACTCATGCCTTCTCCATCATAAGGCTCTGTATTACACATAAGTTTAATTCATGCTATAATCAGATTAGAATCAGAGGAATGTTTTTATGTAGAACAGACTAACATAGATCTCTCTTCATCGTTTACATATGATAGATCAATATCAACATTGTTACTGATCTTAAAATATTTTAGAATAATTATTTTATTCCTTATTTCCTTTCCTCAATGGGCTATTTTTTCCTATTGAAGTCCTTTGGCTTATAACAACCTGCTCTTCTAACTAGAGTTGTAACTTAGCTAGTAATAATAATAATAATAATAATAATAATAATAATAATAATAATAATAATATCTGCCTTGCATACATTCGTATAGCGAAACTCCAACAAAGATAAAATGCGGGGTTTCATTCGAAGTACCGTACGACCCTTTGTCGTATTATTATTATTATTATTATTATTATTATTATTATTATTATTATTGGCTAAGCTACAACCTAGTCGGAGTAGCAGCATGCTATAAGCCCAAGGGCTCCAACAGGGAAAATAGCTCAGTGAGGAAAGGAAATTAAGAAATAAATAAGCAACAAGAGAAGTAATTAAGAATTAAAATGAAATATTTGAAGAACACTAACAACATAAAAATAAATCTTTCATATATAAACTCAAAAAGCTTAAGAAAAAAGAAAAAAAAAACAAGAGGAGGAAAAATACGACAGAATAGTGTGCCTGGACGTACCCTCAAGTTTCAGTGCTTTCCTTTTCAACCAAAGAAGTAAGTGTCTTTTTAACTCCCATTCTCACCACCATTCTCTGGGATATTCGTAACTCCATTTAGACCCAAAGGAGTATTATTATTATTATCATTACTTGCTAAGCTACAACCCTAATTGGAAATGCTATAAACCCAGGGGCTCCAAAAGGGAAAATAGCCCAGTGAGGAAAGGAAACGAGGAAAAATTAAATATCTTAAGAAGAGTAACATTAAAATAATTTATCTCATATAAACTAAAAACTTTAACAAAACAAGAGGAAGAGAAATAAGATAGAATAGTGTGCCCTAGTGTACCCTCAAGCAAGAGAACTCTAACCCAAGACAGTGGAAGACCATGGTACAGAGGCTATGGCACTACCCAAAACTAGAGAACAATGGTTTGATTTTGGAGTATCCTTCTCTTAGAAGAGCTGCTTACCATAGCTGAAGAGTCCCTTCTACCCTTACCAAGAGGAAAGTAGCCACTGAACATTGACATTGCAGTAGTTAACCCCTTGGGTGAAGAAGAATTGTTTGGTAATCTCAGTGTTGTCAGGTGTATGAGGACACAGGAGAATATGTAAAGAATAGGACAGACTATTCAGTGTGCGTGTGTATGTGTAGGCAAAGGGAAAATGAACCATAACCAGAGAGGATCCAAAGTACAACTGTCTGGCCAGTCAAAAGACCCCTTAACTCTATAGCGGTAGTATCTCAACGAGTGGCTGGTGCCCTGGCCAACCTACTACCTATAAAGCTATAAAGATTTATTGTACTTGAAAAACCACGAGTTATATTTGAATTGACTTTCCTCGAGGTAATGAACCCTTATTCCTAAGAGCCACTCTCAAGGAGATACCGCAACGTCTTTCAGGTTGGGACGATGGCATCAAGTCATCCACAATCACTTATTTTTAAAATGTGACGCCACCCACATTGACGTAGACCACTTGAGATTTTATACCATTCAGGGCCCAAGGCCATATCCCTTGAGACATTGGCGATTTATCATTTGGCAGTTATGAAGACTTTTACATCTATTTCATCTAAAACAAATGACGTGGGGATATATACTTCTACTACAGAAGGAAACCATTAGAGCACTTTTACTCTGTGTCAGACTTTTAGAATTTATTTATTTTGTGTTAACTGCAAAGTTCTTGTAGATTGCCTGGCCCTTCCCGCCAGAAACTGACTTAGTTGAGACTCTCTCTCTCTCTCTCTCTCTCTCTCTCTCAGAACGCTTTGCTTAGAACGAACGAGACATTTTCTCAGTAACATCGGTTCCGTTTCATATGAAAAAACAGCATTATGGCCGGGAAACAAAGAGCAAACACTTCCCATATGCCAATCTAAAAGGTAAAGGTGTCTAGTTTTAGTTCCAGTTTCATAAGAATAGATGCTCACCAGAACGTCAAAGGGCAAGCCCAACCCCTAACCGTGGTGCCCAACAACATCAGTGGCCTCCCCTGTAAACAACTTATACTCACGGTCCCGGGAGGGGATCGATCTGTTGCCATGCGAATGCCAGGCAAACACGTTACCACTGTAATATCCAAGAGTGGACAGGGTGTGATTTGTGTGAATTATGGCAAATCACAAAATGAGTCTTTCTAGATTGCATTGCAGTCGCGGCGATGATATAGAGCGATTGACATGTCTATGATCTGAATGAAAATGAAGTACAGTTATCAAAGAAAGGAATAAGGAAAATATACAAGATTACTAAAATGGAAGCAGAACTTGAGCACTGACATAGGGCTATCGCCGAAGACCAAGCCATAATTGCTGAGCGAGATGCTAAAATGGCTAGACTAAAACATTTATGGGTGGAGTTAGGTGGTGACTTGCATAATTGTTCATGAATCTTTACCAAAAATTAAATAATTACATGAGGAAACATGAGTTCCTGGAAAATCAAGAATTGATAATTTCACAGAAAAACTGAATTACTGGATAAAAGTGTTCCCTTCTAAAATGAAGAATAAAATTTACACAGATAGCAATAAGTCTTCACAAGCTTCAGGTAAAATCACTAAATTTACTCTAAATATGTTAATCAAAAGAAAAAAAATATCCTTGTAGCTTACAGTATAGGCTACCAGTAATCTCTTTTGAGGCCAAGTTAAATAGACGGGTTAAACATAACTGTAACCGTAGAAGGCAATTCCTGTCTAATAATAACCTGAAATTATTGAGTGGAATCTGTCTGAGCTGAATAAATTAGTTGGTGAGATGATGATGATAATATGAAATGTCGAACCTATACGCTAAGCATCTATTGTTTCTTTAATGTGATGAAATACAACACATTAAGAGTTTCAAAATACGACAACTTACGATCATATAGAATTTTCTTTGGTGTCTAATTCTCACGTGATAATATTTATATGAGATAATACATCTTTTGCTGCCTAACGGATCACACGTAGATAATTATTTTGTCTTTTCAAAGAGTTATTGGAGTTTTTCAACAATGCTCCATTGCTGCCCTTTTGTGACACCAAAATACGATGAAAATGAAATCATACCCACACACGAAGGTGTGCGTCATCGGGTATTTCTTAATAACTTCACTTTGGGACACCAAAATCATGTGAATATGAATTTAGAAGATTTCTTACTAAGTCAACTACATGTGACACAATTGTTTTTCCAATGTTAGCTTATTCAATCCTTAAAACTTACATTTCTCTCAAACTAAGGACTCAGCAATAGGTACTGTGTTTCCTCTCTTTTACCCTCAATACAAAGATCCTTTTTGTAAATATGATACTTTAATTTCTACCCAAATATGTGAAATATATATTTTTCCCACTTGTTATCTTATGTATCATTCATTTCTGACTGTGAATATTGAGGCGAACAACCCTATCATGAGTTTTCCTACCCTAACTTATATAGTAACAATCAGGGGGATCTGAGTCAGAAACAGGGGTTTTAGGGTGTGGAAAAAAATTGTAGCAATAGTAATAGTCAGCAATGTATAATAAACACAAGAAAAAAGTTAGAAAAATATATGGTTCATGTAAGTGGCGTGAAATTAAAGCATCACAATTACCTACAATGATCTTGCTCAGACGTGGCTCACTTCGCTCGGAAATATACATATCTCATTGCTTCTCTGTTCTGGCAAGCGGTACATACTGACAACCAAGTGGGTCATAATTTCAGTGACATTGTCTTACTTTCAAGTGAGCAACAATTGCTATATACTGAAAGGAGAGTGTTTCAAATATAATTAATTGTCAAAATATAAGAAACTACACTAGATATCGAAATTGACTGAACTTCCACCTGGGAGAAGTTTTCTGGCGGCATACATAGGAACATCCAAGAACTTATTCATAAATACTTGAAAGTTCTTAATTGGTTCAAAGGGTCAGCTAATGATTATGTCACATAAAAACAGAACATCTGACAAAATCAAATACAAACAACACATGCCAAGAAAACCAACCATCAGTCTCCCAAAAGCAAACAATTGCCAGCAATCGTACATTTCTTAAAGCAAATTACAGTTTTGCTAAAAATTGAAGTATCATATATGAACCTCCCTATTATGCCATTATCACGTGATAATGAATTCATTTATCAAAAGTTATTCCCTCGTTTGCAATATGCAGCAATATATTTCAAATGCGCTGTACATGCAAAAACACACAGGGTTGTGGTGGTTCTTATGTAGTAACGTCCCTGACTGGTGATCGCCAGACTGGGGTTCGAGTCCTGCTCAAAATCGTTAGTTCCTTTGGCTGATAAAACCTTATAATCCTTGTGAGCTAAGGATGTCATCAGCAGCCATTGCCTGGCCCTCCTTGGTCTACCTTGGATGGAAAGGGGGTTTTGGCGCTGATCATATGTAAATGATCAGTGTCTAGGGCATTTTCCTGCTTGATAGGGCAATGTTACTGACCCTTACCTCTGCCATTCATGATCTACCTTTAAACCTTAAAACAAGGATAGGTAGATGAGCAAACTTCGCTGTTGGCCTGAACACGGAATTAGAAAATGGTCGAGTGGGGAGAGGGTCACAATCTGTGTGCAGTAAGGCAACCATATTTGAATAGAGTTTTTAAGAACCAAAAAGCTCTCCTTCAGGAACCAAAATGGAATATGCTATTGGGATATTTTTTTTTCTGGACAACACAAGCTTCTCCCTAATATGTGTTTACCATAGTTATTGGGAACGCCAGATGGGATTATTCAGATCTCACTCCAATCCATCTTTCACTAGAAAATCACAGAATTAAATTGATTCCTGATTCCATTCAATGGTGGATCTAACACCGACATATTAAGTCTCCAGCAAATGAAGGAAGTCCTGACATGAACAACAAACACCTCTTTGAAACTTTTAGGACTCATCGAACGACATCTTGACAGATTCAAAATATAACATTAGTGTGAGGACATTGCATCTCATCTATTTCGTTCGCATTCAGAGCAGTAAATTACAACCACTTCGACGTGTGCGCTTTTCTGGATAAGTAAAGTGGAAAATGAAGAACTCTTCTACAGTAAAGTGAAAAGTAGAGAAATCTTAAGTTAACTGAAAAGTGACATATTCTTCAGTAAAGTGAAAAGTGAAGACCTCTTCACTAAAATGACAAGTAAAGAAATCTTCAGTGCAGTGAATAATACAGACCTCTCCAGTAAAATGAAAAGTGGAGACCTCTTCCCAACAGACAAAGCTGGAGGACAGCACTAGATTATGACGTAATGGCGACCGCAACTTCCAGACCAAATACAGTTTGGCCTTGATCACCGTCAAGAATCTACTCAAAACTAACTCAACTTACAGCTTCTTTACAGTAAAGTGAAAAGTGAAGGCCTCTTCAGTAAAGTGAAGTACTCTTCAGAAAAGTAAAATCTCTTCAGTAAAGTGAAAAGTAAAGAAATTTTCAGTACAGTGAATAGTGAAGACCTCTTTGGTAAAATGAAAAGTGGAGACCTCTTCTCAACAGACAAAGCTGGAGGACAGTGCTCGATCATGACGTAATGGAGACACCAACTTCCAGACTAAATACAGTTTGGCTTCATCTCCGTCAAGGGTCTACTCAAAACTGACTTAATATACAGCTTCTTTTCAGTAAAGTGAAGTACTCTTCAGAAAAGTAAAATCTCTTCAGTAAAGTGAAAAGTAAAGAAATCTTCAGTACAGTGAATAGTGAAGACCTCTTTGGTAAAATGAAAAGTGGAGACCTCTTCCCAACAGACATGGCTGAAGTACAGCACTCAATCATGGCGTAATGGAGACCCCAACTTCCAGACTAAATACAGTTTGGCTTCATCTCCGTCAAGGGTCTACTCAAAACTGACTTAACATACAGCTTCTTTTCAGTAAAGTGAAGTACTCTTCAGAAAAGTAAAATCTCTTCAGTAAAGTGAAAAGTAAAGAAATCTTCAGTACAGTGAATAGTGAAGACCTCTTTGGTAAAATGAAAAGTGGAGACCTCTTCCCAACAGACATGGCTGAAGTACAGCACTCAATCATGGCGTAATGGAGACCCCAACTTCCAGACTAAATACAGTTTGGCCTTGATCACTGTCAAGGGTCGACTCAAAACTGTCTCAACTTTCAGCTTCTTTTCAGTGAAGTAAAAAGTGGAGACCTGTTTAGTAAAGTGAAGTACTCTTCAGGAAAGTAAAATCTCTTCAGTAAAGTGACAAGTAAAGAAATCTTCAGAGCAGTGAATAATACAGACCTCTCTGGTAAAATGAAAAGTGGAGACCTCTTCCCAACAGACAAAGCTGGAGGACAGCGCTAAATTGTGAAGTAATGGCGACCGCAACTTCCAGACTAAATACAGTTTGGCCTTGATCACCGTCAAGGGTCGACTCAAAACTGACTCAACATACAGCTTCTTTCGCAAAATCAACAATAAGTATAAAAAGTGACCTAATTACTCTTGCGACTTTCCTCATGAGAGATCAAATCTTATCAATGGAGAGAATTGACATCACTTTCTGGGATGGAAGTAAAATTACATGCAAGTATAACGATGACGGCTGGTTTGTATAAGAAATTAACTTTTCCCCAAAACATCAAAATTCTTGGATAAATGGCACCGAGGTGATAAATAAGACATGCAGTAACAAACTAATAATAATAATATAAAGTATAATAATAACCTTCCTTATATTATAAAGAGCAAGTTTTTGAAGATACATGTATGTATAATATATATATATAAATATATATATATACATATATATATATATATATATATATATATATAGGCCTATATATATATATATATATATATATATATACATATCATCATCATAGTCCTCAGCCGTGTAGGCATGGGTCTTCCAATCTTCTAGTGCCTTGTGAAACCCAGTTGAATATTCTCTTTTATAGTTTCATTTCTAATCCTGTCCTGCCATTCACCTCCCAATATTCTTCTAAGGGCTTTGTTCTAAAAATCTAATAAATCTGTTGGAGATTGTTTCATTGTCATACCACGGCTCATGTTCATATAGTAATACCAATTTCACTAAAATCATATATATATATATATATATATATATATATATATATATATATATATATATATATATATATATATATATATATATATATCGGTCACGTTCAGCTCTCACCGTCTCTCGGATAGAGGGAATAGTCATATCCATCTAAATGTTTAGCCGTCATATCTACAGGTTACACACACACACACACACACACACACATATATATATATATATATATATATATATATATATATATATTATATTCGGTCACGCCCAGTAATATTAATAATAACAATAATAAAAAAATAGTAATATAATCAATAACAATAGCATTAATACAATCGATGGTAATAATAATAATAAATGTTATTATTATCATTATTGTTATTATTATTATTAGTAGTAGTAGTAGCAGCAAACATTCCGTGATCAGCTAAAGGATGCAGAACACGTAACCCAACCTACTACCACTTGTGGAGCCAAGTGAGTGAGTGAGGGAGTGTCCAACTTTCTGACGAGGATTGACACTCTGACGTCATTGAATTTCAAACATAAAAACAGCATTAAAATACAAACGTGTCACCTACCAGAAGGAACAACACTATATATATATATATATATATATATATATATATATATATATATATATATATATATATATATCAAATAAGACATATATATTAATACATTTAAGTCTCTTAACGACCTCGGGATCAGAGCCCCAGGCGAAATCACTCAAAGATTATGGTATCTGTGAAGTCACCTGGGTTTCTGATCCAGAGGTCGTTACGAGATTTTGATGTATTAATATATATGGCTTATTTGAAATATGAAAAACACATTTAAATATACATATATATATACATATATATATATACATATACATATATATATATATATACATATATATGTATGTATATATATATATATATATATATATATATATATATATATGCATATATATATATATATATTTTTTTATGTATATATATAATTATATATATATATTTATGCATATATATATATATATATATATATATATATATGTATACTGTATATATATATATATTTATGTATATATGTATATATATATATATATATATATATATATATATATATATATATATATGTGTGTGTGTGTGAAGGGTAAGCAGAAATGTAAGACTGAAAATGAATATGAGTAGAACTAAGATAATGTTCACTGAAAATACAGAGACACAACAGATAAGAATTACTAACGAGCTTCTGGAGATTTTTAATGAATATACGTAGTTACGACAGACAGTAAGTGTTTCCCAGGACACGAGACCGAAATTAAAAGAAAGATAAGCATGGGATGGAGAGCCTTTGGTAAATAAAATGAGATTATGAAAAGTAAAATGCCACTTTCTCTAAAAAGAAAAGTATTTAATCAAATGGTCCTACCAGTATCAACTTATGCATCAGAAACTTGGAACCTTACTGAAGCCCTAGCACATAAGCTAGTTAAAAGCTCAAAGAGCTATAGAAAAAAATAATGGTAATAACACTAAGATACAGAAAAGGAGGTACATGGATACGAGAGCAAACTAAAGTAGAGGATATTCTAACAAAATGTAAAAAGAAATGGACATGGTCAGGACATATATTGAGAATGACAGACAATATATGGACATTAATAACAAAATGGGTCCCTGGAAATTGCAAAAGAAATAAGGGAAGGAAAAGACGACCATGGATTGACGAACTAAGGAAGTTAGCGAGCTTGGACCGGCACAGAAAGACCATAAACAGACGAAAGTGGAAGGACATTTTTGAGGCCTTTGTTCTGCAGTGGACTAGAAACTGATGATGAAGATGAAATATGAGAGAGACATAAATTATTTTCTTTTTAAAAGCTGATGATTTATTTACAATTTCAGATTTTCTTGTTCAATGTTAGAAACAAAGAACTGCCTTAGTCAAATGCTCAGGGGCACATTAATATCTACAATAGCTCAGCGTTAATGCGGCAGAATCTGGAGGAGAGAGAGAGAGAGAGAGAGAGAGAGAGAGAGAGAGAGAGAGAGAGAGAGAGAGAGAGACAAGAAATCTTTCATGCCGAATATACAAATTACATCTTTTCAAAAAAATGGATTTTCATGAACTTCAGCAAGGGAAGGGCACATAATGAGGACAGGTAATAAATGGACAAAAATAACAACAGAATGAGTCCCTAGAGTTTGCAAACGCAATAGGGTCAAGGAAGAGAGAACGACGGATTGACAAGTTAAGAAAATTTGGGGGTTAAGACCAAAAACAGACGCGACTGGAAGGATATGTCTGAGGCCTTTGCCCTGCAGTGGTCTAGCATTCAAGTTTAATATTTGATTTTACGACCAAGCCTCGAGTTGTCAGTTTACCTGAAAACTGTGTAGACTTGCTCAGCTTCTCCATCGGATGATGAAACTCGCCAGACGTTTACATTTCAATTTAATTCGCAACTAAGGCATTAGATCTTGTAAAGGAAAATATGTAAATTCATAACAAAAAGTAAGCATGAGTGTTTATAAACGTAATATGTGTTGCCGTGCTTGAAAATCAAAGTATTTCAGATCATGTCTTCTTCAAAAAACAAAAGAAAGACAAACCCCTCTCCCCCTGGCTGTGACGCAATGAAAACACTCCCACTACATCATCCAAGACGATTTTATCCACCGAAGTGACGTTAGTTGGCACCGGAGGCTAAAAAAAGGACACGCTCACCGACACACTCGTTTGGCGTCAAGGCTTAAATGCGCAACCATTAACGAGCAAAACATCGTGTCATGTCGTCCATAAGAGGACTTACCAGTCCTAAATATAACAGTGATATCCGAGTGTAATATACAGCACGGTTTTGAAAGGGAAAAACCGTTTGATGAGAGCTCCATGTTCTTGCTTCATCCACAACTCAAAAGCAAGGCACACGTCAACACTATCTGGAGAGGTATAGAGTGAGTGAGGCGATGGCCGAACTAATGCTAAGTGCGACGGGACCGTCGGACAAGATTTCCCAGACACGCGAAGAAAATTGATAAAACGGCTGACACAAAATGACACTGAGTAGTGACAATGATCGATATACTCCACACTATATGTTAACGTGAAGTAAAAAACTGATCTAATTTATACACACAATGAAACCCAACACTTCGGCAAATGTCTTTATTGAATGGGGATAAAATGAGCAATAAAATAAAGGATTGATAAAAAATGTACATATACAACCTGCAAATTAATATTACATTGAATGCGGAAATAAAGCTTGCAATAATAATTTAAAGACTTTTAAAGAATGATACATGATTTTATAAATACAATCCTTTGTTAAAATTGTTTCATAAACAGTTAAACAAGAAAAGTTCGTTAAAAGGAACTCTCAAGTATGCCTATACGAATTCATGGCTATTTTCAAGTACTATGGGATGCCAATAAAAAGTTAACTACAGCACTAATAATTGTTCAGTGGCCAATTCCCTCTTGGTAAGTGTAGAAGATACTCTTTAGTTATGGTAAGCAGCTCTTCTAGGAGAAGGTCACTCCAAAATCAAACCATTGTTCTCTAGTCTTGGATAGCGCCATAGCCTCTCTACCATAGTCTTCCACTGTCTCAGGGTAGAGATCCTTTGCTTAAAGGTACACTCAGGCACACTTTTCTATCTTATTTTTCTCCCTATATTTTTTTTGTTTCTATAGTCTATAAATGGAAGATGGTTTCAATTTTACTGTTCTTAATATAATTTTTACTGTCCCATTATTTTCCTTGTAGTATATTGCCTTTCCTCACTGAGCTATTTTCCCTGTTGGAGCCCTTGGGCTTATAGCATCCTGCTTTTCCAACTAGGGTTGTAGCTCAGCAAGTAATTATAATAATAATAATAATAATAATAATAATATGCATGTTGCGTATGACTTTTCATAATTCTGACCATCCTTTACATTCAGATCTTCCCGGACAGTTCCATCCTGTTCGTAATACTAGGTATGCAGTTAATTCTAATAGTCTGGCCTTCTCCATCATGAGGCTCAATACTAAACAGTATTCTAGAAGTTTTTTCCCAGCTGTGACCAACTTTTGGAATGATCTTCCTAATCGGGTAGTTGAATCAGTAGAACTTCAAACATGTAAACTTGGAGCAAATTATTGATCAGGCTGACATAAATCTTTTTATAGTTTATATATGAAACATCTGCTTTAATGCTGTTAATGTTATCAAAATTTTATTTGTTCATTACTTCTCTTGTAGTTTATTCATTTTCTTATTTCCTCTCTTCACTGAGCTATTTTTCCCTGCTAGAGTTGTAGCTTAGCTAGTATAGTTGTTCGTGAACTGCCATATAACGATTTATGTCCCTACGTATTTTTTTTTTCCTTTTTTACAAAGAACTTAAGTTTGGGAAGATTACTTGCATGACCGAAAGTCCGATTGGAGATTTACCATTTCACGAAACATTAAGAAGAGTAGCTTACCCAAGGGAAGTGTTTTAGAGTGACTCACGATGGCTGCGGTTTTAGGCCAAATCTTGCTATGTATCTTGGCTATATAATCAATTTGTGAACGAAAGAGACACAGAATTAAGTTCCAGCTATATACAAAAGACACCAAATTTAATTTTCCATTAAAGCCACTGGGAAAGCAAGTGATAAATCGAATTATTTTCTTACCAATACTACGGAAAGGTTGGCCTTGATCATAAAACACAAGGAAATAGAACAGAGTTCATGTTGACAGGGGAGAAAAATAGGAAGTCTTCTCGTTTAAAACTGAATATTAATAACAACACGGTCAAGATAACTGATTAATGTCACTGGATTGCAATTTGCCTCCCAATGCTCAAATGAATGCTGTAAGGGTTTCTGGATATCCTTTTAGAAATATTCTAAATAGGGAACTACTGCAACTCGATTAAATCTATCAATATTGACCAAAAATAGAACTTAGGAAGTTTACAAATATAATATTAAGAGATTCAAGATGAATAAATGGTGTCATGCCTCGGGAAAGAATTAATGTGTATTATATAGCAGTAAATATGGGTGGAATAATATCTATAAATGTGATATCAAGTTTGGTATTAAGTCTGCTTGTCCTGAGTACTATGTTTTAATGCACAAACAATAACGAACAAACCGTGTCAACACACATACACATATATACTATATATGTATATATATATATATATATATATATATATATATATATATATATATATATATATAGACCCGGGCCTACATGGCTAAGGACTATGAAGCGTGAAGTGAGAGCTGATGAATGGAGAAGTATTGATTTAAAAGCTCAAAACAGAGATGGCTGGCAAAATCTAACCGAGACCCTTTGCGTCAATAGGCGTAGGAAGATATGATATATATATATATATATATATATATATATATATATATATATTTATATATACATTTATATTCAGCCGTTGCTAGTCCACTGCAGGGCAAAGCACTAATGACATGGTTTCAAGTTAAGCCCAGATGTGGGATACCTCAAATGTAGGCTTTAGGCCTTTCAAAATAATATACATCCTCAAGATTATAAAATAAGTCTTAAAAGTAATTCTTATCTGACTAGTAACATAACAGACTCTCCATATGTGTCTGTTTGCGTACACTAGAAATAAATGCGTGGGTCACTCCAACCTGGCCACCACCGCTTTCCAAACACATTTCCCTAAGACTCAACAGCGCCACTTCTCTCTCTGTCACCTACCGCATTTGCCCTGTGGTAAGAACTGAGAATACTGCCACCCAAGGTCCTTGCTGCCACCCTTCATCCTGCGTGTCATAGAAATCGACTAAAATGACAGCTTTTAGTCCTGTTTTTAGCAAAAGGCTG
>NC_090746.1:1359173-1549173 GCF_036898095.1 Palaemon carinicauda | reverse complement strand
TATGTATGATGACGGCTGACTAAGAATACGACAGTGTAAATGGTGGTCGCGTGTCCGTTAGGTAAGGACATGGCTTTTAGGTTAGGTTTGGGGTGGGAAGCTTAGGTTAGTCGACGTCCAATTTTTATGATTGCGGGAAGGAACTGGCCGCTGATATACAAAGTCTCCATTGTCCTAATTCATTGGGACGGGGTTCGCCACCCACACCCCGCACTTGCCTAAACTCACTTAGGATAGTAAAATTATGGATTCCACGTTCATACTCTAGTACATCGAAGCATCTGAACGATGCTCTGGTTGGATTGTACTGGTTAGTTTGTATAATGGCTGACATACCTGCTAACTAATCCTAGTAGAGGTAACTTTCGGGTCGCAGTGGAAAGTTAATGCCCCCTTCAAGGAGAAGCCTATGTAGGTAAGGTTAAATTTGGTACCTTAGGTTAAATCTATCTCTGATAGGGGTACAGTATGTGTATGATAGCGGCCACCTATATGTATGATGACGGCTGACTAAGAATACGGGAGTGTAAGGGGGGTCGCAGGGGGATTTTAGCCCCCCCCCCCTTCTGTTAGGTAAGTAGGTAAGGACACAGCTTGTAGGTTAGGTTGGGGTGGGTGTTTAGATTAGTTGGTGTCCATTTTTTATGCACACTGGGGAACTCTCCGCTGATACACAAAGGCTCCCTCTGATATAGTAATATGGGTTTGAACTTCCCTTTTTCAATATTAAACTTACCCGATAATCATGTAGCTGTCAACTCCGTTGCCCGACAGAATTCTACGGGAGGGATACGCCAGCTATCACTATACTAGAAGGGGGTGTACTCACAAGCGCCACCTGTGGCCAGGTACTACAGTACTTGTTGTTGACGCCACCTCACTTTTTCCTCTGTCGTGCTTCCGGCAAGACGTTCTTGGATACGCTTATGATTTTGGAGTATTGTTCACGGTTTGGTGAAGTATTTCTCTAAAATTTGCAGCTATTCGCTATACTAGAAACTTCTATATTAGCTTAGTTAGCTTTTGGAATTAATTTAATTATGGTGACGAAGAGAGTATGAACTCTCTTTCACCTTTTAATGGCCGACCCTTCCCTTAGACGGAAGTGTTGGTGTCTAAGAGAGTATAGACTCTCTTTCTTAATTTTGCTTAACAAAAGTTATAGATTTATTTTATATCTCTCCGCCTTTTATAGGCCTCTTCGATTAACTTCCTTTTATTATAAAATTATTAAAATTAATTTTTATATATTCGACCTTTCCTAATGGTAGGCGGTCTTTTCTTGTACCGAAGTTAATTAACATTGAGCCCGTCATTTCGGTTTTACCTGTTAACATATTATGCTATTTTAATGTTTTTGAAAGAATTTCTTTGATAGTCTCGTACTGTTTTCAAAGTTGAACTAAAGTTTTGTTTTGTCTCTGCAGTTGTTGACGTTCAGAACGTTCAACTTGCGCTCTATCGTTACGATAGAGAGAGAATTTTCACGGTGTCACGTTGCAGTAAGAGTAACCGTGTCTAGCGTTTTGTTCATTCTTTCTTAACTTAATGGTTTTAATTCTACAAAGGAACTTTTCATTTTGGGAAATATTTTCCTTTAACAATAATATGTTTTAACGATATATATGATTGGGCTCTTCTCTCAGGTTCTAAGTCAAGAGAGAGAGAGAGAGAGAGAGAGATAGAGACGGAGGGAGAAAGAGGAGGATAAACGTTTCGTTCAAGTAACGTTGTTATCGTTTTTGCTCTTCTCCCTAGTCTCTTTAGGGGAAGAAGGTAAACGTTTCTAGAGTTTTTCTTGTTCTCAAGCTTTATGCGGTGAGAGATTTTAAACGTAGTTTATTTGATCTAGTGTTTAGTCTCTTTCCAGCCACTGAATTATTTATCTTTCATTAGATTTTTCTGTTACATTGTAATTCTGTTTTCGCAATTACTAACTTTTGAGAAAGGATAGAATTGCGTGTTTCAGGTACAAACCACTTAAAGTTTCGAGTTCAGTGAAATAAGTGCAAACAGAAAATCAAAAGTGATAAGTGATTAGCGCAAAGTGTGTCAGTGTTGTGCGTGAGGGTACTTCTGTGCGTGCCAGTCGTCCTCCCAGTCCGGGACCTCTTGCAAGCTCCCAAGCCCAGGGGAGAAGCAATGTCGAAGGGCAAAAGGGTTCGGCAGGCCTTGATCGGCGCACAGAAGTATCCTCGGTGGTTGCGGGCGTGTCTTAAGAGACCGTCACTCCCACCCGCAGACGATTGAGCCCTTATTTTGCTCGTCTGCAGAAGAAATTTCGGGGAGAAAACGCTGGTCTCAGGTCTCAAGACCTCTTAAACGTAAAGTCCAGACCTATGCCAGACGTACGAAGTTAGAGTTCAACAACCCGGATGCAGTCATTGGGTTAGCTCTGACTCTCCTCAGTCTCAGGTGACTGAACACCTCCTAAGAGAGGTAAGGCGATGCCACAACAGACCTTATCGTCTGTTGATCCCAAGACGACTTTGCTGCAGTCCATGCAGTCGCAGCTTGGGGTCTTAATGCGTGAGTTTCAGGCTGAGAAGGTTACACCTCCTCCTGCGAACGCTCCGCCTCTCCGCAGTCCAGTCTGCCAGGCGTACGAAGTTGAGGTTCCTCAGGCTACCTTACCGCGTTCTGAGTTGCCAGTTACCAGCTGTGTGCAGCAACCTCCGCCTCCTCCTGCGAGAGCTCCGCCTCACCGCAGTCCAGTCTGCCAGGCGTACGAAGTTGAGGTTCCTCAGGCTACCTTACCGCGTTCTGAGTTGCCAGTTACCAGCGTTGTGCAGCAACCTTAACCTTCCTTAAGGCAACCTCAGCAATGGGAGCAGGAGTCTTATGCCTTACTTCCTCCGCTTCCGCTTGCGGTTCCACCAGCGAGGCAACAATCTCTTGAGGTACGACAACCTCTTCCATCAATGAGGCAGCCACCTCAGCACTCGCTGCAGCTTAGGCTAGCTCCTCAGGAACCTCAACTCGCGAGACAAGAACTGCGTTCTGCGCAGCCGCTATCTCAACTCTCGCAGCTCACACCTCAGGAACCTTAACTCGTTCCTCAGGAACCTGCTACTGCGCATCCGCAACCCTTACAGCAAGCGCAACTCTTGAGGCAGCAACCTCATGCTATGAGTCAGCCACCTCAACGCATGCATCTGCCACTTTCTCCTCAACTTGAGAAATAACAAATGACAATAATAACACCTCATTACTTTCATAACTTGCATTTGTAATCATATACATGTATGCCTACACAAACATTATGATAATGGAGGTTATTTGTCTTACTTATATAAAAATATATATGTATTCCTTGCAATATATTTTTAACAATATCGCAAAATATGGCAAAAATATCTTCAAAACAAAAATGAATCATGAGTTATGAATGTAAGGTAAATATTATTTTTACGAATAGAACTTACCTGGCAGTTATATATACATAGCTAATTATCTCTATTTCGGCAGAATTTTTCTAAAACTAGGCAACCGCCTTGTGGTGGTTGGGTGGTAACACCCGTTAAAGGGTGGTAGGAGGAATCATTCCCGTTTTCTGTTCTTCAGTTCATCTCTGCCGGCCGGATCGATAACACGTTGGTCCGTCATTAAGAGTTTTTTCTTCGATTTCCCTGCTCGGTGTACCAGTCTGCTTTTTTTGGTGAAGTACTCTGATTTGGGGTTTTGGCGATCGTTGTATTTTGTTTTCTCTTAGCTTTTTTTTTGCTGTTTTTCATTATGAGTGAAAAGAGTCATTACCGTATCTGTGCGAATGAGGAATGTAAGGTGAGACTACCCAAAATGGCGGTTGATCCTCACACTGTTTGTTCTCATTGTAGGGGTTTTGTTTGTGCCCTTGATAATAGGTGCGGGGAATGTAAGGTTTTGGATGAGAAAGATTGGTTAATTATGAAGCGCTATGTGCGTAAGCTAGAGCTCGATAGAGTTAGGAGAGCTTCTAGGTCTAAGTCTAAGTCTGTTAGTGGTAAGGAAGACGAACTTAGCGTAGATTTATCTATTGATCCTATTATTGATTCCTCTTTGGAAGTTGATCCTTCCCTTGAGGTAGTAACTCCTGCACCTCCTACAGGTTCCGTATCTACGGATGACCCTCGGTACGCTAGCCTGGCGGCCGAGTTGAAGGCCATTAAAGAACAGCTGGAGGCCTTTAAAGGTAAGGAAAGTGAAAGTGCTTGTGTTAGTGCAGTGGAGGTGGCGACCGACCGAATCTGTCATACCCCTAGGCCTAGACCTCTACCAAGCTCCCAGGACCAAGGGAGAAGGTACGTCGATGACCGAAAGGGGGTGAGAGGTACGTACCCTCGGTCAGCCGTCGCCTCAGACAGTCCTGTTGTCTATTCCCAGGCTGCTCTTGACCGTCACGGGAAAGACGAGTCGGATGTGTTGTTTTCTTCTCCGAATTCGTCCAGACGTAAATGGAAGTATGAAGCTTCAAGACCTACTAAGAGGAGATGGAACCGCGACGAACGGTCTCGTTCTTTCTCTCCCGGTTCTAGCAGTTATGAACCTTGTCCGTCGGAGGATGATTTCGACTCCGTGCCTGTGAAAAGGACGAAGCCTGCTGCCGAAGATACGAGTGTTATTCGTCAGCCCCCCCCTTCGGATCCGCAAGACCCAGCTGATGTTGCTAAATCCTTTATGTCTGTCATGCAGGAACAACTTTTGACTTTAGTACAAGCCTTTAGCCGCCCTCACGCCCAGTCTGACAGATGTAAAGACGACTCGTTGCCGATTAAGAAGTCTGCTTCTAAGAGAGAACGGAGTTCTTCTTTAAAGAGAACTTCTCCCTCTCTACGCCAGGATGAGGAATGTGTGCTTGCGCCAGGCGATACTTCTTCGCGATACCAGGGCGATACGTTTTCTCGTTCTCGATACCGGGACAATACCTTATCGAACGAAGCTGCTTCTCGTTCTCGATACCAAAACGATACCGCCTCCCGTTCGCTTCGACACGACGATACCTCCTCTCGTTCGCTTCGCCACGACGATACCTCCTCTCGTTCGCTTCGCCACGACGATACCTCCTCTCGTTCACGACGCCACGACGATACCGACCCTAGTTCTCGACGCCACGACGATACCGCCTCTCGTTCACGACGCCACGACGATACCGCTTCTCATTCTCGCCGCCACGACGATACCGCCTCTCATTCTCGCCGCCATGACGATACCGCCTCTCGCTCTCGACGACAGAACGACTCTGCCTCTCGTTCTCGGTCCCAGGGCGATACCACCCTGCCTCTTCGGGACGATACTGCCTCTCGTTCCAAGGATTCTTCTAGCGCGGGACTCCAGGATGCAACCCGTCTTTTGCAGGATGATGCCTTTGATTTGCCCTTGTCGGGTTCTAAGGATTCTTCTCTTTCGAAGGATATTGCAGATGTGGATCAGGCCCTCGAGGATGTTTCTGATGACGATGATAATCCTGCCGATGCTGTGGGAGATTACAAAGTTCTCTCTCGCTCCCTTCTTGAACTTTTTGGAGAGGAATTCCAACCTGCTGCCCCTCAATCTCCTCAGTCCCAATTTAACAGAAAGAAGGCCAAGAAACAGTCGGCCTTCATCAAGATGAAGCTGTCTATCTCCGCAAAGAAGGCTCTCACGAAGATTGATGACTGGATGATGGAGCGGAGACAAACAGTTAAGACTTCCTTCTCGTTTCCACCAGCTCGTCTTGCTTCAAGAGCGGGTATGTGGTATGCAACTGGAGAACCTTTGGGTCTGGGAGTGCCTTCCTCCTCCAAGGGTGACTTCTCTGGTTTAGTGGACTCTGCTAGAAGGCATGCTCTCAACTCAGCCAAGGTCATGTGGTCAATGTCGGAGCTGGATCATCTCGTCAAAGGTATTTTTAGAGCCTTTGAGGTTTTTAGTTTCCTAGACTGGTCGCTTGGGACTCTCGCAAGGAAAACTGAACAGATGGATGGATCTAGGGACCTTACGAGCATTATGTCCTGTATGGATAAGGCCCTCAGAGATGGGGCGAATGAGTTGGCTGCTCTGTTCTCAGCTGGGGTCCTAAAGAAGAGAGCTCTGCTTTGCTCTTTTGCTTCTAGGTCTGTTACCAATGCTCAAAAGTCTGAGCTTCTTTACGCCCCCCTCTCTCAACATCTTTTTCCCGAGTCTCTGGTTAATGACATTACGCGTTCTCTGGCCCAAAAAGCCACCCAAGACCTTTTATCTCGTTCTGCTCGTAAGCCCTTTGCAGCCCCTCCTTCTTCTTTGAAACGGGAGGAAAGGAGATTCCAGCAGCCCTTTCGGGGCAGGACTACTTCAAGATCAGATTTTAGAGGGAGAAGGCAAGATTCAGGACCAAGATCTACCAGGGGTTCTTTCAGACCTCGCTCCAGGAAATGAAGTTCGTCTCCTCCAGACGGTAGGCGCAAGACTGTCAGGTTTTTGGCAGTCCTGGAAGAGGAGAGGGGCGGACACCTGGTCCCTCTCAGTCATCAAGGAAGGATACAAGATCCCCTTTCTGAAAAAACCTCCTCTCGCAGATGCTCCGCTGGCCTTAGTAGCCCGGTACTCAGATCCTGGGAAACAGAAGGCTCTAGTAGACCTTGTCAACCAAATGCTAGACAAGGGGGCGATAGAACCGGTTCGGGATCTAGTCTCCCCAGGCTTTTACAATCGCCTGTTTCTGGTCCCCAAGAACTCGGGCGGATGGAGACCCGTCCTGGATGTCAGCGCGCTCAACGTATTTGTGGAGAAGACGAAGTTCTCCATGGAGACGACTCAGTCGGTGCTGGCGTCAGTACGTCCAGGGGACTGGATGGTGTCCCTCGACTTGCAGGACGCATATTTCCATGTCCCCATCCATCCGACTTCGAGGAAGTACCTGAGGTTTGTAATGGAGGGCAAGTGCTTCCAATTCAGAGCTCTTTGCTTCGGTCTCAGCACGGCTCCTCAAGTCTTCACCAGGGTAATGGCGAATGTGTCAGGTTGGCTGCATCAGGAAGGGATAAGGATATCCTTCTATCTGGACGATTGGCTGATTCGTTCACGATCGAGGGAGAAATGTCTGGAGGATTTACGGAAGACTTTTATGATGGCTCAGGATCTAGGCCTGGTCATCAACAGGGAGAAGTCTCAGATCAGACCGAATCAGACTATTCTCTATTTGGGGATAGTTCTGAATTCAGTTCTTTTTCGGGCTTCTCCCTCTCAGGAAAGACAGGCCAAGTGTCTCGTAAAAGTCAGAACTTTCCTGGACAAGAAGAGATGCACAGCGAAGGAGTGGATGAGTTTGCTGGGGACTCTGTCCTCCCTCGAACTGTTTGTCTCTCTGGGGAGACTCCACCTAAGGCCTCTTCAGCACTTTCTTTCGAAGACATGGAACAGAAAGATGCAGGAAGACTCCTTTTCCTTCCCCATTCCAATAGAAGTCAAGACTCTTCTGAAGTGGTGGCTGGACCCAACCTTGTTAGGGGAAGGGATCTCCTTACACAAGAAGAACCCAGACCTAGTGTTGTTTTCAGACGCATCAGAGTCAGGCTGGGGGGCAACACTAGAAAGCAAGGAGGTCTCAGGCTATTGGGAAGGAATTCAGCTGGGATGGCACATCAACAACAAGGAGCTGATGGCCATTTTTCTGGGGCTAAAGGCCTTCAAGGACTTGGTGTCTGGGAAGATTGTGGAGGTCAACTCAGACAACACCACAGCTCTTGCTTACATCAGGAAGCAAGGAGGGACTCACTCTCTGTCTCTCTTCGAGACAGCAAGAGAGCTCCTTCTTTGGGCGAAGGAGAACAGGATAAGCCTGCTGACGAGGTTTGTTCAGGGACAGAAGAATGTGAGGGCGGACATGCTCAGCAGGAAAGGGCAGGTCCTTCCCACAGAATGGACCCTCAACCAACAGGTCTGTCAGAGTCTCTGGAGGCTGTGGGGGAGACCCCTCATCGATCTTTTCGCCTCCAATTTATCCAAGAGGATCCCCATCTATTGCTCCCTAGTTCCGGACAGAGAGGCAATAGCAGTAGACGCCTTTTTGATGGATTGGACGGGGATGGACACTTATGCTTTTCCCCCGTTCAAGATCATCAATCTGGTAGTCAGGAAATTCGCCCTCCTCGATTCGGGGCGGATGATCCTGATAGCTCCGTTCTGGCCGATGAGGGAATGGTTCACGGAGGTGGTGGACTTGTTGATGGACTTTCCAAGAAGCCTCCCTGCAAGTCCAAATCTGCTCAGACAACCCCACTTCGAGAGATATCATCAAAACCCCCTCGCTCTCAATCTGACTGCCTTCAGACTATCGAGAAGCTCGTCAGATCGAGAGGCTTTTCAGCGCAAGCTGCGAAAGCTATCGCCAGAGCGAGGAGGGTCTCTTCGCAGAGGGTCTACCAGTCCAAGTGGGAGACTTTTAGGGCTTGGTGTAGGAAGCACAAGATTTCCTCATCCACTACCTCTGTGAGCCAGATTGCGGATTTCTTGTTGTACCTCAGACAGGACGCTAAGCTAGCTGTGTCCACTATCAAAGGGTACAAAAGTATGCTCTCTTCCGTCTGTCGGCATAGAGGCTTGGACTTGTCTCGCGACAAGGACTTACATGACCTCTTGAAGTCTTTTGAGACGACCAAGCAGACCCAGTTAAAGCCCCCTTCTTGGAACCTTGATGTAGTTCTTAAATTTCTGTGCACCAAGAGATTTGAGCCCATCTCACAGGCTCCCCTTAGGGAGGTTACCAAGAAGACCCTCTTTCTTTTGGCCTTAGCAACAGCTAAAAGAGTTAGTGAAGTCCATGCAATTGAAAAACAGGTAGGCTTCAATCTGAATGGGGCAGTTTGTGCCTTGAGATTAGACTTTCTCGCTAAGAACGAGAACCCTTCTAAGCCCTGGCCGAGGACCTTTGAGGTTCCTAACTTGACCAACCTAGTGGGTCAAGAGCAAGAGAGGCTGCTCTGTCCAGTACGAGCCCTCAAGACCTACTTGTCTCGCACAAAAAGTGTGAGAGGCTCTTCTAGCTCCCTGTGGTGTTCTGTGAAAGATCCTCAAAAGCCCCTTTCCAAGAACGCTTTATCCTTTTTCCTGAGGGAAGTGATAAGAGAAGCGCATCTCTTGTGTGAGGAGGAACACTTCGGACTTTTAAAAGTGCAAGCCCACGAAGTGAGGGCCATTGCGACCTCGCTTGCTTACCGCAAGAACATGTCGCTCCGTCAAATTATGGATGCGACATTCTGGAGGAGCAACTCTGTGTTCGCCTCTCATTACCTCAGAGAGGTGAGGGTGGATTATGAGAAATGTTATACCTTGGGACCATACGTAGCTACGGCTTCTGTATTAGGCAAAGGAGTTACTACCTCCCCTCAACCTTAGTTTTGTTTACTTGTGCATAGGTTGGTGTATTTTTTATTGGTTGTCTGAGGACTTCGACTTGTGTACAGTCACCTCAGTCTAGTTAGATCATTTTTATCTACTTTGCAAATGTTAGGTGGTTGGTTTGGTAAAGTTGCGGTTTTTTATTTTGGGCAATAGGTAGTCCTGAAGTCTAGTCAGATTGTTGGTCTCACCCCGTTGACAGACTCGATTGAGTGTTTTCAGCACTGCAGGTCACATCCTGGCTGACACTCCTAAGGGAAAGCGACTCAAGAGGCAGGAACCTTTGAAGTCAGCTACCTTAGCAGGTAAGGAATCAAGGTGTTTATTTATCCTACAACTTTTTTGGTTGTTTCCCCAACGATGTTACTGTCTATCACCCTCCTCCAAGTGTGTTAATCAGCTATGTATATATAACTGCCAGGTAAGTTCTATTCGTAAAAATGGAGTTTTTATGATAAAACAAAGTTTTATGAATACTTACCTGGCAGTTATATATACATTCGAAGGCCCACCCACCTCCCCTCAGGAGACAGGTCGGGCATAGATGAACTGAAGAACAGAAAACGGGAATGATTCCTCCTACCACCCTTTAACGGGTGTTACCACCCAACCACCACAAGGCGGTTGCCTAGTTTTAGAAAAATTCTGCCGAAATAGAGATAATTAGCTATGTATATATAACTGCCAGGTAAGTATTCATAAAACTTTGTTTTATCATAAAAACTCCATGTTGATATTAAAACCCCATGCAAGCATGCATGAAGCACTCTAGCACTGGTCATGGAATTTCTGAGAAATGTTAAACGCCATGCAACACGCTCTGCTTACCTTACAGCATGCTCTACATACAGCATGCTCTGCATACAGCATGCTCTGCATACAGCATGCTCTGCATACAGCATGCTCTGCATACAACATGCTCTGCATACAGCATGCTCTGCATTCAGCATGCTCTGCATACAACATGCTCTACATACAGCATGCTCTGCATACAACATGCTCTGCATACAGCATGCTCTGCATTCAGCATGCTCTGCATACAGCATGCTCTGCATACAGCATGCTCTGCATACAACATGCTCTACATACAGCATGCTCTGCATACAGCATGCTCTGCATACAACATGCTCTGCATACCTTACCGCATGCTTCTCAGTCATACATCTTTGGTTGTTGCCAACTCACTAGACTGTCAAGCAGTTTCATAATGTTGCCTTCTAGTCTGCTGCTTTTGCACCATTGAAACCCTCACTGAGAGAACTTAACTTTTCTCGGATATGGTCCCTGTAGATGAGAAAGTGCTTTTCTCCCTCCTTCTGATATTCCCTTGAGGACTCTGTCAATTGGAGAGGAGCCTTTAGCTGCGTAGCCTCCTATGGACTTTTATTTAAGCATAACATGCTTCCAGGGAAGGTAATGGTTCCACTTCAGTCACTAACCCCGTCTGTTACCACACCTGCTCCCATAGACCTTGAGCTGTGTTGCAAGACATACAGTCCAAGCTTAGTCCTTGTTAAAGGATTTTTTGTTTACGGAGTCAGTGTGTCACTGGGAAGACGTTCAACAACCAGCAGAAGTGACTTGTTGTGACGCAGTGCGGCAACCTCAGCAACCCGATAAGGAGTTGTCTGTACGACCCAGACAGTCTAGACAGCTTCGGGTTGTCACTGTACTTCCTCGCTTCCCCATGGTTGACAGTTCACAGACTGTGCAGCAGTACCATGATCTTGTGTCCGGCTCCGTCAGACGACTGGCTTTTAAGAGCTCCCACAAGTCGTCGCTGTCTGGAGATTCTCAGATGGACTATGGATCTGACCAAGGAACTGGGCCTCCTGGTCAATTTTGAGGAGTCTCAGCTCATCCCATCCCAGACCATTGTCTCCCTGGGTATGGATCTTCAGAGTCGAGCTTTTCGGGCTTTTCCGTCGGCCCCAAGGATCTTCCAAGCCCTAGAATGCACCCAGAGCATGCTGAGAAGGAACCGATGCTCAGTCAGGTAGTGGATGAGTCTAACAGGGACACTTTCATCGCTGGCCCTGTTCATCGTGTTAGGGAGAATCCACCTCCCCCCCTTCAGTATCATCTAGCTGCTCACTGGATAAAGGACATGACGCTAGAGACGGTCTCAGTTCCTGTTTCCGAAGAGAGGAGGTCTTCTCTCGCGTGGTGTAAGAACAGCTTTCTTCTCAAGGAAGTCTACCTTTGGCTGTTCAGAAACCCGACCGCCGTCTCCTCTCGGACACATCAGACACGGGCTGGGGTGCGACTTTGGACGGACAGGAATGATCGAGAACATGGAATCAGGAGCAAAGGACACTTCACTTCAATTGCAGGAGTTGTTGGCGGTTCTTCTGGCCTTGATAAACTTCAAGTCCCTCCAGCTTAACAAAGTGGTGGAGGTGGACTCTGACAACACCACAGCCCTGGCTTACACCTTCAAGCAGGGAGGGACTCTTTCGTGAAGTTGTTCTAGATCGCAAGGGACCTCCTCATCTGGTCTAAAGATCGAAAGCTCACGCTGGTAACGAGGTTCATTCAGGGCGGTATGAATGTCATGGCAGATCACCTCAGCCGGAAGGGTCAGGTCATCCCCACAGAGTGGACCCTTCACAAGAATGTTTGCAGCAGACTTTGGGCCCTGTGGGGTCAGCCAACCATAGATCTGTTCGCTACCTCGATAACCTAGAGACTCCTATTGTATTGTTCTCCGATTCCAGACCCAGCAGCAGTTCACGTGGATGCTTTTCTGCTGGATTGGTTCCATCTCCACCTGTATGCATTCCCGCCGTTCAAGATTGTCAACAGGGTACTTCAGAAGTTCTCCTCTCGCAAAGGGACACGGCTGACGTTGGTTGGCTCCGCTCTGGCCCGCGAGAGAATGGTTCTTAGAGGTACTGCTATGGCTGGTCGACATTCCCAGGACTCTTCCTCTAGGAGTGAACCTTCTACGTCTACCTCACGTAAAGAAGGTACACCCGAACCTCCACGCTCTTCGTCTGACTGCCTTCAGACTTTCGAAAGACTCTCAAGAGCTAGGGGCTTTTCGAAGGAGGCAGCCAGAGCGATTGCCAAAGCAAGGAGAACATCCACTCTCAGAATCTATCAGTCTCAAGGGGAAGTCTTCCGTAGCTGGTACAAGACCAATGCAGTTTCCTCAACCAGTACCACTGTAACCCAGATTGCTGACTTCCTGTTATATCTAAGGAAAGTAAGATCCCTTTCAGCTCCTACGATCAAGGGTTACAGAAGTATGTTGGCAGCGGTTTTCCGCCACAGAGGCTTGGATCTTTCCACCAACAAAGATCTACAGGACCTCCCTAGGTCTTTTGAGACCTCAAAGGAACGTCGGTTGTCCACTCCAGGCTGGAATCTAGACGTGGTCCTAAGGTTCCTTATGTCATCAAGATTTGAACCTCTCCAATCAGCCTCTTTTTAGGACCTCACATTAAAAACTCTTTTCCTCGTGTGCTTGACAACAGCTAAAAGAGTAAGTGAGATCCACGCCTTCAGCAGGATCATTGTTTTCACATCTGAAACGGCTACATGTTCCTTGCAGCTCGGTTTTTGCTAAACGAGCTTCCTTCACGTCCTTGGCCTAAGTCGTTCGAGATCCCAAGCCTGTCCAACTTGGTGGGGAATGAACTGGAGAGAGTACTTTGCCCAGTTAGAGCTCTTAGGTACTATCTAAAAAGGTCTTAACCTTTACAAGGACAATCAGAAGCCTTATAGTGTGCTATCAAGAAACCTTCTTTTCCAAGTTCTAAGAACTCAGTTTCTTACTATTCAGGCTTCTGATTAGAGAAACACATTCTCATCTGAAGGAAGAAGACCTTGCTTTGCTGAAGGTAAGGACACATGAAGTGGGAGCTGTGGCTACTTCAGTGGCCTTCAAACAGAGCCATTCTCTGCAGAGTGTTATGGATGCAACCTGTTGGAGAAGCAAGTCAGTGTTCGCATCATTCTATCTCAAAGATGTCCAGTCTCTTTACGAGTACTGCTACACCCTGGGACCATTCGTAGCAACGAATGCAGTAGTAGGCGAGGGCTCAGCCACTACATTCCCATAATCCCATAACCTTTTAACCTTTCTCTTGAATACTTTTTATGGGTTGTACGGTCGGCTAAGAAGCCTTCCACATCCTTGTTGATTTGGCGGGTGGTCAATTCTTTCTTGAGAAGCGCCGAGGTTAAAGGTTGTGATGAGGTCCTTTAGTATGGGTTGCAGCCCTGTATACTTTAGCACCTTTGAGTTGATTCAGCCTTCCAAGAGGAACGCTGCGCTCAGTAAGGAAGACGATCTTATTAAAGGCAGAGTAACGGTTCAAGTCGACTTCCTTACCAGGTACTTATTATTTCATTGTTATTGTGGATAACTGATTATATGAAATACGGGATACTTAGCTATCCTTTAGTCTTGTACACTGGTTTTTCACCCACCCCCCTGGGTGTGAATCAGCTACATGATTATCGGGTAAGTTTAATATTGAAAAATGTTATTTTCATTAGTAAAATAAATTTTTGAATATACTTACCCGATAATCATGATTTAATTGACCCACCCTTCCTCCCCATAGAGAACCAGTGGACCGAGGAAAAAGTGAGGTGGCGTCAACAACAAGTACTGTAGTACCTGGCCACAGGTGGCGCTTGTGAGTACACCCCCTTCTAGTATAGTGATAGCTGGCGTATCCCTCCCGTAGAATTCTGTCGGGCAACGGAGTTGACAGCTACATGATTATCGGGTAAGTATATTCAAAAATTTATTTTACTAATGAAAATAACATATTTCTATGCATGAGCTGACCTGAGTCTGCTGATCCACAAATGCTCCAATATACTGGAACATAACCTAAGGCAACCTAATTTTTAGAAAATATGACTAAACACAGGCAGAGTAGTGAATAACTAGTTGATGTGAGTCAGTTAGATTACATTTCCTATGAGGATGTTATGGGTTAGACCCTGTCTACAGCATACAAGACATACCCCTAATGATTTTATTTTAATATTTGCCAAAATCCAATTTCTGATATACATTAAACTCAGCTTAGTTTAGCATGCGCACAGGGGAGAATGTGGCAGGCTAGTTTAATGGATATCAAGCCACTAAGGCATTTTAGGTCAGGTACAGTAAAGAGTTTTCATGATTTGCTGCTGGTGTGCTAGAGAAACAGTTAAGTCTTTGCCTAAATTGGTAAGTTCATTTGTCAAGGCTAGTATGGTAAAACAAATTAGACTACAGTATTAGGATGACACTAATTTCTTATAATTAACATGGTATGACAAAACTATATCTTGTGGTTAATGAGTTTGATAGGCAAATCACCCCATTTATTACTTTCTCCTAAAGTATTCATATGACATTAAGATTGGAATTGGTTAATGAATAGCAGGTCTAATAAGTTAAGTAGTACATACCAACCTAAGCTGAGATTACGGCCAAGACATCATGGAGAATTTTTGCTTTTTGAATATTCATGTAGGAGAATTTTGGGAATTGTGTGAATACAATAGCACCAGCAACATTCGTAAAATAAGGCCAAAGAATCAATTGGAAAATATGGCCTATACAGTTCACTGTCTTTGAAATAGACATTGTTTTGAATGTTGGCTGTTTGAGGGATAAGGTAAAGTTAATTTGATAAATATTTGATACTTATACAGTTGCAGATTGTTTTATTAATATAATGCCAAAGTCACACATAAAGGTATGCAATATAAGGCCACGATTGTCATAACAGTCAAGTTTAGTGATAGTTGCTCTCAATTGCATGGCTTTATTAAAAAAAAAAGATTCTGTTGGCTGTTTACAACTACATGATGTTAGTTGTCATGGTGGTATACCACATCATTGTGAGAATTGTTATGAAAGGACATACATACATAACCATATGGCACAGTCACCTCACGGAGATGATTACTTTTCCTCTCAGTTGATGCGCCCATTTTTGCTAGGGCAGCTCTTGCATGATTGCGTTGCCACGTTGTGTTTCCGTCACACACTACCATGTCACTGTAACAACTTTTGCCGTGCAATTGAAAACGTGGTGACCATTGCCATGGTAACTCACAACTTGCACACCACATGGCAACCAATGGTGGTGCCCAAAAACTTCGGGATATCTTACAATACCAGGGTGCCATTACAGCAATATCTGCCTTGACTTGGTGACAAATTATGGTTGAAGCAAATCAACCTATTATGTATTTGTAGACATACGCCTACGCTATTATCATGGAGTGGATTGGAATCAAGAGGTTTGTGTTCGCCAGAGGAAGGGATGATACTGCTACCGTTTTATGGTCAAACTAGCTATTAATACTCACTAACTCTGTTCCTTTTATGGAAGGCATGACTATTCACAGTCATCCCCATGTTCCAAATAGGCCCAGTGTAGCGGTAGGCGTATTCCCTGAAAGGAGGAAATGTGCGAAGTGTTTGTCGGGGTTGGACTGGGCAACTTGCCACTGCTGCTGTTGCACCTGTGTATACACGGATGTATCGGTCTTTGGGGAGGACTCAGATCTACATCGGCTGGAGACTCCTCAACTTTGATCATGTAGGGTGCTGATTTGAAAGATTGATTTGAGGTTGTTCCGTAACTGAATTACAAACCACGCTAATTGATATGGGTAATTACTTTCAGCAAAGCTGAAATGACGAGCCATTAGATTTTTAACGAGGGTTTACTACCCCACCGCTAGTTAGATTTTGTGTTAGACTGCAGCATAGGGTCGTTTTATGGGTATATATGTGGTCATCGCATATTTTCGCTCTCCGACTAAAATTATAGAAGATATATGAGATTTTCTTGAAAAAAGGCCTTTTTTTTGGGGTCCAAACCTAGTAAGGGCCGGGGTCAGAAAAATGTCCAAAAATTTACGGTGTTGGGTTTTGTGTTAGACTGCAGCATAGAGTCGTTTTATGGGTATATATATTATGTGGTCATAGCATATTTTTGCTCTCTGACTAAAATATAGAAGATATACGAGATTTTCTTGAAAAAAGGCCCTATTTTTGGGGTCCGAATCTAGTAAGGGCCGGTGTCAGAAAAAATGTCCAAAAATTTACTGTCTCAGATTTTGTGTTAGACTGCAGCATAGAGTCGTTTTATGGGTATATATATGTGGTCATCGCATATTTGCGCTCTCCGACTAAAATTATAGATTTATGAGCTTTTCTTGAAAAAAAGGCCCTATTTTTGGGGTCCGAATCTAGTAAGGACCGGGGTCAGAAAAAATGTCCAAAAATTTACGGTGTCAGATTTTGTGTTAGACTGCAGCATAGAGTCGTTTTATGGGTATATATGAGGTCATCGCATATTTTCCCTCTCTGACTAAAATTATAGAAGATATATGAGATTTTCTTGAAAAATGGCCCTATTTTTGGGGTCTGAATATAGTAAGGGCCAGGGTCAGAAAAAATGTCCAAAAATTTACGGTGTCAGATTTTGTGTTAGACTGCAGCATAGAGTCGTTTTATGGGTATATACATTATGTGGTCATTGCATATTTTTGCTCTCTGACTAAAATATGGAAGATATATGAGATTTTCTTGAAAAAAGGCCCTATTTTTGGGGTCCGAATCTAGTAAGGACCGGGGTCAGAAAAAATGTCCAAAAATTTACTGTCAGATTTTGTGTTAGACTACAGCATAGAGTCGTTTTATGGGTATATATATGTGGTCATCGCATATTTGCGCTCTCCGACTAAAATTATAGATTTATGAGATTTTCTTGAAAAAAGGCCCTATTTTTGGGGTCCGAATCTAGTAAGGACCGGGGTCAGAAAAAATGTCCAAAAATTTACGGTGTCAGATTTTGTGTTAGACTGCAGCATAGAGTCGTTTTATGGGTACTGTATATACATTATGTGGTCATTGCATATTTTCGCTCTCTGACTAAAATATAGAAGATATACGAGATTTTCTTGAAAAAAGGCTCTATTTTTGGAGTCCGAATCTAGTAAGAGCCGGGGTCAGAAAAAATGTCCAAAAATTTACGGTGTCAGATTTTGTGTTAGACTGCAGCATAGAGTCGTTTTATGGGTATATATGTGGTCATCCCATATTTTCGCTCCGACTAAAATTATAGAAGATATATGAAATTTTATTGAAAAAGGGCCCTATTTTAGGGGTCCGAATCTAGTTAGGGCCGGGGTCAGAAAAAATATCCAAAAATTTATGGTGTCAGATTTTGTGTTAGACTGCAGCATAGAGTCGTTTTATGAGTATATGTTGTCATCGCATATTTTCGCTCCTCGACTAAAATTATAGAAGATATATGAGATTTTCTTGAAAAAAGGCCCTATTTTTGGGGTCCGAATCTATTAATGGCCGGGGTCAGAAAAAATGTCCAAAAATTTACGGTATCAGATTTTGTGTTAGACTGCAGCATAGAGTCGTTTTATGGGTATATATATGTGGTCATCGCATATTTTTGCTCTCCGACTAAAACTATAGAAGATATATGAGATTTTCTTGTAAAAAGGCCCTATTTTTGGGGTCCGAATCTAGTTAGGCCGGGGTCAGAAAAAATGTCCAAAAATTCACTGTGTCAGATTTTGTGTTAGACTGCAGCATAGAGTCGTTTTATGGGTATATATGTGGTCATTGCATATTTTCGCTCTCTGACTAAAATTATAGAAGATATATGAGATTTTCTTGAAAAAAGGCCCTATTTTTGGGGTCTGAATCTAGTAAGGGCCGGGGTCAGAAAAAATGTCCAAAAATTTACTGTGGCAGATTTTGTGTTAGACTGCAGCATAGAGTCGTTTTATGGGTATATATGTGGTCATTGCATATTTTTGCTCTCTGACTAAAATTATAGAAGATATATGAGATTTTCTTGAAAAAAGGCCCTATTTTTGGGGTCTGAATCTAGTAAGGGCCGGGGTCAGAAAAAATGTCCAAAAATTTACTGTGGCAGATTTTGTGTTAGACTGCAGCATAGAGTCGTTTTATGGGTATATATGTGGTCATTGCATATTTTCGCTCTCTGACTAAAATTATAGAAGATATATGAGATTTTCTTGAAAAAAGGCCCTATTTTTGGGGTCCGAATCTAGTAAGGGCCGGGGTCAGAAAAAATGTCCAAAAATTTATGGTGTCAGATTTTGTGTTAGACTGCAGCATAGAGTCGTTTTATGGGTATATATGTGGTCATCGCATATTTTCCCTCTCTGACTAAAATTATAGAAGATATATGAGATTTTCTTGAAAAAAGGCCCTGTTTTTGGGGTCTGAATCTAGTAAGGGCCGGGGTCAGAAAAAATGTCCAAAAATTTACTGTCTCAGATTTTGTGTTAGACTGCAGCATAGAGTCGTTTTATGGGTATATATATGTGGTCATCGCATATTTTTGCTCTCCGACTAAAACTATAGAAGATATATGAGATTTTCTTGTAAAAAGGCCCTATTTTTGGGGTCCGAATCTAGTTAGGCCGGGGTCAGAAAAAATGTCCAAAAATTCACTGTGTCAGATTTTGTGTTAGACTGCAGCATAGAGTCGTTTTATGGGTATATATGTGGTCATTGCATATTTTCGCTCTGACTAAAATTATAGAAGATATATGAGATTTTCTTGAAAAAAGGCCCTATTTTTGGGGTCTGAATCTAGTAAGGGCCGGGGTCAGAAAAAATGTCCAAAAATTTACTGTGGCAGATTTTGTGTTAGACTGCAGCATAGAGTCGTTTTATGGGTATATATGTGGTCATTGCATATTTTTGCTCTCTGACTAAAATTATAGAAGATATATGAGATTTTCTTGAAAAAAGGCCCTATTTTTGGGGTCTGAATCTAGTAAGGGCCGGGGTCAGAAAAAATGTCCAAAAATTTACTGTGGCAGATTTTGTGTTAGACTGCAGCATAGAGTCGTTTTATGGGTATATATGTGGTCATTGCATATTTTCGCTCTCTGACTAAAATTATAGAAGATATATGAGATTTTCTTGAAAAAAGGCCCTATTTTTGGGGTCCGAATCTAGTAAGGGCCGGGGTCAGAAAAAATGTCCAAAAATTTATGGTGTCAGATTTTGTGTTAGACTGCAGCATAGAGTCGTTTTATGGGTATATATGTGGTCATCCCATATTTTCGCTCTCCGACTAAAATTATAGAAGATATATGAAATTTTATTGAAAAAGGGCCCTATTTTAGGGGTCCGAATCTAGTTAGGGCCGGGGTCAGAAAAAATGTCCAAAAATTTACTGTGGCAGATTTTGTGTTAGACTGCAGCATAGAGTCGTTTTATGGGTATATATATGTGGTCATCGCATATTTGCGCTCTCCGACTAAAATTATAGATTTATGAGATTTTCTTGAAAAAAGGCCCTATTTTTGGGGTCCGAATCTAGTAAGGACCGGGGTCAGAAAAAATGTCCAAAAATTTACGGTGTCAGATTTTGTGTTAGACTGCAGCATAGAGTCGTTTTATGGGTATATACATTATGTGGTCATTGCATATTTTCGCTCTCTGACTAAAATATAGAAGATATACGAGATTTTCTTGAAAAAAGGCTCTATTTTTGGAGTCCGAATATAGTAAGAGCCGGGGTCAGAAAAAATGTCCAAAAATTTACGGTGTCAGATTTTGTGTTAGACTGCAGCATAGAGTCGTTTTATGGGTATATATGTGGTCATCCCATATTTTCGCTCTCCGACTAAAATTATAGAAGATATATGAAATTTTATTGAAAAAGGGCCCTATTTTAGGGGTCCGAATCTAGTTAGGGCCGGGGTCAGAAAAAATATCCAAAAATTTATGGTGTCAGATTTTGTGTTAGACTGCAGCATAGAGTCGTTTTATGAGTATATGTTGTCATCGCATATTTTCGCTCCTCGACTAAAATTATAGAAGATATATGAGATTTTCTTGAAAAAAGGCCCTATTTTTGGGGTCCGAATCTATTAATGGCCGGGGTCAGAAAAAATGTCCAAAAATTTACGGTATCAGATTTTGTGTTAGACTGCAGCATAGAGTCGTTTTATGGGTATATATATGTGGTCATCGCATATTTTTGCTCTCCGACTAAAACTATAGAAGATATATGAGATTTTCTTGTAAAAAGGCCCTATTTTTGGGGTCCGAATCTAGTTAGGCCGGGGTCAGAAAAAATGTCCAAAAATTCACTGTGTCAGATTTTGTGTTAGACTGCAGCATAGAGTCGTTTTATGGGTATATATGTGGTCATTGCATATTTTCGCTCTCTGACTAAAATTATAGAAGATATATGAGATTTTCTTGAAAAAAGGCCCTATTTTTGGGGTCTGAATCTAGTAAGGGCCGGGGTCAGAAAAAATGTCCAAAAATTTACTGTGGCAGATTTTGTGTTAGACTGCAGCATAGAGTCGTTTTATGGGTATATATGTGGTCATTGCATATTTTTGCTCTCTGACTAAAATTATAGAAGATATATGAGATTTTCTTGAAAAAAGGCCCTATTTTTGGGGTCTGAATCTAGTAAGGGCCGGGGTCAGAAAAAATGTCCAAAAATTTACTGTGGCAGATTTTGTGTTAGACTGCAGCATAGAGTCGTTTTATGGGTATATATGTGGTCATTGCATATTTTCGCTCTCTGACTAAAATTATAGAAGATATATGAGATTTTCTTGAAAAAAGGCCCTATTTTTGGGGTCCGAATCTAGTAAGGGCCGGGGTCAGAAAAAATGTCCAAAAATTTATGGTGTCAGATTTTGTGTTAGACTGCAGCATAGAGTCGTTTTATGGGTATATATGTGGTCATCGCATATTTTCCCTCTCTGACTAAAATTATAGAAGATATATGAGATTTTCTTGAAAAAAGGCCCTGTTTTTGGGGTCTGAATCTAGTAAGGGCCGGAGTCAGGAAAAATGTCCAAAAATTTACGGTGTCAGATTTTGTGTTAGATTGCAGCATAGAGTCGTTTTATGGGTATATATATGGTCATCGCATATTTTCCCTCTCTGACTAAAATTATAGAAGATATATGAGATTTTTTCTTGAAAAAAGGCCCTATTTTTGGGGTCTGAATCTAGTAAGGGCCGGGGTCAGAAAAAATGTCCAAAAATTTACTGTGGCAGATTTTGTGTTAGACTGCAGCATAGTCGTTTTATGGGTATACAGTATATGTGGTCATTGCATATTTTCGCTCTCCGACTAAAATTATAGAAGATATACAGTCAGCGCGGATCGGTCTGTCCGGGTAGTGGGCCGGACACAGCGTTCCGCGTAAATCAGAGGCATGGGGTTTATCGGGGAAAAAATCGACTGGGACAAATTGACTAATTGGCATCTTTTTATACAAGTTGGCATCTACATATCTGCGTAGGTGGAAGCTAGTTAGTGTGTTTCCTGTAGTCGTGGAGTGAGGTTGTGTCAGGTTGAGAGGGCCGAGTTGCAATCGTTCTTTTGTGAGTTCGCGTGGCATTTTTGTCTATCAAACCCCCCCCCAGTGATGTGTAGACCCCGTACAACTCACGATGACATTGTTAGAGTGATAACCTGTCATAATTTAGGTCTGCAAACGAAGGAAATAGTGAAGAATACTGGCGTGAACGAGAGGACAGTGAGGCGCTTGGTGGCGAAGTACAAGGCAGGAGGTAGCGCCGAGGTCCCTTCTCACTCCCAGGCTGGTTCCCCTCCCCGGAAGATTCCTGATCGTACTTTACTTATATTAAAGCGAACCCTAGAAGAAAATCCAACATTAACGGCTAAGCAACTGAAAGAACAGAACCCTAAATTGTTGAGCGACGTCAGTGTTCGTACGATTCAGGAAAACCTGTCGAAGCGCCTCTACTTCGAGAAAGTGATCGCACGAAAGAAGCCCGCTGTAACTTTGAAACAAAGGCAGAGGAGGGTTGCTTTTGCCAAGACATACAAGGATTGGACCTTGGAGCAGTGGCGTAGTGTCTTGTGGAGTGACGAAGCGACCTTTTGTGTGAGTGAGACGACCGGGAAAAAAGTGTGGCGGCGAAAGGGGTCAGATCCTCTTAAGCCTAATCTCACGGCCAAGACAGTTAAGCACCCAGCATCGCTTATGGTCTGGGGTTCGTTTGCCTACGGTGGTGCCCCAAGCCTTGTTGTTTTGCCTAAAGGCATAACGGTTAATGCTGACCGCTATTTGAACATTTTAAAAGACAATTTAGCGGATTGTTTTGCGGCTACAGGAGCTAAAATTTTTCAGCAGGACAGTGCCCCTTGCCATACGGCTAAAAAAGTGAAAAAGTGGCTGGAAAATAGCGAAGTGAACTATATTCCTGATTGGCCAGGTCAAAGTCCTGATATTTCACCCATTGAGAACCTTTGGGCGATAGTTAAAGCCCGCCTTCGTAAAGAAGTGACGACAAATGTGACACTTCTCGAGGCGGCGCTCCATAAGGTGTGGGCGGAAATACCTGCCGAAATACAGTACTCCAAAACCTCGCCGATAGTGTTCCTCGACGACTTTTGGAGGTCAAGAAGAGGAAAGGCTACCCTATAGACAAGTAGCAGGGATATTGGTGAGTGTTCAATTAAATTTTTATTGATTTATATTGTGTATTAGTGTAGATATGGGGGGGGGACCAAAATGAATGCACGGCGGATGCTGCCCGGACAGACCGACCCGCGCTGACTGTATGAGATTTTCATGAAAAAAGGCCCTATTTTTGGGGTCCGAATCTAGTAAGGGCCGGGGTCAGAAAAAATGTCCAAAAATTTACTGTGTCAGATTTTGTGTTAGACTGCAGCATAGAGTCGTTTTTATGGGTATATATGTGGTCATCGCATATTTTCCCTCTCTGACTAAAATTATAGAAGATATATGAGATTTTCTTGAAAAAAGGCCCTATTTTTGGGGTCTGAATATAGTAAGGGCCGGGGTCAGAAAAAATTTCCAAAAATTTACGGTATCAGATTTTGTGTTAGACTGCAGCATAGAGTCAATTTATGGGTATATATGTGGTCATCGCATATTTTCCCTTTCTGACTAAAATTATTGATGATATATGAGATTTTCTTGAAAAAAGGCCCTATTTTTTGGGTCCGAGTTTAGTAAGGGCCGGGGTCAGAAAAAATGTCCAAAAATTTATGGTGTCAGATTTTGTGTTAGACAGCAGCATAGAGTCGTTTTATGGGTATATATGTGGTCTTCGCATATTTTCACTCTTCGACTAATATTATAGAAGATATATGAGATTTTCTTGAAAAAGGCCCTATTTTAGGGGTCGGAATCTAGTAAGGGTCAGAAAAAATGTCCAAAAATTTACGGTATCAGATTTTGTGTTAGACTGCAGCAGAGTCGTTTTATGAGTATATACAGTATGTAGTCATCGCATATTTTCGCTCTCTGACTAAAATATAGAAGATATACGAGATTTTCTTGAAAAATGCCCTATTTTTGGGGTCCGAATCTAGTAAGGGCCGGGGTCAGAAAAAATGTCCAAAAATTTACTGTGTCAGAATTTGTGTTAGACTGCAGCATAGAGTCAATTTATGGGTATATATGTGGTCATCGCATATTTTCCCTTTCTGACTAAAATTATTGATGATATATGAGATTTTCTTGAAAAAAGGCCCTATTTTTTGGGTCCGAGTTTAGTAAGGGCCGGGGTCAGAAAAAATGTCCAAAAATTTATGGTGTCAGATTTTGTGTTAGACTGCAGCATAGACTCGTTTTATGGGTATATATGTGGTCTTCGCATATTTTCCCTCTCTGACTAAAATTATAGAAGATATATGAGATTTTCTTGAAAAAAGGCCCTATTTTTGGGGTCTGAATATAGTAAGGCCGGGGTCAGAAAAAATTTCCAAAAATTTACTGTGTCAGATTTTGTGTTAGACTGCAGCATAGAGTGGTTTTATGGGTATATATGTGGTCATCGCATATTTTCCCTCTCTGACTAAAATTATAGAAGATATATGATATTTTCTTGAAAAAAGGCCCTATTTTTGGGGTCCGAATCTAGTAAGGGCCGGGGTCAGAAAGAATGTCCAAAAATTTTCGGTATCAGATTTTGTGTTAGACTGCAGCATAGAGTCGTTTTATGGGTATATATGTGGTCATTGCATATTTTCCCTCTCTGACTAAAATTATAGAAGATATATGAGATTTTCTTGAAAAAAGGCCCTATTTTTGGGGTCTGAATATAGTAAGGGCCGGGGTCAGAAAAAATGTCCAAAAATTTACTGTGTCAGATTTTGTGTTAGACTGCAGCATAGAGTCGTTTTATGGGTATATATGTGGTCATCGCATATTTTCCCTCTCTGACTAAAATTATAGAAGATATATGAGATTTTCTTGAAAAAAGGTAGTTTTGGGGTCTGAATATAGTAAGGGCCGGGGTCAGAAAAAATGTCCAAAAATTTACGGTATCAGATTTTGTGTTAGACTGCAGCATAGAGTCGTTTTATGGGTATTTATGTGGTCATCGCATATTTTCCCTCTCTGACTAAAATTATAGATGATATATGAGATTTTCTTGAAAAAAGGCCCTATTTTTTGGGTCCGAGTTTAGTAAGGGCCGGGGTCAGAAAAAATGTCCAAAAATTTACGGTGTCAGATTTTGAGTTAGACTGCAGCATAGAGTCGTTTTATGGGTATATATGTGGTCATCGCATATTTTCGCTCTCCGACTAAAATTATAGAAGATATATGAGATTTTCTTGAAAAAAGGCCCTATTTTAGGGGTCCGAATCTAGTAAGGGCCGGGGTCAGAAAAAAATGTCCAAAAATTTACTGTGTTGGGTTTTGTGTTAGACTGCAGCATAGAGTCGTTTTATGGGTATATATGTGGTCATCGCATATTTTCGCTCTCCGACTAAAATTATAGAAGATATGTAAGATTTTCTTGAAAAAAGGCCCTATTTTTTGGGTCCTAGTTTAGTAAGGGCCGGGCTCAGAAAAAATGTCCAAAAATTTACGGTGTCAGATTTTGTGTTAGACTGCAGCATAGAGTCGTTTTATTGGTATATATGTGGTCATCGCATATTTTCGCTCTCCGACTGAAATAATGAAGATATATGAGATTTTCTTGAAAAAAGGCCCTATTTTTGGGGTCTGCATCTAGATTTTGTGTTAGACTGCAGCATAGTCATTTTATGGGTATACAGTGAGTCCTCGCTACTTCGCGGTTCGACCATCGCGGATTCACGACTTCGTGGATCTTTTTCATAACGCATGTATACATATATCGTGGATTTTCCGGAAATTTCGAAAATACCGCGATGTGACTGATGGTGCGAGATTGGAGAAAGTAAGGAAATTTGAATCATGATTGATTTTCATTATAAATGAAACTTTGAGGAGCAACAAAGATATCATTTGTTAGAGACTTCGAGGTAGTGAAAAGTAGCCCACAGAGTATGTAGTCATCGCATATTTTCGTTCTCCGACTAAAATATAGAAGATATATGAGATTTTCTTGATAAAAGGCCCTATTTTTGGGGTCCGAATCCAGTAAGGGCCGGGGTCAGAAAAAATGTCCAAAAATTTACGGTGTCAGATTTTGTGTTAGAATGCAGCATAGAGTCGTTTTATTGGTATACAGTGAACCCTCGCTACTTCGCGGTTCGACCATCGCGGATTCACCACTTCGCGGGTTTTTTCCATAACCCATATATATATATACATATCGCGGATTTTCCGGAAATTTCGAAAATACCGCGAAATCCGAAGACCCCCAAATACGATATTTCGTTACCTGTAATTCCATTAATACTGTAATTAGTAATATCTGCTCTTACTGATTGTTCATTGCATTACATATGATATATAATTTAGCACAGAAAGAAATAAAACATGAAAAGAGAATGTGATCATACGATAATACAGTACTGTATACAGTACGTAATAAAATTAAATCGAACATGAAACGCAAATCAGATGCAGTCATACCATATTAGAATGGTGTAAGGCTGCTGTTGGCTACTACTGTACTACAAATGTAATGGATGTGCTTCTTTTCCATGAATCTTTTGTATGTATACGTACGTAGTACTGCATCCAATAATATTCTTTATTGCAAAAATCACATTTCCAATAAGCGTACGAGAGAGAGAGAGAGATAGAATAAAATACTGTAGCATACGTAAAGCTACTGTATTATTATTATTGTTATTATTATTATTATTGTTGTTGTTGTTAATGAAATTATTATTGTTATTATTATTATCATTATTATTATTATTATTACTGTATTACAGTATTATCATACGATAATTCAGTACTGTACTGTACTACAGTACAGTGAACCCTCGTTTATCGCGGTAGATAGGTTCCAGTCGCGGCCGCGATAGGTGAAAATTCGCGAAGTAGTGACACCATACAGTATTTACCTATTTATTCAACATGTATATTCAGACTTTTAAAACCTTCCCTTGTACGTAGTACTGTTAACAAACTACCCTTTAATGTACAGAACACTTAATGCATGTACTACAGTACCCTAAACTAAAACAGGCACAAATATTAAAGGTGATTTTATATCATGCATTTCCTAAACATGCTAAAAAGCACGATAAAAAATGGCAACCAATGTTTTGTTTACATTTATCTCTGATCATAATGTAGAAACAAACTGGAGGTAGAGCTTTGCTTATTACCCAGACATATTTCCCATACTTTTCCCTTAGAACTACATCACATCTTCCTACTTTAGATATATATATATATATATATATATATATATATATATATATATATATATATATATATATATATATATATATATATGTATAGGCTATATATATATATATATATATATATGTGTGTGTGTGTGTGTGTGTGTATATATATATATATATATATATATATATATATATATATATATATATATATATATATATATATATATATTTATATGTATACACATATACATACCTACATATATACATAAATACATGCATACATATATATATATATATATATATATATATATATATATATATATATATATATATTACTGTATATATATGGGTTATGGAAAAAATCCGCGAAGTGGTGAATCCGCGATGGTCGAACCGCGAAGTAGCGAGGGTTCACTGTACGTAGTAAAATTAAATCGAACATGAAACGCAAATCAGATGCAGTCATACCATATTAGAATGGTGTAAGGCTGCTGATGGCTACTACTGTACAGTACTACAAATGTAATGGATGTGCTTCTTTTCCATGAATCTTTTGTATGTATACGTACGTAGCTGCATCCAATAATATTCTTTGTTGCAAAAATCACATTTCTAATAAGCGTACGAGAGAGAGAGAGAGATAGAGAGAGAGAGAGAGAGAGAGAGAGAGAGAGACACACACATCCTACAAAAGAATAAAATAACATATGTAAAGCTATTACTATTATTGTTATTATTATTATTGTTGTTGTTGTTAATAAAATTATTAGTGTTATTATTATTTTATTGGCGCGTTCCAATAAGTTTAAACCATTGACTTGGCAGAAACAAACAAGTGTATCAGGAGCTGATGTTTATTTATTCTCTACCAATCAAAGATGGTGCAAAACTGAAAAATACAAAATAAACCAAATTTTACAATGTGATAAGTAATGTATGCTAAATAAACTCTGAAAGTTTTGAAAATGTCCAAACAAGGCCATGGAAGTGAAGTTTACAAGTACAGTATGAACAAGTTGTACATGAAACAGTAGAAATTTCAGAAATATCAATATAGATCTATGAATAGTTATATAATTTCACAAGAAAACAAATCAAAATGTTATAGTTACATACGCTGTGGTTAGCCACAAATTGTATCAGCAAACAAGTTGTCCTGTAGATATCTTATAAGGCAGTACTCCTGTATGTAGGTAACACTATACTAATCTTCAGAGAAGTTTGTTTAACCTTTTGAAGACTATCTTTTCTGACACAGACCAGAAACTCAAACCTGTCACAACATAATTACAAGTGTAAACAGTCTGTTGAAGAACCACTCAACAAGCATTGAACACTGGTTCTAAACAATACTTACAAAATACTCAAAATACCAATTATCTCCTTTTACCAAGTTAAAAGAAAATTAACGAAATATACAGTAGGTTTCCACAGATAACATCAGTTGCAATTCTAGACCATGTATGGAAATGTTTGTCAAAATTAACCATTCCTATAAATGCAGAAGTATAAATAACATTTATAATATATAATATACTTTCGAGTCTATTGATCCACCAAAAAGTCACTAGTATTGTGCCACAGAACAAACTTCCTGTATGTCTAAAAACTATTATATCTAATTAAATTAATGTAGCTCAGTACACTCCCCGTCTGATATCTACCGGATATCACTATATCAAATAATAAATATTGGATACAATGTCACTAAATACAGAATTATAGACAGTTCTCTACAAGAAGAATCATATCCACGATTGGACGTGTGTAGATGGTCGGTTTACCGTTGACGATGGTACGCACTTCAGCTTTCCGGACATGATCGTCGGAACTTTTCAGAGGATTCATTATTACACCCATTGGCCATTGGGTACGACATAAGTTTTTGTCCTTGAGTAGGACCACATCTCCTTTGACGAGATCTCGGCGATGCTCAATCCATTTCTGACGTTGCTGTAATAACGGTAAATACTCCTTTCTCCAACGAGACCAAAAGATACTGGCTAAAGCTTGCACACGTTTCCACTCTACAAGATGCAAGTCTCTTTCATTGAAGTCTCCTAATTGATCCGATGTGAAGATATAATCTGTCTTCTGAGTTAATAACATAGTTGGTGTTAAGATTAATGGGTTTTCTGGATCTGTTGACACAGGTACTAGAGGCCTGGAGTTAATTATCGCCGACACTTCTGTCAGGAACGTGTTTAGTACATCATGTGTTAGGCTTTTTCCGGTATGGTTTAACAACATGGAGTCTAGTATCCTCCTGGTGATGCCAATCATCCTTTCCCATGCTCCTCCCATGTGAGAGGAATGGGGTGGATTAAAGATCCAAGTAGTTCCTGAATTGTACAAGAATTTCCTGAAAGGTCCATCCTCGACGTTAATAGAGTCTATTCTCAGCTTGTCGACTGCACCAATAAAATTAGTTCCACGGTCGGACCGGAATATTTTCACTTGACCTCTTAGAGATATAAATCGTCTGACGGCGTTAATAAAAGCCGAGGAGCTCATCTCTTCAATAAGCTCGATATGAACAGCTCTGGTTTCTAGGCAAGAAAAAAGTATAGCCCAACGCTTGGAGTTAGCATATCCACCGCGAGTTCTACGTGAAACTATTGTCCATGGTCCAAAGGCATCTACTCCTACATTTGTAAATGGAGGTGATGGCTCAAGACGATCCTCCGGTAAATCAGACATGATTTGACACTCCGTCTTTCCTCTTAGCTTACGACATGTCACACACTTGTGAATGAATGATGAAATCAAGCGTTTCCCTCCAACAATCCAGAATCCAGCGGATCTAACTGCTCCATCAGTGAAGTGTCTGCCCTGATGTCTGACTTTACCGTGGTAGTGTCTGACTAACAGCATTGCTATATGATGACGTCCTGGTACAATTATGGGTTTCTTTTCTTTCAAACTCAAGTCAGAATTGACTATTCGGCCTCCTACTCGTAGCATCCCTTGTTCGTCCAAGAATGGATTGAGGTTGGCTATCTGACTGCACTTTGGTACCGGTTCATTTTGCTGAAGACAGTCCATTTCCACTCGGTAAACTTCCGATTGTACTGACCTTATGATGAAGTTTTCAGCGTTGATATAACTGTCCACTGAAGTTAAAGACGGTGTCTCTACTGCCTTGTGTGAACGGCAGAACCGTTTTAAAAAGGCAACTCCTCGTACAAGTGAGTCCCAAGTAGAGAAATGTAGGAATCTGTCTATTCCTATATTGTGAGCAAGTGTAGCACTTGTCTTCTTTATGTCCACATTTATGCGAACTTCCTTGTCACTGTCTGGATCGACAAGCTGAAACTTAGTCTCAGAAGCTTCCTCCTGTTGCAAAGTAAGATGCTTTGGTCCAAATAACCATTCGCTATTGTGAATTTCATGAGCTTCAAAGGATCTAGTTGCTGAATCAGCTGGGTTATGGTGCGTTGGCACGTAGTTCCACTGGCTAGAATCAGAGAATCTTCTGATACGCTCCACTCTGTTTGCTACGTAAGTGTAGAATCTCCTGGTTTCATTGTTGATATAGCCTAAGACAACTTTACTGTCTGTGTGGTACTTGACTGTTTCTATGCTTATATCTAGGTTATCTGTAATGTACTGTGCAATTTCTATAGCTAACACAGCTGCACATAATTCCAGACGTGGAATGGTATGGCCACCAGTCGGTGCAACCTTTGCTTTCCCGAGAACAAAACCCAAACTGGGTATACCACTGATGTCGGTTGTACGGAGGTATGCAACAGCTGCTATGGCTTTTTCGGATGCATCAGAGAAGACATGAAGCTCCTTGGAGACAGTTTCACTGAGGTAAGGCACATAAGTACGCGGTATGCGTAGCTTTTCAAGTTCCTGCAAGGTGTTTCTCCAAGATATCCACTCTGTGGCTGTTTCGTCTGAGAGGGGTTGGTCCCAATCAACAGTCTCTGAAACTAGCTTTCTGAGTAAAAGTTTACCATGTATTATGATTGGAGCTAGGAATCCGAGCGGATCATAGATGCTGTTAACCGTCGAAAGTATTCCTCTCCGTGTTATAGGTTTATTTTCAGATGACAAATGAAACAAGAACTCGTCCGTATTTACATCCCAGCTTAATCCTAGACTATTTTGTAAAGGCTTACTGTCGGCCTCTAGGTCTAGGTCCTTCAGGTTTGATGCCAGATCGTTGGCTGGAAAGGCTTTCATGACTTCCTCAGAATTTGACGCGATTTTGTGAAGCCTTAGGTTCCCATACATGGCTAGTGCCTTTTGTGTGTCTTTTATGAGATTGATAGCTTCCTCTTTGGTAGTGCATGATGTAAGGCCATCGTCTACATAGAAGTTTCTTGAAACAAATTGCGTTACCCGGTTGCCGAAATCTTTTCCTGACGCCTGAGCAGTTTTCCTCAGTCCGAGCGTGGCAACGGCTGGTGACGTACTATTTCCGAACACATGAACTCTCATGCGGTATTCAACAAGGTCATTGTCAATATCATTATCTTTATGTCACAGGAATCGCAGATAGTTGCGGTGGTCTTCTCTTACCAGGAAACAGTGAAACATGTGCTGGATATCAGCTGTTACTGCCACCATTTCTTTGCGGAAATGTATAAGCACTCCTAAAAGATCATTGGTTAGGTTTGGGCCAGTCAACAAAACACTGTTAAGCGATACTCCATTACATTTAGCAGAGGAATCAAACACACCTCTGATCTGGTCAGGTTTCTTAGGATGGTAGACACCAAATAATGGTAAGTACCAGCACTCTTCGTGATCTTTGAGTGGTGGAGCAAGCTCTGCATGGTTATAGTCGAAAATCTTACTCATGAATGTGAGAAAGTGTTCCTGTTTTACCGGGTTTCTTCGCAGACTGGCATCTAATAGCATGGCACGTTGAAGAGCTTGCTGTCTGTTGTTTGGCAGAGACTGGCGTGGTACACGGAACGGTAACGGTGCTACCCAACTTCCGCTGGCGTCTCTCACAAATTCATTGTCCATTTGCTTTAGGAACATTTTGTCCTCATAAGACATTGCTGGCTTGTCGTCATTCTTTGTTTTCTCAAATATAGACGAATGCGTATCCTGTTTTATGGGATCCGAGTAGTATTCTTTGATATCAAACTTGTTGATACATGGTTCAAACATTGATGGCTGTCCATTTGGTAAGATGTTGGTTAATTTGATATTAAGTTCAATTGGGATGTGTTGCTTGTTGATACAAGTTTCTCCTATAATCACCCATCCAAGTTTTAGCTGCTGAGCATATGGAGCCCTTTGCGAACCAAAGCGCTGATCAATCACATGGTGTGCCTCTATAAGATCTCTTCCAATTAACAGTAGAATTTGACAGTTATCATCAATAGGTGGGATGTTGTCTCTGATATCCATCAAGTGAGGATAATGCATTGCGACTTCCGGTGTAGGAATTTCATCTCGATTGTTGGGAATGTGATCACATTCTATTAAGGTTGGCAGATCTAATCTCGTGTCACCCTGTATCGATTCCATGACGAAGCTTCTCCCTCTTCTGCCTGAAGTAACTACTCTGCCAGAGCATGTCGATAGCGTGTAGTTTTCTGGCTTGTCCCATACGTTGAATAGATTGAAGAAGTCGGGTGAGGCGAGAGACCGATTACTTTGGTCATCAATAATGGCATACATTCGCACAACCTTGTCTGGACTGTCCTTGTGGAACACCTTCACTGGGAGTATTTTTGCACATGATTTACCACCATAATAATCCTTGCAGATCTCTGTGCAAGAAGAGTTGATTGAAGTTGTCTTAGTTTCAGCCATTTCAGCATGCTCCCCGCCATGAGCTGCTTGGGGAATGTCCTTTGATAATTTCCCTCCAGTAACATGTAGTGCTGTAGCATGCTGTTTGCTTCCACATTCCTTGCAAGATATCTTGGCATTGCAGTTTCGGCTTATATGTGTGGTTGATTCGCAGCACTTGTAGCATACATTATTTTCCTTCAGTAGTTTTTTGCGTTCTTCTATAGACTTCATTCTGAACCCACGACATTCATTCAATAGATGTTTAGTTTTGTGAAGAATGCATACGTTCTTTTCTTCTCTAGAACTTTCAGGTTTTTGGTCAACTGCTGTCTTACGGACGTTTATCTTGGTGTTGAACTGAGGTACACTCCGTGGAAAGGTCCCCTTTGCTGATGATGTAACGTTCGACTCAAGGTCGAGTCCCGGGTCGTTCTTTATCCGACTCATTTCTCTGATAAAGGAAGTAAATTCCTTGAAGGGAGGAAAGGCAACATCGTGCTGTGATTTATACCTGGAAGCTCTCATCACCCACTTCTCCTGAAGTCCGTATGGTAATTTACTGACGATAGGTTTGATCCCAGAGGAAGAGTCAAAGTAGGCAAGCAAACATCTGAGTTTTGGGTTTTCCTTATAGTATTCTATTTCAGACAGAATATCAGAAAGCTCGTACAGGCGTTTGTTGTCTTTTATTTGTGAGTTTTGGAAACTGAGCAAGTTTGTTCTTGATGGATGCTTCCACCATTTCTGGGGTGCCGTAACGCTCATCAAGTCTCTGCCACAGTCTTTGTAAGCCCCTGCTAGGGTTGTCTGCATTAGACAATCTTATACTTATGGCATGCTTTGACGACTCCGCTCCTAGCCACTTGACCAAAAGATCCAACTGTTCAGAGTCCGACACCTGCAGTTCCCCGATAACGCACTTAAAACTTCCTTTCCATACGTGGTAGGATTCTGCCCGGTCATTAAAATTAGTCAGTCGAGAAAATAATAAATCTTTGCGCAAGAGAAATTTGGTTATTTCTGATGTAGTACTGGTATCCTGGCTGTAATTCACATTAGCCACAGGAACGTTCGCCATCGGGTTTGTGGCAAGGAACTCTGGTATACTATCCTGTTTTTGACTAAAAGTAGTAGGTCTTGGTACAGGAGCAGTTGTACTTTCTGGAAGTGCTGAGTCTATGGGTAAGACAGAATGTACCACAGGTAGCAGACTCTGATTCACAGTTGGAATGAAAACAGGAGCGTTGTAGTTAAGCTGTGCTGTTACTGGGGTCTGAGTCTTGTCTTGCTGGTTAGCTGGTTCTGGAAACTCGACTGGACCAGGGTGATTTTTAACAAAGTTTTGTACACGTTGCAGTGGGTCTTCAGTCTCCTCAGGAAGATGGCTTACTGCCTGACTGTCGTCACATTCTAGGACACGTGCTTCGGCCTCCGCAGCAGCAGCTTCTCTTTGAATCTCGAGAAGGTTCAAGGTGGCCTTCAGTTCAGCCTTCTCCCGGTCAGCATGAGCAGCTTCCTGTTCAAGTTCTAATTTTCTAAGTGTGACTTGTTCTTCTAACATAGCCTCTTGCTTAAAGATCATGGCTTGTTTTTCTGCATAGGCAATTTTTACCCTGGTGGCCTCTGCTTTGGCCCGCTTTCTCCGTGCTAGACTTGACAAATCAGATCCTCTAGAGCACCCACTTTCTGAAGTCCTGATGCTCTTTGATGATCTTGACTTTGTATATTGTGCTTGTGTCAGGTTGCGAAAGTGATCGTGGAGCAATGCAATTACAAGGTTCACTTTTGCTGAACGAACTTCCGTGAGAGATGTACATGCATTTAGGTCCTTGATACTTTCTAGCGTCTTCATTCCTTTCAGAAAGGCTCCATACTCATCTACCAGTCTTTGGTGCTTAGTGTAGGACTGTAGGAGTCTTTCCTGAGCCTCGAGCAACAACTGAACGTCATTAGGTGGTGTTCTTACCTCCTCTAACTGGGGTTGTATCTCTGACCAAAGGTCCTCTAGTTGCTGACAGAATTTGTCACGCCTCTCAATGTAAGCCTCCTGACCTCTTTGTGTTAGACTACTTGCATGTCTGGTCTCAGGTTGAGCCCCTGGAATTTCATCCGACAGCTTAATGTCAAACTCTGATCTCCTGATCGTTTCAGGATTCTGCTCCCCGTCCGCCCCTTTTGCGTTCTGTTCTTCCTGGTCCATTTTAAGAATTACTCGTTGATGTATGACCAACACTTAACACTGGCGAAACGATTGTCCAACTCTGGCACAAACGCTTTGTTGCTATATGTTAGATACTGTGTTGCATACTATCGTCGTAACAGCTACAGACAGCTTTGTCGACAGGACAGGTGCAGGACACAACAGGCAGGTTGTAGCTTATTCACTTTATTGGCGCGTTCCAATAAGTTTAAACCATTGACTTGGCAGAAACAAACAAGTGTATCAGGAGCTGATGTTTATTTATTCTCTACCAATCAAAGATGGTGCAAAACTGAAAAATACAAAATAAACCAAATTTTACAATGTGATAAGTAATGTATGCTAAATAAACTCTGAAAGTTTTGAAAATGTCCAAACAAGGCCATGGAAGTGAAGTTTACAAGTACAGTATGAACAAGTTGTACATGAAACAGTAGAAATTTCAGAAATATCAATATAGATCTATGAATAGTTATATAATTTCACAAGAAAACAAATCAAAATGTTATAGTTACATACGCTGTGGTTAGCCACAAATTGTATCAGCAAACAAGTTGTCCTGTAGATATCTTATAAGGCAGTACTCCTGTATGTAGGTAACACTATACTAATCTTCAGAGAAGTTTGTTTAACCTTTTGAAGACTATCTTTTCTGACACAGACCAGAAACTCAAACCTGTCACAACATAATTACAAGTGTAAACAGTCTGTTGAAGAACCACTCAACAAGCATTGAACACTGGTTCTAAACAATACTTACAAAATACTCAAAATACCAATTATCTCCTTTTACCAAGTTAAAAGAAAATTAACGAAATATACAGTAGGTTTCCACAGATAATATCAGTTGCAATTCTAGACCATGTATGGAAATGTTTGTCAAAATTAACCATTCCTATAAATGCAGAAGTATAAATAACATTTATAATATATAATATACTTTCGAGTCTATTGATCCACCAAAAAGTCACTAGTATTGTGCCACAGAACAAACTTCCTGTATGTCTAAAAACTATTATATCTAATTAAGTTAATGTAGCTCAGTACAATTATTATCATTATTATTATTATTATTACTGTATTATTATCATTATTTATTATTATTATTATTAATACTGTACGTACGGTATACGCGGGGTATCTTGTACTTTGAGTTGGTAACCTACGCTTCATATAAGACTGGTTGTGATTGGTTCAAGCGCTGATAGATGACAAATCAAAACTCAAGTTTTGTTATCTATCCTGTGATTGGTGTTTGGCCCGCATCTCCAGCTTCCAGCCTCTGTTCGCGGCCACTTTCTCTTACGGCGTATCGCTGAGTAGACGTTCTTAAGTTTGTGAAGTTTAATCTGTGCTGTGTGCGACTGTTTTAAGTTGAACTTTTTGTTGAACTTTCTGTTAAATCCTACTGTACAATGCCTCCCAAGCGTTCTGCTTCTACTAAGGCTGGTAGTGAGCCTAAACGCCACTGAAGGATGATGACGATTGCTGAGAAGGTTACGCTTCTCGATATGTTGAAAGACGGTAGAAGCTACGCGGCCGCAGCGCGCAATTTTGGAATCAACGAATCTACTGTTCGCTATATCAAGAAGGACGAGGCGAACATTAGAAAGACGGCTGCAATCACCTTTAGCAGATCATCGAAGCGAGTCGTTACAACGCGTAATAAAACGATCGTATGCATGGAAGGTGCTTTAGCTGTGTGGATTGCCGACTGCCGGAAGAAGAACATAGCCTTGGATACGAACACCATCCGAACAAAGGCTTTGAGCTTGTATGAGAATTTTGCTGCAAAGGAACCTCAAGACGACGACGGCAACCATGCTGAAGAAGATGATGATGCAGATGAACCTCAACCAGGGACATCCACTGATTCCCAGCCTCAGAAACAACGTTTTTCCGCCAGCAAAGGATGGTTCGCGAAGTTTCAGAAACGCTTCGCCCTGAAAAGCGTTTTTTCCCGGCATGGCGAGGCTGCTTCGGCTGACACTGTCGCTGCTGAAACTTACGTGAACCAGACATTCAAGAATATTATCGCCGAAGGTGGATACAAGCCGGAACAAAGTGTTTAATATGGATGAGACCGGCTTGTTTTGGAAGAGAATGCCGTCGCGAACTTTCCTGTTCAAAGAGGAAGCCAAAGCCTCTGGCTTTAAAGCATTCAAGGATCGCGTTACCCTCGTGATGTGTGGTAATGCTGCTGGATTTTTGCTAAAGCCGGGGCTTATTTATAAGTCGAAAAATCCTCGCGCTTTGAAAAATAAGAATAAGAATCTCCTTCCCGTGTACTGGATGCATAATCCAAAAGCATGGATTACAAAGATGCTGACCTCCAACTGGTTCCACCAGTGTTTCATCCCGCAAGTCAGCAAATATCTCGTAGAGAAGGACTTGCCATTCAAGATCCTTCTCCTTATGGATAACGCTGGTGGACACGCAACTGATCTGTCGCATGAGGGCATTCAGGTTGAGTTCCTGCCACCCAACACCACGTCATTAATTCAACCGATGGACCAGGGGGTTATCAGGGCGTTCAAGGCCCTCTACACGAAGAATACCTTGGCGGACCTCGTTGCGTGTGTGGATGCTGTCCAAGATGACGAGGATGAAGATTTTAACTTGAAGGCGTACTGGCGGCAGTACACCATAGCCACGTGCCTGCAGAATATTCAAAAGGCACTGCAAGAGATGAAACCTGCAACCGTGAATGGGAGCTGGAAGAAGTTGTGGCCCCAGATTGTTTACGACGACGAGGGATTTACACCTGCTGAAATCCAACACTCTGCAATACGCAAATCTGTGCAGTTGGCTGCCATAATTGGAGGTGACGGGTTTGGCGACATGACGACTGAAGACGTCGACGAGTTGTTGGACTGCCATTCCCAGCCCCTAACTGACGCAGACCTCGAAGACCTGACGAAATTGGCAAGCGAAGAAGAGAGTGAAACCCAGGAAGAGGCCCAAGAAAATGTCGAAGAAACGGGCTTAACATTAGAACGGCTTGCCAAGGCCTGCAACCATGCGAAGGAGTTGAAAGAAATGTTGCAAGAGTGGGACGAGGATATGGTTCGGTCTATGCAATTCTTCAACAAGGTCGATGAAATCATGACTCCCTACAGGATGCTCTTAGATCGAAAAAAGAAGCAGCGGCAACAACTTCCTATCACAATGTTCTTCCAGCCTCGCAAAAAAGAGCCAGTTCCTCCTGCTACTACGCCTTCGAAAGAAATTGAAGAAGTTGAAGAGGTGCCCCAGGAAAAGACACCTCCGTCTGAAGAGACGTAAAATACTATTATTGGCTGCACAGTAGAACACATCATCAGCTTCATCATCATCATTTCTACTGTGCAGCAAATTCATCGCCATCCTCATTCAAGTTTTTCTTGAACTTCTTTCGTGGTGAGTACAGTAACAATCTTTATTTTTTACTTTAATATTCTAACATTTTAATATTTGTGCCTGTTTTATAGTTTAGTACTGTATGCATTAAGTTAAAGGGAAGGTTTTAAAAGTCTACATGTTGTAACCTAGCATATTTTTTTTTTCTAAATTTACATTTGCGTACGTAAAACAATCTCTCTCTCTCTCTCTCTCTCTCTCTCTCTCTCTCTCTCTCTCTCTCTCTCTCTCTCTCTCTCTCTCGTAAATTGATTTTTTTTGTTTAAAATTTACATTTACAGTACGTACGTAAAACAATCTCTCTCTCTCTCTCTCTCTCTCTCTCTCTCTCTCTCTCTCTCTCTCTCTCTCTCTCTCTCTCTCTCTCGTAAATTGTTTTCCTGCTTTGCTACGTACAATAAGTACTGTACAGTACTGTATGATTTTATATAGATACGGTAAATTATATTTGTATTTGTAAGGTAAAATATTTTGTAAATGCTTTTACTGTAAATACTGTATCATTATTTATCACTTTCATCATGCCCGTTAAATGCCTTGTTTGTTCTGAGCGTGGTTGTTTACGGAGCGTACAGTACTTTATGAAGCCGTCGTTTCAGGCGGCGTCATAAAAAAAAACATTTCATTTGGAAGTCCTAAGAAAAATTAAGTAAAACATTGGTAATAACAAAATCAACATACTGTATAATCAATATAATCGATGCAAAAACTAACCTATACATATATGTGTACACTAAATGAGTTTGTTTCTTCATTATGATCAGAGATGAACGTAAACAAAACATTGGTTGCCATTTTTTATCGTGAATTTTAGGTGTTTAGGAAACGCATGATATAAAATTGCCTTTAATATTTGTGCCTGTTTTAGTTTAGGGTGCTGTAGTACATGCATTAAGTGTTCTGTACATTAAAGGGTAGTTTGTTACCAGTACTACGTACAAGGGAAGGTTTTAAAAGTCCGAATATACATGTTAAATAAATAGGTAAATATGATGTCACTACTTCTCGGATTTTCACCTATCGCGGCCGGGTCTGGAACCTATCTACCGCGATAAACGATGGTTCACTGTATTTGTGGTCATCGCATATTTTTGCTCTTCGACTAAAATTATAGAAGATATATGAGATTTTCTTGAAAGAAGGCCCTATTTTTGGGGTCCGAATCTAGTAAGGGCCGGGGTCAGAAAAAATGTCCAAAAATTTATGGTATCAGATTTTGTGTTAGACTGCAGCATTGAGTTGTTTTATTGGTATATATGTGGTCATCGCATATTTTCGCTCTCCGACTAAAATTATAGAAGATATGTAAGATTTTCTAGAAAAAAGGCCCTATTTTTGGGGTCCGAATCTAGTAAGGGCCGGGGTCAGAAAAAATGTCCAAAAATTTACGGTGTCAGATTTTGTGTTAGACTGCAGCATTGAGTTGTTTTATTGGTATATATGTGGTCATCGCATATTTTCGCTCTCCGACTAAAATTATAGAAGATATATGAGATTTTCATGAAAAAAGGCCTTATTTTAGGGGTCCGAATGTAGTTAAAGCCGGGGTCAGAAAAAATGACAAAAATTTACGGTGTCAGATTTTGTGTTAGACTGCAGCATAGAGTGGTTTTATGGGTATATATGTGATCATCGCATATTTTCGCTCTCCGACTAAAATTATAGAAGATATATGAGATTTTCTTGAAAGAAGGCCCTATTTTTGGGGTCTGAATATAGTAAGAGCCGGGGTCAGAAAAAATGGCCAAAAATTTACTGTGTCAGATTTTGTGTTAGACTGCAGCATAGAGTTGTTTTATGGGTATATATATGTGGTCATCGCATATATGAGCTTTCCGACTAAAATTATAGTTGTTCCGTAACCGAAATACAAACCACGCTATTTACAAAGGGGGTTACCTTTTAGCGCAGCTGAAATGGCGAGCCATTAGAATTTAACGAGGGTGTATTACCCCCGCGCTAGTTAGCGGGGGGGGGGGGGGGGGTAGGGGAGTGGTAGCTAGCTACCCCTCCTCCCCCTCACACACAGGTGAATGCTCACTTTCACTTTTGGCTCGGACTGTGACAGACGTCTCTGTCTTGGTCCTCTCTTGGCAGCCATTGTTTGTTTTGTCTTTACTGTACTTAATCGCTTACTTTTCTTTTACTCAATATATATGTAAACATGTTTTCATGTTTGTATATATATTTGAGTATAGAAATAAGTAAGTTTCCTTTTCAGATTTGTGTGTGTAGTGTACGATATCTACGTGGAGTCCTCGGCAGTTAGGCCACCACGGCGTAATTTTATGGGTGGTGATCGAGTTTGACTTATGTCTTTCTCTCTCTCTCTCTTGAGGTCGTTCACCCTTTTACTACGTGTTACTATGCCCTTGTAGCTTCCTTTCCGTGTGGGGGGGTTGCTACGCCGTACGTTTGTCTCAATTAGTTATGAATCTAATTGTAGTTGTTTTTTGTTTTTCAGCTTGTAGAACGATTCCTTTCGGGGTTTTCGTTCTTTCTTTAGTGTTCATTCATTTTTAAATTACATAATTACATAGTTACATAATTATAATTGTTATAATTCTGTTTTGGTTACAGCTCTCCTTCCGTGAGTGTAAGTGGTTGTGAGGGCACGTGCCTGTTGTGTAATTCTTGTTTCCTTTCCCTCGGGATTCCTCTTCGGAGCCTTCCCAGGGGAATGAATGTGTGCTAATATTATTTGTTTTATTTTTTTACAGTTACCGATCTAGTTCGTTTCTGTAATATGGCAACGGTGTGAGCTGTCTGGTTGAGTCCTGGGGATTCGGCTGTTGCTGCCTCCCCCCTTGTTTTTTCGTCAGGGGCGTGTCTCCTTCTACTGGAAGTACTCCCGTGACGACGGACAGCTCTCCAGTTCATTTTAGAACTCTCAGGAGGCTTGCCTTCTTGGGCGGGTAACTTTCCTTCCGAGGGAAGTTTTTCCTGTCCAGGCTTGAGTTTTTCTCCTTTTGGGGGGTTCTTCTCTTGCCTTTTTTTCGTGCGACTATGCTCTTGGTGCTGAGCGGTCGCACCTGCAGTTTCGCTCAAGGGGCTGGGCAACTGCAGGAGCTCCTCTTCGGAGGATTGCTCTTTTTAGGTCACTGGCTGACCAGTCTCTTCTACGAAGTGTTTCTCTTTCGTTCGCGAGAGAGTACACTCATAGAGACTCCTCTTCGGAGGTTTCTTCTGTTGCTGTTGCTCTCCCTCGCCGTAAGACCCACCGTCCGCCTCGTCGTAGGGCCTCTCATCTCCCTATAAGGGTGCTTGAGGCGCCTTTTTGGATCTCCGTTTGCAGCCTACAACTCCTTTTTCTCGATCTTCCACCTTGGTGCAGATGGACAGCAGTCTGATCTCGTCTTCCGACGGGCAACGGTCTTCCCGACGGACAACGGTCTTCCCGACGGACAGCGGTCTTCCGACGGACATCAGTCTCCCGGCGGACAACGATCCCTTCGGGGCAAAGGGTTGCCCCCACGGGGGTTCTTCCCTTGTGTGTCAGGGTTTCCCTGCGCGCCCTTCTGCTGTGTTCTCTCCTGCTCCTGCTCAGTGTTAGCGCACAGGCGCTCTTCTGCTCATCAGCGCTCTCCTGTTCGTCAGCGCTTTCAAGATGATCATCCCTGCTGTTCCTGTTGGTTCCTGTTACGCGCCCTGTGCGCCCACGTTCGCCCTCGCGATCTAGAACTTCGGTTCAGGTCGGGGTCAAGGACTCTTCTTCTATGCGCAGGCTTCCACGCGTAGCCTTCTGCTCGTCAGGGATCATCAGCTCGCCAGCGATCACCTGTCTCTCTGCGATCTCCGGATCGCCCGCGTGTGTTACAGCCGGCACGCCAACGTTCTCCAACACTTCTGAAGGAACATGGTTCGCCAGCTACTAGCTCACCTGCGCATGCTGATCGCCATCGCGCGACCCTCAACTGCGGATGCTGATCGCCATCGCGCGACCCTCAACTGCGGATGCTGATCGCCATCTCGCGACCCTCAACTGCGGATGCTGATCGCCATCTCGCGACCCTCAACTTCGGATGCTGATCGCCATCGCGCGACCCTTAACTGCGGATGCTGATCGCCATCTCGCGACCCTCAACTGCGGATGCTGATCGCCATCACGCGACCCTCAACTGCGGATGCTGATCGCCATCGCGTGACCCTCAACTGCGGATGCTGATCGCCATCGCGCGACCGCACACCTGCAGATGCTGATCGCCATCGCGCGACCCTGCGCATGCTGATCACCATCGCGCGACCCTGCGCATGCTGATCACCATCGCGCGACCCTCAACTGCGGATGCTGTTCGCACCTGCGCATGCTGATCGCCATCGCGCGACCCTGGCATGCTGATCACCATCGCGCGACCCTGCGCATACTGATCACCATCGCGCGACCCGGCGCATACTGATCACCATCGCGCGATCGCCCTCCTGCACATGCTGCTCGCGATCGCTCGCCAACGCACGATCGCTCACCTGCGCATGCTGCTCGACCATCGCGTCGGCATAACACAACGCGCCATCGCCAACCTGCGCGTTAGCGCTCACCAGCTCAACACCGATCGCTTGTTGATCCATATAGCCAGCGGTCTTCCTCGCCTACGCGGCAGTGCGTTTCCTCGCCCTCGCGCTAACGCTTGCGTTCGCCGCCTCGGACTCGCTCTCATCCACCTGCCCACCCTCACGACCACTCGTCTGCACGCCCGCGCGACCGCTCGCCTGTGCGCCCGCGCGACCGCTCGCCTGTGCGCCCGCGCGACCGCTCGCCTGTGCGCCCGCGCGACCATTCACCTGCGCGCCCACACGCCCACACGCCCACACGCCCACGTGCCTGCACGTCTACGCTCATGCGCGTCCGCGCTCATGCTCTCCAATGTTCGCCCACGCGCGAACCAACGGTTTTTCCATCGCGCGGACGGATGGTGTTCCGTCGCGCGAACCTACAGTGTTTCTTCGCACAAACGTCGGCTTATTTCTTGCAGTATCCATTGCTCATCTATGGGTTATCGCTCGCCGACCACCAGCTCTCGCCCTTCCTACCACGCTCGCCCTCCTTCTGCGCTCCTTCGCTCACCTTCGTTTGCGTTACCACGCATGGGCGCTTCCACGTTCGCCCACGCGAAAATCTTTGAATTACCGTCGCGCGAGCTCCAGGGCGATTGCGACCACGATTCCCAATGGGGTTTTCGCAGCATGGCCAGCCTGGCGAGTTCTTCTGGAGCGTATTTCCAGAACACGGCCTCACCCCATAAACGCAGAGCATGGCACTTGCAAGAATAGGAGAAACTTGAGGGAGATCTGAGCAACACTCCTCTTTCCTGAACCTGGGTTAGCCCTTCCCTGTCATTCCCTGGAAGGATTTTTGGCGGGGGGGCTTTCCGTTCGAGATTTCTCCATCGGACAAGGGGTGACTGCTTACCCCTTCCTCTGGGAGCTTACCAGGTTCTTTCCCTCCTCGGTTACGGCCCGAGGTTTGGTTCAAGGAAGCTACAGGAAGATCAGGGGTACTTTCCTCCTCTCGAGCTCAGGCACCTTGGCCTTTCGTCGTTAAGTATCTAACTTGCGGACAAGCTCGATGTTGTACCATCTGGACGCGCTGACTGAGGGCTTCCTTCGGGTGTCTCATCTGTGGAGGTCGACGACCTCAGACACCCTTCCATCCTTGAGAAGAGTTTGTTTGTGCCCAAGGACAGAGACTTAGACAGCTGCTGTGCGGAGGAAATCGAATGTTTCACTCCTCCAAGGCGCTTTCTTCCAGACTCTGCAGGGCTCCAGCGCCCTTTTCTTTCAACCACGTCGGCCTAAGTTATCGGCTACGACAACTGGGACAAGGTGTCCAATTGCAGTTTCCTCCTGTCAGGAACAGATGGCACGGGAGACTCCCCCGGGGGGGCATAGTCCTAAAAGGAGTTCACGAACTCTAGGATTGCAGGGTTTTCGCTGGGAGGATGCTTAAGGTTACTCATCCGAATGACGGCTTCCCGATGCCCATTCCCGCACAATCTCTGTGATCAGCCAAGGATATCGCGCCTGCCGTCTCTGTCAGCGAATTCAGTGTCTCTGAACCTTTATGCCATAGTGTCAACAGAGTTGCCCGGTTGGGCAGAATGATCCATACCTTAGGCGAAGGTCTTCCTTAGGATCATCGACGGCTTCACCCCCGGCCCCCTCAGTCGATCCTTTCTTGTAAGGAAGGATCTGAGAGGGGATGTCCGTAGTCGACCTCTGAGCCCTGATCAAGTTTGTCGAACAAACTTCGGCCAGCGTAGGCCAGCAGAATCGATCAGACTGGTAACGAGGCGACAGGACTCCTTAAACCCTGGATCGGAAGGACGGGTACTTTCAGTTTCCATTCCATCCATCTTCCAGGGTGCTCGTCGAATTCAGCCTAGACTGCAAGTATTCCTGCTTATGATGCAGTGTGGCTATCCCGCCGTGGCATAGCAGGTTTGTTTCCCCAGAGAACTCTCCCTGCCTTCCTCTTGGCCGCTCAGGTGCAGGCTTCCGCCTCCTCTGCTGTTTGGAGGGCTGGTCAACTCCGGTAGGCTCGGGTTCGACCTTCTTCAGCGCCGGGACAAGCTTCCGGATGCTTACCATGAGTTTGGGCTCATGGTATTTTGCTTGGAGCCTTCTCTTCCTCTGCCTCAACATCTGGAGTATCTGGCCATGATATTGAGTCAACAGCCTTACCACGTTGGAACCCCGCTTCTCGTCCGTCCAGCGAGGTTAAGCAACGTCGGTACTTGGATGGGTGACCACCTGGGGACGCTAGATTCTGTTACCACATCCTCCGAGCCTTCCTTTCGGTTGACTGTGGCAAGACTGAGGAGAGTCGCAGTACCTGTTCTCAGTCAAGCAGAGCTTTCAGCCCTACCTTGGAACGTTTCCTAGTTCGCCTTTCCTCATTGACCCGTCTATAGTCCGAATGGTCGCCTCAGGATAAGTTCCATGTGGGGCGATCCAAGTTCCGGTGGCTTCAGGCAATGTTTAACCGGACTTCCTGGCCCCTATGGGACCAGCGGAACTATTAGACCTGCAATGGGTGTTGACCTATGGAGCCTCTTGATGGTAGTGGATATTCTCGTCCTTTCCCCACATTCTTGATGCGGTTCTCGGACTCGTCAAAGGAAAGGGGGGGGGGGGGCATGTTCCGGTCCAGGCCTATGGTCAAGACCTGAAGGATACCTCTCCATCATTCAGGCAGGCTTAGGGGCCTTAGTCTGGCCCCTCTACAGATCCTACAGCTCCTGCCGAGTCGCCCCGTGCGCGTCGACTTCATGATTCTGGCGTATTCTAACCAGCAGGGGACGCATTTTCACACCTTCACATCTTGCAGTAGAGATACCGGGATGATTGAGATTCTCTCAATACCACCATCGGCTCTCTCATTCCAGGCAGGGGAATGTTCTCTCAGACTATCCGAGCAGAGCCTCGTAGAGAGAGTGTAGCTGGGGGTCTTTGACCTTGGGTAACCAGCAAGTACTGGTCTGGGGGACCTGATCGCGACAGCTTGGAACCTCAAGCTTCCGCTATTCTTCCCCCCAGTCTCAGACCCCGAGACTCTGGCAAGATGCATTCCGGTGATGGTGGGACAACTTCGACGCCTGCGTCTTCCCTCCTTTTTGTCTGTGGACAATGGGTCTCAACAAGACCAGGTTGTCTGTCAACCTTTCAATGGGAGAGCTCCACTGGGACACTGCGCAGAACGGTTTCTGGACCCTCTGCTTCCCCTGACGGAACTTTGGGAGAGCTTCTCCCACGGCGCAGACTACTCAAGCAACCACACTGCGACATCTCTCTCGAACCGGGGCGTCGCTTCGGCTTCATGCCTGGAGACACTACGCCTCCTTCTCAAGAAGAGACAACCCGCTACAGTCGCGGTACAGAGGTCGCGTCATCTGCAATAGTCATCCACTGGGGTCTCCTAGGCAAAGTGAAGAGTCTAAGGTGGTTGGTGCCGTGGGAGATATACCTCTTCGCTTGAGGCCTCTTCTCCAGCAATAACGGTCTTATTGCCTTTCGGCGGGAGGAAACTCCTTTCCGCTCTCGGCAATGAAGCCTGTCGCTCAGCCTTTCCCTGACCTTCAGGCTTAAAGGAATAACTTTTTCCTGCCCGCTGGATCTATCCTCGCTCATGCGAAGCTACGATCGTCTCTGCCCTAGTCGGAGGTAGACCTCCAACTTGGAGCATGGCTCCGACTTTTAGTCCTTTAAGAGATCTTCTCAAGACCCTTTACGACAGGCCTCGGATTGCATTCCGCCTTGGGTCTCCTGCTCACTCTGGCCACGGCCAGTGTGTAAGCAATCTTCTTGGTCTCTTACGACTCCCCCCTTTCTAAGGAAGAGGGGAAGGCAACATTCAGGCTCGCTCCTGAGTTGTTGGCTAGACTCAGAATCTGGGGGTCCCGGCCCTTCGGTCCGATTCATTCAAGATTTCGAGTCTCTATTCTGTATCTGATGTCCCAAGACCTTCTCTTTCTTGCCAGTAAAGGAATCGAGAGGTTAGCGCTGGGAACAGCTGCAGTTTGTCCTCAGTTGCAGCCGATTTGGGAGCACAAGGAGGACATGGGGGAAGAGTCACCAGTATACCTCTTCAGCCCGGACTCAATGACATTCATCTCGACCTGTCTCCAGACCCTCCCCCGTCACGTCGCCCTACAGCACGATGTTGGATACATCGCAACGTCCCTCGCCTTCGAGTAATACTACTCTGTGACGCAGGTGCTACAAGCTGGAGTCTGGAAGCGTCTAATGACCTTCGCAGCCCGCTTCCTGCAGGGCGTGACCCACAGGAGTCTCGATACGTTTTCTATCGCTCTGTGGTGGCTACACAACAGCTGGTCTAACCTCAGGCTCCTTTTTGGACAGGTAGCAGAAGGTTGAGGGCATTGTTATCAGGTTTTAGTCTGCATGAATGAAAGAAGTATGTCTGGCCCTTACTTCTTTCTTCATCATCCCCTCTACGGGGAAGCAGCATCCTGGTCTCTGCATAGCTGACCTCGAACCTCTGCAGGTAAACCATGCTTCCTTGTGTTCCGAGTATTGAGTCAATACTGTCGCGTCCCCCATACCCTGACGAGGTGGTATTGGGAACGTCCTAAGCCAGAGTTCCTTCTGGAACTCCAGGTCAACTGCCTAGGACGGGTCACACTTCTTCTTTCACACACAAGCTTACGTAGGCCACATGGTTCCTTGCGGAGCAAGGAACTTGTGAGGTGCAGGGACTCCTTTTCTCGAGTGCGACTCACTCGGATTCTGAGTCCCCGGGTAAAGCCAAAGCTAATATGGCTGGGGACTTTCCACCCTACCTAAGGGGTAAGTCACCCTTTGTAAATAGCGTGGTTTGTATTTCAGTTACGGAAAAAATGACAAATTCGAAGATAATTTGTATTTTTCCTAACCATACAAACCTTAGCTATTTACACATATTTGCCCGCCAGCCCTGTCCCCCAAGACAAGTCCTACCTCTAAGTGAAAGTGAGCATTCACCTGTGTGTGAGGGGGAGGAGGGGTAGCTAGCTACCACTCCCCTACCCCCCCCCCCCCCCGCTAAATAGCGCGGGGGTAATACACCCTCGTTAAATTCTAATGGCTCGCCATTTCAGCTGCGCTGAAAGGTAACCCCCTTTGTAAATAGCTAAGGTTTGTATGGTTAGGAAAAATACAAATTATCTTCGAATTTGTCATATTTATGAGATTTTCTTGAAAAAAAGGCTCTATTTTTGAGGTCCGAATCTAGTAAGGGCCAGGGTCAGAAAAAATGTCCAAAAATTTACGGTGTTGTGTTTTGTGTTAGACTGCAGCATAGAGTCGTTTTATGGGTATATACAGTATGTGGTCATCGCATATTTTCGCTCTCCGACTAAAATTATAGAAGATATATGAGATTTTCTTGAAAAAAGGCCCTATTTTTGGGGTCTGAATCTAGTAAGGGCCGGGGTCAGAAAAAGTGTCCTAAAATTTACTGTGTCAGATTTTGTGTTAGACTGCAGCATAGAGTCGTCTTATGGGTATATACAGTATGTGGTCATCGCATATTTTCGCTCTCCGACTAAAATTATAGAAGATATATGAGATTTTCTTGAACAAAGGCAATATTTTTGGAGTCCGAATCTAGTAAGGGCAGGGGTCAGAAAAAATGTCCAAAAATTTACGGTGTCAGATTTTGTGTTAGACTGCAGCATAGAGTCGTTTTATGCTTATATATGTGGTAATCGCATATTTTCGCTCTTCGACTAAAATTATAGAAGATATATGAGATTTTCTTGAAAAAAAGGCCCTATTTTTGGGGTCCGAATCTAGTAAGGGCCAGGGTCAGAAAAAATGTCCAAAAATTTACGGTGTCAGATTTTGTGTTAGACTGCAGCATAGAGTCGTTTTATGGGTATATATGTGGTCATCGTATATTTTCGCTCTCCGACTAAAATTATAGAAGATATATGAGATTTTCTTGAAAAAAGGCCCTATTTTTGGGGTCTGAATCTAGTAAGGGCCAGGGTCAGAAAAAGTGTCCTAAAATTTACTGTGTCAGATTTTGTATAAGACTGCAGCATAGAGTCATTTTATGGGTATATACAGTATGTGGTCATCGCATATTTTCGCTCTCCGACTAAAATTATAGAAGATATATAAGATTTTCTTGGAAAAGGGCTCTATTTTTGGGGTCCGAATCTAGTAAGGGCCGGGGTCAGAGAAATGTCCAAAAATTTACAGTGTCAGATTTTGTGTTAGACTGCAGCATAGGGACGTTTTATGGGTATATATGTGGTCCTCGCATATTTTTGCTCTCCATTTAAAATTATAGAGATTTTCTTGAAAAAAGTCCCTATTTTTGGGGTCCGAATCTAGTAAGGGCCGGGGTCAGAAAAAATGTCCAAAAATTTACGGTGTCAGATTTTGTGTTAGACTGCAGCATAGAGTCGTTTTATGGGTATATATGTGGTCATCGCATATTTTCGCTCTTCGACTAAAATTATGAAAGATATATGAGATTTTCTTGAAAAAAGGCCCCATTTTTGGGGTCCAAATCTAGTAAGGGTCGGGGTCAGAAAAAATGTCCAAAAATTTACAGTGTCAGATTTTGTGTTAGACTGCAGCATAGAGTCGTTTTATGGGTATATTTGTGGTCATCTCATATTTTTGCTCTTCGACTAAAATTATAGAAGATATACGAGATTTTCTTGAAAAAAGGCCCTATTTTTGGGGTCCAAATCTAGTAAGGGCCGTGGTCAGAAAAAATGTCCAAAAATTTATGGTGTCAGATTTTGTGTTAGACTGCAGTATAGAGTCGTTTTATGGGTATATATATGGTCATCGCATATTTTCGCTCGCCGACTAAAATTATAGAAGATATATGAGATTTTCTTGAAAAAAGGCCCTATTTTTGGGGTCTGAATCTATTAAGGGCCAGGGTCAGGAAAAATGTCCAAAAATTTACGGTGTCAGATTTTGTGTTAAACTGCAGTATAGAGTCGTTTTATGGGTATATATGTGGTCATCGCATATTTTCTCTCTCCAACTAAAATTATAGATGATATATGAGATTTTCTTGAAAATAGTCCCTTATTTTTTGGGTCTGAATCTAGGTAGGGCAGGGGTCAGAATAAATGTCCAAAAATTTACGGTGTCAGATTTTGTGTTAGACTGCACCATAGTGTCGTTTCATGGGTATATATGTAGTCTTCGCATATTTTTGCTCTCGTACTAAAATTATAGAAGATATATGAGATTTTCTTGAAAAAAGGCCCTATTTTTGGGGTCCGAATCTATTAAGGGCCGGGGTCAGAAAAATTGTCCAAAAATTTACGGTGTCAGATTTTGTGTTAAACTGCAGTATAGAGTCGTTTTATGGGTATATATGTGGTCATCGCATATTTTCGCTCCGACTAAAATCATAGAAGATATATGAGATTTTCTTGAAAAAAGGCCCTATTTTTGGGGTCTGAATCTATTAAGGGCCAGGGTCAGGAAAAATGTCCAAAAATTTACTGTCTCAGATTTTGTGTCGGACTGCAGCATAGAGTCGTTTTATGGGTATATATGTGGTCATCGCATATTTTCTCTCTCCAACTAAAATTATAGATGATATATGAGATTTTCTTGAAAATAGTCCCTTATTTTTTGGGTCTGAATCTAGGTAGGGCAGGGGTCAGAATAAATGTCCAAAAATTTACGGTGTCAGATTTTGTGTTAGACTGCAGTATAGTGTCGTTTCATGGGTATATATGTAGTCTTCGCATATTTTTGCTCTCGTACTAAAATTATAGAAGATATATGAGATTTTCTTGAAAAAAGGCCCTATTTTTGGGGTCCGAATCTATTAAGGGCCGGGGTCAGAAAAATTGTCCAAAAATTTACGGTGTCAGATTTTGTGTTAAACTGCAGTATAGAGTCGTTTTATGGGTATATATGTGGTCATCGCATATTTTCGCTCTCCGACTAAAATTATAGAAGATATATGAGATTTTCTTGAAAAAAGGCCCTATTTTTGGGGTCCGAATCTATTAAGGGCTGGGGTCAGAAAAAATGTCCAAAAATATACGGTGTCAGATTTTGTATTAGACTGTAGCATAGAGTCATTTTATGGGTATATATGTGGTCATCGCATATTTTCGCTCTCATACTAAAATTATAGAAGATATATGAGATTTTTTTGAAAAAGGGCCCTATTTTTGGGGTCTGAATCTAGTAAGGACCGAGGTCAGAAAAAATGTCCAAAAATTTACGGTGTCAGATTTTGTGTTAAACTGCAGTATAGAGTCGTTTTATGGGTATATATGTGGTCATCGCATATTTTCGCTCTCCGACTAAAATTATAGAAGATATATGAGATTTTCTTGAAAAAAGGCCCTATTTTTGGGGTCCGAATCTATTAAGGGCTGGGGTCAGAAAAAATGTCCAAAAATTTACGGTGTCAGATTTTGTGTTAAACTGCAGTATAGAGTCGTTTTATGGGTATATATGTGGTCATCGCATATTTTCGCTCTCATACTAAAATTATAGAAGATATATGAGATTTTCTTGAAAAAGGGCCCTATTTTTGTGGTCCGAATCTAGTAAGGGCTGGGGTCAGACAAAATGTCCAAAAATTTACGGTGTCAGATTTTGTGTTAGAATGCAGCATAGAGTGGTTTTATGGGTATATATGTGGTCATCGCATATTTTCGCTCTCCAACTAAAATTATAGATGATATATGAGTTTTTCTTGAAAATAGTTCCTATTTTTGGGGTCTGAATCTATTAAGGGCCGGGGTCAGAATAAATGTCCAAAAATTTACGGTGTCAGATTTTGTGTTATACTGCAGCATAGTGTCGTTTTATGGGTATATATGTAGTCTTCGCATCTTTTCGCTCTCCGACTAAAATTATAGAAGATATGAGATTTTTTTGAAAAAGGCCCTATTTTTAGGGTCCGAATCTAGTAAGGGCCGGGGTCAGAAAAAATTTCCAAAAATTTATGGTGTCAGATTCCGTGTTAGACTGCAGCATAGAGTCGTTTTATGGGTTTATATGTGGTCATCAGGTATTTTTGCTCTCCAACTAAAATTATGGAAGGTATATGTTCAGCCCAGTCCCTGTCAGTCTTTCATATGTTACGGTAGACAAATAATGGGTGACAGTATTCTTTGCTTTGCCCCCATATAGCTCGAACATTAATTACTTCCAGGGAATAAATTAGACTTCCCAGTTTGGTTCCCGGGGACTCTCAGCCTGCTAAGCAGTAAGTCTCCCTCATTAAAGCACAAGGGTTTGTATATCACAGGAAGTAATACAAAAATTTCAAAGTAATAAACTTCCATCTTCAACTACCCCTCTCAGTCCTGGGCCAAAAGATCCAAAGGAAAGTAAGTTTGTTCCAACACGAAGTACTTACTTCGAACTACTTTCTTAGGAGTATCTGGGATCTCCTCCCATCCGACCAGAATTTTGTGTAGTTTACCCTACTCCCGTTTTCTATGCGGGGCATCTCTGGCGGAGTGATACGCGCCCATAGACGACCCGGGGTCAGAGAGCATGCTTGCTCAGGTCTCGCTTTCCAGTAAGTTTCTGGTCGCGTCGGCGTTAACACCCCGACGCTCTCTCTTAACCCAGTGCGACCCTTTGTGTCCCCGATCTCTTTGTGTCTCACGCGGTCCCCACGTGGTCCCTTTGTGTGTTTCCCTATCCTTTCCCTCTCTGTTCCTGTGTCTCGTGGTGTATTACTATAGTCTATCGGCTCCTTCATGGCAATCCGGGCGTTGTTTCCTACGTTCCCAAATGTCCTTCTCTGGAGTATTTAAAGGCCTACCGCTCCTGTATACCCTTTTAATCCCTGCACTCGAATGTTTCCTGGACCTTTCTAGGGATTATCCCATACTACTGAGTTTCCGCATTCTCTAATCAACTCGTATGTGTGAATTTATCTACCTACACTCACAAATTCCATCTCGTGGAGGCTCTACCATTTGTTATATATATATATATATATATATATATATATATATATATATATATATATATATATATATATATATATATATATATATATATATATATATATATATATATATATGTGTGTGTGTGTGAGAGAGAGAGAGAGAGAGAGAGAGAGAGAGAGAGAGAGAGAGAGAGAGAGAGAGATCCTGTGTAAATTTAGGCAGGTAAACTGAAATAGTGTCATAAAGATACATGGGTTACACAGAATTATCGACAACAATTAAATATATTTTTTCAATATTTAACTTAGCCGGTGATTATAATAGCTGCAACTCTGTTGCTCGACAGAAAAACTCTACGGAAAAATTCGCCAGCGATCGCTACACAGGTTGGGGGTGTACTCAACAGCGCTATCTGTCGTTCAGATACCCAGTACTCATTGTAAACAAAGAACTCAATTTTCTCTCTGTCGGGCTACCGGCAAGACCTACTAATTCGCTGTTGCTAACTGGATTTGTTTTCACAACTATTTGGTGAAGTACACTATTCTAGTTTTGAGCTTTCGCTATGCAGGTGTTTTATCTTCATCTTAAATCTTGAACTCGTTTTGGATAGATTTAATTATGGTGACAAAGAGAGTATGGACTTTCTTTCACTTTTAAATGGCCGACCCTTCCCTTAGACGGAAGTGTGTTTAGGCTTTTAGTAATTATCTTATCACGTTATAGATTTTCCTCTATATATTTTATATCTCTCCGCCTTTATTAGGCCTCTTCGATTAACTTTCCATTTTTTTATAAACATATAAAAATATATTTTAATGCTTTGTTTATATAGACCTTTCCTGAGAGTAGGCGGTCCTAACTTGGAAACCGAAGTTAATCAACATTGAGCCCTTTATATCGTCTTTAGCTTTTAAAGAGCTAAGGATTTAAAACTTTTTCAATGTAATATTTTATGAAAGAATTTCTTTGATAGTCTTCGTACTGTTTTCAAAGATGAACTAACGTTTAGTTTTTTATGCTACGCAGTTGTTGACGTTCAGGACGTTCAACATGCGCTCTATCGTTACGATAGAGAGAGAGTGTATCACGGTTTCACTTTGCAGTAAGAGTAAATCGATTCTGACGTTTTGTTCATTCTTTCTTAGCTTAAATGTTTTAAATTCTAATTTAAAGGAACTTTTTATTTGAAAAACCTTTCAGTTTTTTCCTTTAGTCAAATAACATGTTTTTTTTTGACGATATATAATTGGGCTCTTCTCTTAGGTGCGAAATCAAGAGAGAAAGAGAGAGAGAGATAGAGACGGAGGGAGAGAGAGGAGAGAAAACGTTCCGTTCAAGCGGGTAACGTTGTTCTCGTGTTACTCACGTCCCTAGTCGCTGTAAGGGGAGGAAGGATAAAACGTTTTTAGGTTTTTATTCTCGTCCCCAGGCTATGTGCGGTGAGAGATTGAAAACGTAGTTATATGAACTAGTGTTTAGTCTCTTTCCCAGCCACTGATTTTTCTTTTTATCTTAAAATATGTTTTCTGTTTTTTGCTGGTATTATGAGCTTGCATTATACGACTAATTTTGCAATTACTACCTTTTAATGAAGGGTAGAATTGCATGTTTCAGGTAGAAATAAGTGCAAAACAGAAAATCGAAGTGATAAAGTGATATGCGCAAAGTGTTACAGTGTTGCGTCCGAAGCGCAAAGTGTTACAGTGTTGCGTCCGAGGGTTCGTCTGTTCGTGCCTGTCGTTCACCTAGTCCGGGACCTCTTGCAAGCTCCCAAGCCCAGGGGAGAAGTAATGTCAAACGACTTATGGGTTCGAGAGGCCTTGACCAACGAACAGACGTTTTCCCTCTATGGTATCGGGCGTATCTTACCAAGATCTCCCCTACCATAAGACGAGAGAGACGTTGTTTCTCCTCGCCATCCGTAGGCTTTTCGCATAAGAAACCTGTCACAAGGTTTTGAAGCCCTTAAGCGAAAGTCAGTCCTTTCAGGACAGGTCCAGCGTCCTGGTTACAGCCATTAGGACAGCTCTGACCCTATGCAGTCATCGGATAACTGCTCGCCGCCTAACAAAAGCGTAACACAGACTCCGAAAGTCTTTTTTTGTAGGCAAAGTGTTGCGGTCACAGACGTTACCCTCGTCTATTACCACAACCATTTCCGTTGATCCTTAAGGGGTTGTATGGCAAAACATGCAGTATATGCTTGCCTCCCTTATGGAAGACTATTCTGCCGATTAGTCCGTTGAGTCTAGCCGTTTATCTCTTCGATATCCTGGCTTTCAGCCAACCTAACGTTCCTTTGTGCTTACTGTTGACGTTGGCGTAGCTTAGTCACGTCAGTCAGGTTGTTTAGAACCACACTCGATGCGGTCTCGTGTGGTTTTTCAGCCGCATTTGGACGTTAGGCCACTGGCTGATGCTCCTGTTGACGTTCAAGACGTTCACTAACAATCGGAGTTGACTTGTTTTGACGCTGTGCGTCAACCTCCGCATTCTAGAGTTGTTTTGACTGCTCAGTCTAGGCAGTCAAAGCAGTCTCGAGTGGACGCTGTGCGTCCTCACGCACCTGTTGTGGTTGACAGTTTAGTTGTTGACAGTTCACAGACTGTCAAGCAGTTACATGACGTTGCGTTCTGGTCCGCTACTAATGCACCAGTGAGAGACTCAGCTTTTATCGGACAAGGTTCCTGTAGATGAGGAAGTTGCTGTTCTCCCTCCTACTGATATTCCCTTGAGGACTCTGTCAGATGGAGAGGAGCCTTAAGCTGCTTAGCCTCCTATGGACTTTAATTAAATCATGATGATTTTTTTTAAGGATCTTCGTCCGGATCTTGTAACTGCTGCTCCTCGTTCGCCTAAACGTCAGAGCTTACACTAGGCCTAGCTACTTCGAAGCCGTTGTTTTTAAGCTAGTGCGCTCTCGCTCTCCTAGAGAGCGTTACGTTGGCTAGGCGACTGGTTTTTCACCAGGAGGAATTTGGGGGATACAGCCTTTGCTTTCCCTTCTTTTAAACTGGTTTATAGAGCGAGAGTCTGATATGACACGAGAGAAGTTCTCGGCTTGGGAGTTCATGCCTCTGCCCAGATAGACTTCTCAATTCTGGTAGACTCTCCCTGGCGCCTAGCCAGGAGACGCTCCAAGTTGTTTACAGGTCAACTTCACAGCTGTTGTCGAGCCTTTGAAGTTTTGCTGTACTATTATGTCACGCATAACAAGGCTTTCAGGGATGGTAAACGGTTCCGCCTCAGTCGCAAACCCCGTCTGTTGCCACACCTGCTCCCGTAGACCCTAAATGGGCTTTGCTGCAAGACATGCAGTCCAAGCTTGCGTCCTTGATAGAGGACTTAAATGCGGAGAAGAACCTTCTGGCCAACAACCTTCCAACCGGTCGGTTGTGCGCCCTGTTGACGCTGAGGTAACCTACTCGCGTCTGCCAGTTGAGGTGGTTCCTCCACCGATGCGACCCAGTGTGGGTTACCAGCCGCACGTTGACGTTAAGCGACGCTCGGAGGTGGTTTTTGACGTTCAGGACGTTCAACAACCAGCAGAGGTGACTTGTTGTGACGCAGTGCGTCAACCTCAGCAACCCGGTAGGGTGTTGACTGCACAACCCAGACGGTCTAGACAGTCTCGGGTTGACGCTGTGCTTCCTCGCGCACCCATGGTTGTTGACAGTTCACAGACTGTGCAGCAGTTCCATGATATTGCGTCCGGCTCCGTCACGCATCCACCAGTGCGACCGGATTCAGCAAGCCAGACGTTGCCCACTCCGTTGCCGTTTCCTCATCAGTTTCGGATGAGGAACCCTCTGATGAGGACGTTGCTGAACAACAAGACGATCAGCCCCCAGCCCTGCTATCCATCCAGAAGATGCTGAAGAAGGAACGCTGCTCAGTCAGGCTGTGGATGAGTCTGGTAGGGACGCTGTCATCCGTGGATCAATTTGTGTCACTAGGAAGACTACACCTCCGTCCTCTTCTATACCATCTAGCTTTTCACTGGAAAAAGGACAAGACGCTAGAAGCGGTCTCGATCCCGGTTTCCGAAAAGATAAAGTCTTGTCTGACTTGGTGAAAGGACAATATCAACCTAAGAGAGGGTCTTCCCCTGGCTGTTCAGACTCCCAACCACGTTCTCTTCTCGGACGCATCGGACGTAGGCTGGGGTGCGACATTAGACGGTCGGGAATGCTCGGGAATATGGAACTCAAGTCAAAGGACAATGCATTTCAACTGCAAGGAGCTACTGGCAGTACGTCTGGCCTGGAAAAGCTTCAGGTCTCTCCTTCAAGGCAAAGTGGTGGAGGTGAACTCGGACAACACCACGGCTTTGGCGTACATCTCCAAGCAAGGAGGGACCTACTCTCTGACGTTGTACGAGATCGCAAGGGACCTCCTCTCCTGGTCAAAAGGTCTAAACATATCACTAGTAACGAGGTTCATCCAAGGCAACTTGAATGTCATGGCAGATTGTCTCAGTCGGAAGGGACAAATAATTCCAACAGAATGGACCCTCCACAAGGATGTATGCAAGAGACTTTGGGCCACCTGGGGCCAGCCAACCATAGATCTCTTCGCAACCTCGATGACCAAGAGGCTCCCAATATTTTGCTCACCAATCCCGGACCCAGCAGCAGTTCATATAGATGCCTTTCTCCTAGATTGGTCACATCTAGATCTATATGCATTCCCTCCGTTCAAGATTGTCAACAAGGTACTGCAGAAGTTCGCCTCTCACGAAGGGACAAGGTTGACGCTAGTTGCTTCCCTCTGGCCCGCGAGAGAATGGTTCACCGAGGTACTTCGATGGCTAGTAGACGTTCCCAGAACACTTCCCCTAAGGGTGGACCTTCTACGTCAGCCACACGTAAAGAAGGTACACCAAGGCCTCCACGCTCTTCGTCTGACTACCTTCAGTCTATCGAAAGACTCTCGAGAGCTAGAGGCTTTTCGAAGGAGGCAGCCAGAGCGATTGCTAGAGCAAGGAGAACATCCACCCTTAGAGTCTACCAATTGAAGTGGGAAATCTTCCGAAACTGGTGCAAGTCAGTATCCGTATCCTCGACCAGTACCTCTGTAACTCAAATAGCTGACTTCCTCTTATATCTGAGGAAAGAACGATCTCTTTCAGCTCCCACTATCAAGGGTTACAGAAGCATGTTGGCATCAGTCTTCCATCACAGAGGCTTAGATCTTTCCAACAATAAAGATCTACAGGACCTCCTTAAGTCTTTTGAGACCACGAAGGAGCGTCGTTTGGTTACACCTGGTTGGAATTTAGACGTGGTACTAAGATTCCTTATGTCAGACAGGTTCGAGCCGCTACAATCAGCCTCCCTGAAAGATCTCACCTTAAAGACTCTTTTCCTGGTATGCTTAGCCACAGCTAAAAGAGTCAGTGAGATTCATGCCTTCAGCAAGAACATCGGATTCTCATCTGAAACGACTACATGTTCTCTACAACTTGGTTTTCTAGCCAAAAACGAGCTGCCTTCTCGACCTTGGCCAAAATCGTTCGATATTCCAAGCTTATCGTATGGTTGGAAATGAACTAGAAAGAGTCTTATGCCCTGTAAGAGCTCTTAAGTTCTATTTAAAACGAACTAAACCTTTACGAGGCCCGTCTGAAGCTTTATGGTGTTCAGTTAAGAAACCATCTTTGCCTATGTCAAAGAATGCTTTATCCTATTTTATCAGACTGTTAATACGAGAAGCTCATTCCTATCTGAATGAGGAAGACCAAGCTTTGCTGAAGGTAAGGACACACGAAGTTAGAGCTGTCGCAACTTCCGTGGCCTTTAAACAAAATAGATCTCTGCGAAGTATAATCGACGCAACCTATTGGAAAAGCAAGTCAGTGTTCGCGTCTTTTTATCTTAAGAATGTCCAGTCTCTTTACGAGAACTGCTACACTCTGGGACCATTCGTAGCAACGAGTGCAGTAGTGGGTGAGGGCTCAACCACTACAATTCCCTAATTCCATAACCTTTTTAATCTTTCTCTTGAAATGTTTTTATTGTTGTTTTTGGGTTGTCCGGAAGGCTAAGAAGCCTTTCGCATCCTAGTTGATTTGGCGGGTGGTCAAAGTCATTTCTTGAGAAGCGCCTAGATTAGAGGTTTTGATGAGGTCCTGTTGTATGGGTTGCAACCCTTGATACTTCAGCTCCTAGGGGTCGCTCAGCATCCTAAGAGGATCGCGAGGCTCCGTAAGGAAGACGTACTTAAAAAGGCAGAGTAATTGTTCAAGTCGACTTCCTTACCAGGTACCTATTTATTTTGTTTAGTTATTTTGATAACTTCTAAAATGAAATAAAAATTCTTAGCTCATATGATGTAAACATATTTTGCTGGTCTCTACCCACCTCCCTGGGTGTGAATCAGCTATTATAATCACCGGCTAAGTTAAATATTGAAAAATGTTATTTTGATAATAAAATAAATTTTTGAATATACTTACCCGATGATTATAAATTAAAGGACCCTCCCTTCCTCCCCAATAGAGACACAGTGGACCGAGGAGAAAATTGAGTTCTTTGTTTACAATGAGTACTGGGTATCTGAACGACAGATGGCGCTGTTGAGTACACCCCCAACCTGTGTAGCGATCGCTGGCGAATTTTTCCGTAGAGTTTTTCTGTCGAGCAACAGAGTTGCAGCTATTATAATCACCGGGTAAGTATATTCAAAAATTTATTTTATTATCAAAATAACATATCTATACGTAGTATAGACGCCCAATTATCTTCATTAAGAGTATCCGATACACTTTCTTTTTATATTCTCATGCCTTCTTTCTATGGACTTTGTTCTAGCTTTGCAATTTACTTTGAATATTTTGTTTTAGGTTTGGCACGTTTTTATCTTCAAAATATAAGATACTTTTGCTTGAGTGTCATACCTGATGAAAATATCAATTTGCGTTTCATAGTCTTTGTAAGGATATATCAAAACAAATAGATGATAGTTTTGAATCATGAATGTTATACTGATAACGATACACAAGAATGCCAGGATTATAGAGACTTATTTCTGCACATCTTTTATATTAAAAATATGTAACATTTTTTTATTTGTATAACGAGGACTTCCTTCCATGTTCTCGGTAGGGCGACAGACTCCTTAATGACTGACTGTTTTGGTTGAGCCGTCTTTATGGAGACACACGCTGTTTGACATATTCATACCCTGAGGTCAGTTTAACGCCTGAGAAGGATGTGGCAGCGCTGTAAAATTTTTCTGCTACGTTTAAGAAGAAACGTGTAATTTTATTGTTATTAAAAGTAAAGAAATTACGAGGGCATTTAATAATCGCGAATATTTACAGTATTATTAATTAATCATATTTACATTTTTTTAACTTATGCTGCCTCCATACACCATACAACGTGATGGTAATATTTGATATGGCATCGCCGCTCCCGGCCCAAACCCAGCCTTGTTCGCCTTAAAGGATCCGATAGAGTATAGTGTGTTATGGAGCATCTCCGTCGTTGCCCTGGGCTGGTGGCCGGAAAATCTTGTGGCGGTTTCCTCTCTAAGCCCGAAGTTGACCCGCACTCTTTGTGTTCGTCATGTAGGGGCTGTGTGTGTTCCCCTACAGCCACGTGTCCAGAGTGCGAGTCCTGGAATGAAGTGCAGTGGGTGCGGTATGGCACTAAGAAGAAGAAGGCTTCTCGTCGGTCCCCTAGGAAGTCCAACATCTCTTCGCCCCTCGCTTCGCCCGGCGCCCTGTCGGACAGAGTCTCTCTGCCGTCTTCCCCTACCCAGAGTAGGGGTCGAGGTAACTCTGTTGCGGGGAAGCGGCCTGTAGCCCTTCCCCAGGAGTCTGATTTACCAGACAGTGGGATTATGTCTTCGGTCCAGGCAAGTGGGAGGCCTGAAGGTGGGGGGTGCAGGTGTGTATCCGGAGGACGGAGCCCTAGTGAAAGCAGGTCTCGTCTCTTCGGACGATCCGATGTGGGGAAAAACGGTAACAGTCTCTTCTCCCGTCTCGTGGGCAGGTTTTTCAGGTGCGTCAGCAACCGAGGGTGCCGCCGAGAAGGACAACTCGCCGCCATCAGACGCCCTCGGGTGGGCGCCTCCGAAGACGCCCTTCAGATACCCCTGAGGACAGAAGAGGACTTTGAGACCTGGTTCCCCAGCGAGGAGCTCCCCCGCTCTCCTCCATCGCCTTCAGCTACGTTCCCGCCGGACTTCATGGAGCCCTCTTCGCCGGCCGAACCCCATGCAGATCCACCAGCAACGCGGCAAGTCTCAGCCCCTCCAACGAGGTCCTACAGGTCTTCGGGCTCCTCGGTAGAGGCCTACTCTTACTCATCAGAAGACGGAGTCCCGAGGGACCATAGGAGACGACGAGATAGGTCCCGCAGGAGAAGATCTTAATCGCGCTCCCATTCACGCCCTCGCCACGGGAGGAGACGTTCCAGGTCCCCCAGGAGGAAGATCAGGAGAAGTCTTTCGCCAGAAGAGGAATGGGTACGAGTCTCCATTTCCCGTAGCCAACTCCTGGGGGTTGCAGCAGTCGCGGGCACCTCGGGATGGCGTCCCAGGCCCCGCTCACCAGTAGGGTTTGTTGACGAAAGGAGGTATGACCGGCGGAGGGGCTCGTCTCATCAGGCACCAAGGGACAGGCATAAGTCCGCGAAGGTTCCAACTCCACCCGCCCAGCGGGGAAAGTCGCCCCTTCGGTCTGGCAGCCGCGTCCCAGCCTCTAGATCGTCGATGAGTCGTCCAGAATGGGAGACACTCCTTTCCTTGACGGGCAAGCCCGCAGACCCATGGTCCGTCGGAAGAACAGATAGGACCAGGACAGAGTCCTTCGTTCCAGCGGCGATGCCCGTCCTACTACCTGAAGCGAAGAAACTGGACCACTCCAGGAGGATGCCGCCTCCCCCCTCCCCATGCGGCTCCCCCCATCGGAGGTCCTTCGTCATGAGAGCTGAGGCCCCCCATCAGAGAAGGTAGAAGACGGAGAAGAAGGTTCGCCAGCGGAGGTTTCCGCATACAGGAGGGTGATAGGCCTCATCCGGCGGCACCATAGGCTGGACGAACCTGAGCCCTCTACTGACGAGGTCTGGCTCTTGAGCCTCAACAGATTGGTGGATGCGCCTGTGCAGCAGAGGCCCTTGCTAGCCCTCCCTTTGGCAAGGGATGTGAAGCTGGGATTGGCGCACGTTAGCAAGGTCGTGGCCAACCATGCTGAAGCCCCCAAGAACCAGAGCGCGTCTAGACTTCTCCAGGGCCTGAAGACGTAGTCCCAGTTCTATTTCCCTGAAGGACACCGCGCGGGGGCCTGCGCAGTGGAACCAGCAGTCGCCCTCTTGGGACAGGGTGCAGCGGAGGAGAGAGCTACCACGGCACCGGTTTGTTTACCCCGCAGAGACTGCCATGATGGAGGAGCTGTCTAGGGACTTGATCCACGTATCATCGTGGCTGGATCGGTGGTCCTCCACGCTGGTAGGATTCCAGTCCGCGCATGACCTCGCAATTCCGTAAGATCAGGCCTTGCTGAAGGAGCTGATTAGCTCGGGAGGTAAGGCTCTGAAGTTCCTTTCCCATCAGTCGATAACGCAAACCGCCAACTGGATTCTGAGGAAGAGAGACACAGTGATCAGCAGGCTTGTAAGGAGGCTCCCCGACAGGGAAGCGAGGTCCCTGAGGAGACTTCCACTGTGGGACGAGTCGGTTTTCCCCCTCAAGGAAGTGGATGAGACGGGGAGAGGGTGAAGAAACTAAAGGGTGTGGCGGAACCCAGGCCCCCGCCAGCAAGAAGACCTACCCATAGAAGAGCTCCGTCTGACGTCTCTCTCCCTCCTCGCACCTCACCTAACCAGCCCAGGAGGGACGCCCCTTCTGCATCCTGGCAGCAACCCTCGCAGCGCTCCTGTAGGGGAACGTCGGCTGCGCAGTCAGCATTTAGGCCCTCCTATTCAGCCGCCAGAAGAGGTCAATCGGGCCGCACCTCTCGAAGGAGCTAGGGAGAGAGGCCCCCTACTCCTGCCGAAGCCTCAGGTGGGGGGATGCCTCAAACATTCTTGGCAAGCATGGTGGGACCACGGATCAGACCCATAGACCGTGACAGTCCTGAAAGAAGGGTACAGGTTGCCCTTCCTGGTGGACCCCCCACCTCTGATACCAGATCAACAGGCGGAATGGTTGGCACCGAAGGACCCCTTGAGAAGGAAGGCCCTACAAGAAGAGGTCTCTGCTATGCTGGCGAAATGGGCAATGGAACCAGTCAAGGACCCAGGTCCAGGGTTCTACAGCAGACTCTTCCTGGTGGAGAAAGCGACAGGGGGCTGGAGACCGGTCATAGACCTCTCGGCCCTCGACAGGTTCGTGTGCAAGACCGACTTCAAGATGGACACTCCAAAGTTGGTCTTGAGGGAAGGAGACTTCATGATATCCATAGACCTCATAGACGCATACTTCCAGGTCCCTGACCACCCCTCCAGCAGGAAATACCTAAGGGTGAAATGGGGTACCCAAACGTTGCAGTTCAAGACCCTCTGCTTCAGTCTGTCCACAGCCCCTCAGGTCTTCACGAGGATCTTCACGACAGTCTCAGCCTGGGCGCACGAACAGGGCATCCACCTGATTCGGTACCTGGACGACTGGTTGTTGCTTTCAGCCTCAGAGGAAACACTGAGGGGGCAAGGCACGAAGCTCCTACAGTTCTGCAACGTCCTGGGTATAACCATCAACCTGAAGAAGTCCCAATTGATACCCTTCACCAGGATGACCTACCTCGGGATGGTCGTGGACTCCCGGTTGGCGAGAGCATTCCCTTCCGCGGAAAGACTGGACAACCTGAGTCAGATCCTACGGCCCTTCCTGTCGGGTCAGCCCAGGAGAGCCAAGGACTGGCAGAGACTAATAGATCACCTTGTGTTATTGGAGAAGCTAGTCCCACAGGGGAGACTCAAACTCAGGGGAGTACAGTGGAATCTGAAGGAGGGCTGGAACCAGAGAGACTCCCCACACAAGGTGGTCCCGATGTCCCCGGAAACAAAGGAGGTCTCCGAGTGGTGGCACGACACTTCGAACACCCTCAAGGGGATGCCCTTCGTGGCCGATCCTCCGGAGATGCTCCTGTTCACGGGCGCATCAAAGGAGGGTTGGGGTGCTCATCTCCTTGACAGCACAGCGAGAGGAAGGTGGGGAACCGAGGAGAAGAACCTGCACATCAATGTGCTGGAAATGATGGCAGTGCAAATGGCATGCCTAGAGTTTGTTCAGAAGCTCCAGAGAAACACCGTGGCACTGATGTGCGACAACGCCACGGTGGTGACCTACATAAAGAAACAAGGAGGACTAAAATCAAGGGAGTTGTGCGGCCTCATGGAGTTCCTAGAATGGGCCGAAAGGGAGCAGATCAAGATCTCGGCCAGGTTCATTCCAGGGAAGAGGAACGTCTTGGCCGACGGCCTCAGCAGAATGGGTCAAGTGGTGGGTTCCGAGTGGTCCCTGCACCCAGAAGTGGCCAAGACTCTGATTCGGAAATGGGGCTCACCAGTAATAGACCTCTTCGCCACTAGTGTTTTGTTCTCCTATGCCAGACCCAGGAGCGGCGTTCGAGGACGCCTTCCAGCATCCTCGGGACTACCTCGACGTGTACGCCTTCCCTCCCTTCGGAATGCTCAGACAAGTCCTCAACAGGGTGAGGAGAGCGGACAACCTGTGGATGACTTTGGTAGTGCCCTGGTGGCCGGAGAGAGAGTGGTTCGTGGACCTAAAGAAACTGGCGCGCCTTCCACCTTGGCCCCTTCCGGACAAGTCAGACCTTCTCCGGCAACCACACTTTCAAAGGTTCCACGAAAACCCTCGGTCCCTCTGCCTTCACACGTGGAGGTTATCGAGCGTCTCCTGAGGAAGGAAGGGTATTCGGCAAAGACCGCAACGAGGATGTCGGGTTACCTGAGACGGTCGTCAGCCGCGGTGTACCAGGCTAAATGGGCGACTTTCACGAAGTGGTGCGTCGCAAAGAACATCAAGCCGTTGAAAGCCTTCATCCCGAAGATAGCTGACTTCTTAGTCTATCTCAGGGACGAGGTAAAGATGTCTATTCCCGCCATTAAAGGAGTCCGAGCCGCCCTAGGACAGGTCTTCCTCCTGAAGGGCATCGACCTAGGTTCCTCCAGACACATTTCGATGCTCATCAAGAGCTTTGAGCAATCATGCCATCCTCAAGCGGTTAGCGTGCCCCAATGGGACGTAGCTAGGGTCCTGAAGATGTTGAAGGAACCTCCCTTTGAACCCTTGAAGGACATCTTAGACAAGGAGCTCACCCTCAAGACAGTTTTTTTTGTTAGCACTGGCATCGGCAAAACGGGTAGGGGAGCTACATGGACTCTCATATGAGGTGTCACACTCGAAGGGATGGCGTGAAGCTACTTTCAAGTTCGTACCGTCCTTCGTGGCCAAGACCCAGAACCCCGCAGTCTGGGACCCCAAGTTCGAAGGCTTCTCGGTGCCGGCAATCCCAGATACAGACAACCCGAAGGACTTGCGGCTGTGCCCTGTCAGAGCAGTACGGAAGTACTTGGAGAGGACAGTCAGGCTTAGCCCCGAAATCAAGAATCTGTTCATTTCTTCAGGTTTAATGAAGAAACCAGTCTCCAAAAACACGATCTCCTTCTGGCTACGGCAAGTGATCATGAGGGCCTACAGTAGTGCAGGGATGCCTATTCCGGGTAAGCCTAGACCCCACGACATCAGAGGGCTGAGTACTTTGTTGGCCTTTGAAAAGAACATGGCAGTCGGCCAAATCCTACGGGCGGGTACTTGGACCAATCAGTCAACCTTCACAGCTCACTACTTGAAGGAATGTTCGAGGAGGTCCTTGGACGGATTCTCTCTCGGTCCCGTCATTTCAGCGCTTCAAAAGATTTAAAGGTGTAGCCCCAGGGTAACCACGTGCAGTAAGTCCAAGAGACACAGGTTCCTTCCTTATCCCCCTGTTCCCTTATTACCCTCTCTGAAATGACACTAAAACCCTTTGACTGCCCGGACATACATCGTCGGTGAATGGATACGTCTGCGAAGAATTTTACAGAGGTGAGTTACTTAGACACTAAGATAGTTTTTTGGGTAGTTTTCCCTATTCTCTCATGTTTTCTCTTGAAGGGTCACCAGAACCTAGCCTCCTATCTAGGTTCTCCCCCCTTTCTCTCCTCATCACGGTCTCTGGGTCCTGTGGTACACTCCCACCTCCTTAGGTATAAGTCTCCTAAGAAAGTAGTTTGAGGTAAGTACTTCGTGTTGGAACAAATCACAAATTTTAAGTAATTTGTATTTTTCCTAACAGTACTTACCTCGAACTACTTTCGGGTTATGGCCCGCCCATCCTACCCCGAGTGCCTTACAGGACTTAATAGAAACCTATCTGACAAAACTTACTGGAGAGCGAGACCTGAGCAAGCATGCTCTCTGACCCCGGGTCGTCTCTGGGCGCGTATCACTCCGCCAGAGATGCCCCGCATAGAAAACGGGAGTAGGGTAAAACTACACAAAATTCTGGTCGGATGGGAGGAGATCCCAGAAAGTAGTTCGAGGTAAGTACTGTTAGGAAAAATACAAATTACTTAAAATTTGTGATTTTTTCCAACTAGAAAGGTCCTCGCTCCGCTCCTATCCAGTTGAATAACCGCGCATTATCTAACTTTTAACGACCGATTCAACCTTGTGGTGAAACAATATCCCAAATTAAGGGACTCAGATTTGAATGGCTAGGAGAAATACAAGTTACTGTACTTAGAAAATTGGAATTTTTCTTAGGTTGATTTTTTCTAAGAACTATATCTTCTAATTAACAATTACAGTTTTATACTGAGAAATTTAAATTTTTATGTTGAAATTTTATTTATTGCACTGAATACTGCAAATTCCTTATTTGTTCCATCACTAAATACAAACTTTTTCGCTCTTTATTAGGGAATATACTTTCGGCAAAGCTGGAAGACTAGCCATAAGACTTTTAGCGAGGTGTAACTACCCCACCGCTAGTTAGCGTGGGGCCGCTAAGGTTTATTTCTGTAGTAGTTTGTGGACTGTGGCCAGAGGTAGCACCCAAACTGCCCAGTGTCTGAATGCCGACCACACTCCAACGTTCACTATACGAAAAGGTAAAATGGTGGAATACCCAAAAATCTATGTAACAGGTCAAGAGAACGGAGCACTGGGCACCACCTCTTGATTTTATACTTAGCAAGGGGACCCAGCTGAAAATGTAATTACAATATATTATTCGGAGGTAAGCCGATTTCAGGTTATGTACGGACTAGATATTTATTGAGGGAACAAAAAGAAAATGATATTAAGAAAAAGAAGACAAAATTAGTGGCTGAGAAGAGGACATTGTAGGGCAAGAAAAAACTTAGTTTCTAAGAAAAAGGGAAAAAGTTTATTTCATTCCTGAGGGGGAAAAAATACAAACTGTAGTATGAAAAGTCAGATCTTCTAAAGTATAAGCAGAGACATAGATATATCCAGGCAGAGCCTCATAGGAATCAATCCTCTAAAAGTTAACAAGACAAAACAATTATTTGAATTACAAAAAAAAAACAAGAACTATTCACATGCTGGACACTCATAAGGGTGCCATATACAAGTATAAACAAAGGCATACCTAACCGTATATCTATTTAGGCTACATTTAAATGTGATTTGAACGAGCTTGTGTAAAGATCAAAGGGATTATAAAACAAGGTTGCACATTGGACCTGACTACATTCTCACTGTGTATCAGAAAGACAAAAAAAATTTACAATCCTCAGTGATACACAGTATGTCATGGTTATTCTACACTCATGAAAAGGGATAAGAGGCGAGACTAATTATACTTATTTTATGAGGCCCCTCTTGATTCCAAAGTCACGCACCTTTACCTCTACTTGTCACCCTCTGGGTGTAGGGTCTTGCTGTCATTACCTGTAAGAAGAAATAATAACAGATTAAGGCAATTCTTTGTGGGGTGGGGGCGGGGGGCACTTGGGGGCTATAAAAAATGCGACAAATAAAGTGTTTTTCAATATTAAACTTACCCGATAATCATGTAGCTGTCAACTCCGTTGCCCGACAGAATTCTACGGGAGGGATACGCCAGCTATCACTATACTAGAAGGGGGTGTACTCACAAGCGCCACCTGTGGCCAGGTACTACAGTACTTGTTGTTGACGCCACCTCACTTTTTCCTCTGTCGTGCTTCCGGCAAGACGTTCTTGGATACGCTTATGATTTTGGAGTATTGTTCACGGTTTGGTGAAGTATTTCTCTAAAATTTGCAGCTATTCGCTATACTAGAAACTTCTATATTAGCTTAGTTAGCTTTTGGAATTAATTTAATTATGGTGACGAAGAGAGTATGAACTCTCTTTCACCTTTTAATGGCCGACCCTTCCCTTAGACGGAAGTGTTGGTGTCTAAGAGAGTATAGACTCTCTTTCTTAATTTTGCTTAACAAAAGTTATAGATTTATTTTATATCTCTCCGCCTTTTATAGGCCTCTTCGATTAACTTCCTTTTATTATAAAATTATTAAAATTAATTTTTATATATTCGACCTTTCCTAATGGTAGGCGGTCTTTTCTTGTACCGAAGTTAATTAACATTGAGCCCGTCATTTCGGTTTTACCTGTTAACATATTATGCTATTTTAATGTTTTTGAAAGAATTTCTTTGATAGTCTCGTACTGTTTTCAAAGTTGAACTAACGTTTTGTTTTGTCTCTGCAGTTGTTGACGTTTCAGAACGTTCAACTTGCGCTCTATCGTTACGATAGAGAGAGAATTTTCACGGTGTCACGTTGCAGTAAGAGTAACCGTGTCTAGCGTTTTGTTCATTCTTTCTTAACTTAATGGTTTTAATTCTACAAAGGAACTTTTCATTTTGGGAAATATTTTCCTTTAACAATAATATGTTTTAACGATATATATGATTGGGCTCTTCTCTCAGGTTCTAAGTCAAGAGAGAGAGAGAGAGAGAGAGAGATAGAGACGGAGGGAGAAAGAGGAGGATAAACGTTTCGTTCAAGTAACGTTGTTATCGTTTTTGCTCTTCTCCCTAGTCTCTTTAGGGGAAGAAGGTAAACGTTTCTAGAGTTTTTCTTGTTCTCAAGCTTTATGCGGTGAGAGATTTTAAACGTAGTTTATTTGATCTAGTGTTTAGTCTCTTTCCAGCCACTGAATTATTTATCTTTCATTAGATTTTTCTGTTACATTGTAATTCTGTTTTCGCAATTACTAACTTTTGAGAAAGGATAGAATTGCGTGTTTCAGGTACAAACCACTTAAAGTTTCGAGTTCAGTGAAATAAGTGCAAACAGAAAATCAAAAGTGATAAGTGATTAGCGCAAAGTGTGTCAGTGTTGTGCGTGAGGGTACTTCTGTGCGTGCCAGTCGTCCTCCCAGTCCGGGACCTCTTGCAAGCTCCCAAGCCCAGGGGAGAAGCAATGTCGAAGGGCAAAAGGGTTCGGCAGGCCTTGATCGGCGCACAGAAGTATCCTCGGTGGTTGCGGGCGTGTCTTAAGAGACCGTCACTCCCACCCGCAGACGATTGAGCCCTTATTTTGCTCGTCTGCAGAAGAAATTTCGGGGAGAAAACGCTGGTCTCAGGTCTCAAGACCTCTTAAACGTAAAGTCCAGACCTATGCCAGACGTACGAAGTTAGAGTTCAACAACCCGGATGCAGTCATTGGGTTAGCTCTGACTCTCCTCAGTCTCAGGTGACTGCACACCTCCTAAGAGAGGTAAGGCGATGCCACAACAGACCTTATCGTCTGTTGATCCCAAGACGACTTTGCTGCAGTCCATGCAGTCGCAGCTTGGGGTCTTAATGCGTGAGTTTCAGGCTGAGAAGGTTACACCTCCTCCTGCGAACGCTCCGCCTCTCCGCAGTCCAGTCTGCCAGGCGTACGAAGTTGAGGTTCCTCAGGCTACCTTACCGCGTTCTGAGTTGCCAGTTACCAGCGGTGTGCAGCAACCTCCGCCTCCTCCTGCGAGAGCTCCGCCTCACCGCAGTCCAGTCTGCCAGGCGTACGAAGTTGAGGTTCCTCAGGCTACCTTACCGCGTTCTGAGTTGCCAGTTACCAGCGTTGTGCAGCAACCTTAACCTTCCTTAAGGCAACCTCAGCAATGGGAGCAGGAGTCTTATGCCTTACTTCCTCCGCTTCCGCTTGCGGTTCCACCAGCGAGGCAACAATCTCTTGAGGTACGACAACCTCTTCCATCAATGAGGCAGCCACCTCAGCACTCGCTGCAGCTTAGGCTAGCTCCTCAGGAACCTCAACTCGCGAGACAAGAACTGCGTTCTGCGCAGCCGCTATCTCAACTCTCGCAGCTCACACCTCAGGAACCTTAACTCGTTCCTCAGGAACCTGCTACTGCGCATCCGCAACCCTTACAGCAAGCGCAACTCTTGAGGCAGCAACCTCATGCTATGAGTCAGCCACCTCAACGCATGCATCTGCCACTTTCTCCTCAACTTGAGAAATAACAAATGACAATAATAACACCTCATTACTTTCATAACTTGCATTTGTAATCATATACATGTATGCCTACACAAACATTATGATAATGGAGGTTATTTGTCTTACTTATATAAAAATATATATGTATTCCTTGCAATATATTTTTAACAATATCGCAAAATATGGCAAAAATATCTTCAAAACAAAAATGAATCATGAGTTATGAATGTAAGGTAAATATTATGTTGATATTAAAACCCCATGCAAGCATGCATGAAGCACTCTAGCACTGGTCATGGAATTTCTGAGAAATGTTAAACGCCATGCAACACGCTCTGCTTACCTTACAGCATGCTCTACATACAGCATGCTCTGCATACAGCATGCTCTGCATACAGCATGCTCTGCATACAGCATGCTCTGCATACAACATGCTCTGCATACAGCATGCTCTGCATTCAGCATGCTCTGCATACAACATGCTCTACATACAGCATGCTCTGCATACAACATGCTCTGCATACAGCATGCTCTGCATTCAGCATGCTCTGCATACAACATGCTCTGCATACAGCATGCTCTGCATACAACATGCTCTACATACAGCATGCTCTGCATACAGCATGCTCTGCATACAACATGCTCTGCATACCTTACCGCATGCTTCTCAGTCATACATCTTTGGTTGTTGCCAACTCACTAGACTGTCAAGCAGTTTCATAATGTTGCCTTCTAGTCTGCTGCTTTTGCACCATTGAAACCCTCACTGAGAGAACTTAACTTTTCTCGGATATGGTCCCTGTAGATGAGAAAGTGCTTTTCTCCCTCCTTCTGATATTCCCTTGAGGACTCTGTCAATTGGAGAGGAGCCTTTAGCTGCGTAGCCTCCTATGGACTTTTATTTAAGCATAACATGCTTCCAGGGAAGGTAATGGTTCCACTTCAGTCACTAACCCCGTCTGTTACCACACCTGCTCCCATAGACCTTGAGCTGTGTTGCAAGACATACAGTCCAAGCTTAGTCCTTGTTAAAGGATTTTTTGTTTACGGAGTCAGTGTGTCACTGGGAAGACGTTCAACAACCAGCAGAAGTGACTTGTTGTGACGCAGTGCGGCAACCTCAGCAACCCGATAAGGAGTTGTCTGTACGACCCAGACAGTCTAGACAGCTTCGGGTTGTCACTGTACTTCCTCGCTTCCCCATGGTTGACAGTTCACAGACTGTGCAGCAGTACCATGATCTTGTGTCCGGCTCCGTCAGACGACTGGCTTTTAAGAGCTCCCACAAGTCGTCGCTGTCTGGAGATTCTCAGATGGACTATGGATCTGACCAAGGAACTGGGCCTCCTGGTCAATTTTGAGGAGTCTCAGCTCATCCCATCCCAGACCATTGTCTCCCTGGGTATGGATCTTCAGAGTCGAGCTTTTCGGGCTTTTCCGTCGGCCCCAAGGATCTTCCAAGCCCTAGAATGCACCCAGAGCATGCTGAGAAGGAACCGATGCTCAGTCAGGTAGTGGATGAGTCTAACAGGGACACTTTCATCGCTGGCCCTGTTCATCGTGTTAGGGAGAATCCACCTCCCCCCCTTCAGTATCATCTAGCTGCTCACTGGATAAAGGACATGACGCTAGAGACGGTCTCAGTTCCTGTTTCCGAAGAGAGGAGGTCTTCTCTCGCGTGGTGTAAGAACAGCTTTCTTCTCAAGGAAGTCTACCTTTGGCTGTTCAGAAACCCGACCGCCGTCTCCTCTCGGACACATCAGACACGGGCTGGGGTGCGACTTTGGACGGACAGGAATGATCGAGAACATGGAATCAGGAGCAAAGGACACTTCACTTCAATTGCAGGAGTTGTTGGCGGTTCTTCTGGCCTTGATAAACTTCAAGTCCCTCCAGCTTAACAAAGTGGTGGAGGTGGACTCTGACAACACCACAGCCCTGGCTTACACCTTCAAGCAGGGAGGGACTCTTTCGTGAAGTTGTTCTAGATCGCAAGGGACCTCCTCATCTGGTCTAAAGATCGAAAGCTCACGCTGGTAACGAGGTTCATTCAGGGCGGTATGAATGTCATGGCAGATCACCTCAGCCGGAAGGGTCAGGTCATCCCCACAGAGTGGACCCTTCACAAGAATGTTTGCAGCAGACTTTGGGCCCTGTGGGGTCAGCCAACCATAGATCTGTTCGCTACCTCGATAACCTAGAGACTCCTATTGTATTGTTCTCCGATTCCAGACCCAGCAGCAGTTCACGTGGATGCTTTTCTGCTGGATTGGTTCCATCTCCACCTGTATGCATTCCCGCCGTTCAAGATTGTCAACAGGGTACTTCAGAAGTTCTCCTCTCGCAAAGGGACACGGCTGACGTTGGTTGGCTCCGCTCTGGCCCGCGAGAGAATGGTTCTTAGAGGTACTGCTATGGCTGGTCGACATTCCCAGGACTCTTCCTCTAGGAGTGAACCTTCTACGTCTACCTCACGTAAAGAAGGTACACCCGAACCTCCACGCTCTTCGTCTGACTGCCTTCAGACTTTCGAAAGACTCTCAAGAGCTAGGGGCTTTTCGAAGGAGGCAGCCAGAGTGATTGCCAAAGCAAGGAGAACATCCACTCTCAGAATCTATCAGTCTCAAGGGGAAGTCTTCCGTAGCTGGTACAAGACCAATGCAGTTTCCTCAACCAGTACCACTGTAACCCAGATTGCTGACTTCCTGTTATATCTAAGGAAAGTAAGATCCCTTTCAGCTCCTACGATCAAGGGTTACAGAAGTATGTTGGCAGCGGTTTTCCGCCACAGAGGCTTGGATCTTTCCACCAACAAAGATCTACAGGACCTCCCTAGGTCTTTTGAGACCTCAAAGGAACGTCGGTTGTCCACTCCAGGCTGGAATCTAGACGTGGTCCTAAGGTTCCTTATGTCATCAAGATTTGAACCTCTCCAATCAGCCTCTTTTTAGGACCTCACATTAAAAACTCTTTTCCTCGTGTGCTTGACAACAGCTAAAAGAGTAAGTGAGATCCACGCCTTCAGCAGGATCATTGTTTTCACATCTGAAACGGCTACATGTTCCTTGCAGCTCGGTTTTTGCTAAACGAGCTTCCTTCACGTCCTTGGCCTAAGTCGTTCGAGATCTCAAGCCTGTCCAACTTGGTGGGGAATGAACTGGAGAGAGTACTTTGCCCAGTTAGAGCTCTTAGGTACTATCTAAAAAGGTCTTAACCTTTACAAGGACAATCAGAAGCCTTATAGTGTGCTATCAAGAAACCTTCTTTTCCAAGTTCTAAGAACTCAGTTTCTTACTATTCAGGCTTCTGATTAGAGAAACACATTCTCATCTGAAGGAAGAAGACCTTGCTTTGCTGAAGGTAAGGACACATGAAGTGGGAGCTGTGGCTACTTCAGTGGCCTTCAAACAGAGCCATTCTCTGCAGAGTGTTATGGATGCAACCTATTGGAGAAGCAAGTCAGTGTTCGCATCATTCTATCTCAAAGATGTCCAGTCTCTTTACGAGTACTGCTACACCCTGGGACCATTCGTAGCAACGAATGCAGTAGTAGGCGAGGGCTCAGCCACTACATTCCCATAATCCCATAACCTTTTAACCTTTCTCTTGAATACTTTTTATGGGTTGTACGGTCGGCTAAGAAGCCTTCCACATCCTTGTTGATTTGGCGGGTGGTCAATTCTTTCTTGAGAAGCGCCGAGGTTAAAGGTTGTGATGAGGTCCTTTAGTATGGGTTGCAGCCCTGTATACTTTAGCACCTTTGAGTTGATTCAGCCTTCCAAGAGGAACGCTGCGCTCAGTAAGGAAGACGATCTTATTAAAGGCAGAGTAACGGTTCAAGTCGACTTCCTTACCAGGTACTTATTATTTCATTGTTATTGTGGATAACTGATTATATGAAATACGGGATACTTAGCTATCCTTTAGTCTTGTACACTGGTTTTTCACCCACCCCCCTGGGTGTGAATCAGCTACATGATTATCGGGTAAGTTTAATATTGAAAAATGTTATTTTCATTAGTAAAATAAATTTTTGAATATACTTACCCGATAATCATGATTTAATTGACCCACCCTTCCTCCCCATAGAGAACCAGTGGACCGAGGAAAAAGTGAGGTGGCGTCAACAACAAGTACTGTAGTACCTGGCCACAGGTGGCGCTTGTGAGTACACCCCCTTCTAGTATAGTGATAGCTGGCGTATCCCTCCCGTAGAATTCTGTCGGGCAACGGAGTTGACAGCTACATGATTATCGGGTAAGTATATTCAAAAATTTATTTTACTAATGAAAATAACATTTTTCATAAAATCCAAACCATAAAGCTTTTTTTCACACCAACCATCATTTATTGCTTTACTAGCTATCCCGCTCTCACACACCTGTGTTTTTTCTCACTTTTGCTTTTGGCTAGGTTGAGAGTGGACGTTTATATCTCTCCACTGCCTATAGAGACTTACCATTAAAGACTTATCTCTTCTTTGCTTTCTCTTTTCAGGTTGTGAGTGTTCTTCTCGGTCGAGCAAGAGCGGTGACCCTTTAACCCCGGGATAACTTTAGGTTTGAAAGACACTGCCACATCCCATAGAGAAACGGAGCTGCCCTTCTCTGCAGGGGAGTCTTTTTCTGTTTACAATCTTTTGCAGGTGTGGCTTTCCTTGGGTATTGCTGGTTCCTCGTCTAAGAAAGGTCTGCTTCAGTTAGAGTTGGGAGCCGAGAGGAAACGCACACCGACTTCGTCAGAGGTTGACTTTGATCCTCCTCCTAGAGACTCCAAAGGTTTCGTACCGGAGGAGTCTTTAGCATCCATGGCCATTGCAGTCTACCCATTCCTATATCCGGCTTCTCCAAGTGTTTCGCTCGCAGCAGTTCCAGCTCAGCGTGCCGATGACGCCACTCCTCCTTGTTCTGAGCTCAGCTGGTGGTGGGGGCCAAAGTCTGAGGCCTGTTCCTGTCGTTCTCGAGGGACAACTTTCCTGTCCTCTCAGTAGTGGTCTCTGCCATGTGGGACTGTGAGAAGTCGTCTGGTCTTGCCCATTAGTTTGTCTAGCCCCTTAGAGCACAAAGTAAATGTTGCTCGCACCCAGCAAGTTCGACGCGTCCATCATCCTGCCGCTTCACCTTGCCCAGTTCCCATCTTGGAGCCTCCCAGGAGCTCTCGTCACATTCCCGAGGGAGTCCTGACGAGTGATGCTGTAGTGGTTTGTGGACTGCGATCAGACGTAGCATGCAGACTCCCTAGTACAGTACCCGAATGCCGACCACACCCCAACTTTTCACTACACAAAAAATAAGGTGGAATACCCAGAGATCTGTGCAAAAGATAACCAATCAAGAAGAAATGGGCACTGGGCACCATCCCTTGATTTTATATTGGGCAAGGGGACCCAGCTAGAACCTTAGAACTTCCCTATTATTTTTTAAAGTTTGCCGAATAAACAGGTAGTGTGACCTTTGATTTAATTCTGGGGAAAATCAGCAATATAGTATATATAATAAAAAGCTTAAATCTGAAGTAAGATTTTAGAAAGGAAGCAAATAATATATTAAAAAATTGATGGCTAGGGAGAAGACATCTAAGAAAGGAAACGCCTACTACTGTTTACAAAAATAAAAAATATTTATTTCAAAATGAAGAAATAGAGGCACAGTAATTCTGAAATTAATTCTTACAATAGTGAATAAACTTGAGCAGCAATAACTACTGTAGACTAAAAATGGAAGTTGTTCCGTAACTGACATACATTCCACGCTATTTAATAGGGGTTATTACTTTCGGCATAGCTCAAATGACGAGCCTTTAGAATTTTAACAAGGGTTTACTACCCCACCGCTAGTTAGCGGGGGGTAGGGAGGGTAGCTTGCTACCCCTCCCCCCCACACACAACTGTGCTTAAGCTCACTTTGCTCTCGGCTCGGGTGGTAGTCGGATGTGTCCGCTCTCACCCTCGCCTCTCTGACAGCCGTTAATGCCTTTTTTTGCTTTCTCTCCTACAGGTGTGTTTGTGAAGCTGGCCTCTGCTATCATACGCAAGTGTTCTGGATTACCCGACTGCCCTTGTGGTACGTTTATGTCGGCGGTTGAGACGGACCCTCACACCCTTTGTCCTTATTGTAGGGGCCAACGGTGTGATAGAACTAATAAGTGTGGCGAGTGTAGGGAGTGGTCTACCTCCCAGTGGGAGAGGTTTTCTCGGCGACGGAAGAAGAAGTCCATGCGTAATATTTCTCCTTCAAAGGTTTCTTTGAAAAGAGAAAATCCCAAGGACTTTTCTTCCGTTGCCCAAACCTCCTCCGAAGCTCCCGCTCAATCAGTTTCCTCCGGGAGACCGTCGAGTGGTAGCGTAGTCCATGGTTTTGTTTTCCGACCTCGGGGTTCGGGAGATGGCGTTGCCTCCCCTAGCGAGGCAGCTCCACCTCCTCCCCCGAGGGAGGAATTAAACATTAATGTGAGTACTAATGATTTATTCCAGCTTTGGTCTTCCTTGGGGTTCGAAGGTTCGCCCTCCAAGGAAGCCTTGCTTGACATGATCCAGTTGGGTGCGGCTGTCAAGCAATCACCGACTTTGGCAGAGGTTGATCCTCCGTCTATCGTCGACGTTGTGGTGGCAGAGGCTTCCGATGCGGTATCTTCGACCTCTGCAACTGCTCAACCTGCTGTAGCTGAAGGCTTAGTTTCTCCCTCTGCTCAACCTTCGAGGGAGGAACCAAGTCCAACAGTCTCTCCTGCCGGTGATTCTCCCCCTCGGGGGAGCTCACTCACGGAGACTCCTCTTCGGAGGACTGCTGACAGTCAGCTCGCTGACCCAACAGCCCCCAGAGGGCGCATACGGCGTAAAGCTCACCTTCCTTCACCTCAAAAGGGTGTGAGGAGGCGCCTCTTCAGTCCAACGTCACCGTTGCAGTCCGCGGAAGAGGAGTCTCGTCATCGATCTCCGACTTCCTGCTACAACCCTGGACCTCTCTGCGGATACCCTTCGGTGGAAGGTCGTCCTTATAAAGGACTCGCCGACCTTCCACCCGTCAGAGACCTTCCACCCGTCAGACCTGCTGACCTGCCGTCGCCGTTCCTGGCTGCTGATGCGCTGTGGGCGCCTACCATCCTGTTTTTGTTAAACAGGCAACGGTCCCTTCGGGGCAAAAAGGGTGTACACGCAAATTGGCGCATATGTCCCTTACACGCCAGCGCTCACCTGCGCGCCAGCGCGCACCTGCCGCCGAGAATCCTGATAAAGCGCGTCAGCACTCACCGTTGGCAAATGTTCCTGCTAAAGCGCGCCAGCGCTCACCTGCGCGCCAGTGCTCCCCTGATCGCCAGCGCGCCACTGCGCGCCTTCAACCTTCTGCGCACCATGCGCGCCTTCAACCTTCTGCGCACCATGCGCACCATGCGCGCCATCGTTCTCCTGCGCGCCAGCGCTCACCAACGTGCCACTGCTCTCCTGCGCGCCAACGATCTCCTGTGCGCCCACGACCTTCCGATCTGGGCGCAGTAGGGAAGTTGAAGGCTTCCCCTACTTGTCAGCGCTCGCCAACATGCCGTCTATCATCACCTGCTCTCCAGCACGCATTCACGCGCAGTCACCCACACGCAGGATGCCTGAAAACTTTAAATCAATCAATCAATCACCCACACGCGGCTACGAGGATGTGCGCGCCCACGCCCATCTCCCCAGCCCGATGTGCGCACACATGCGCGCCTGCGCGCAAGACATGTCTCTCCTGCGCGTGTGCCTAATGGTATCATCGCCCGCACAGGCTCTTCATCCTGATCCTGCGCGCCCGCGCACGCGCAAACATTCACCCTCGCGAGCTCGCAATCTACCTTCTGCGCACCCTCTGGTGTCTCCGGCACGCGCTCCTATGCGCCATCGCTCGCCCGCGCTCTTGCGCGCACCCTCGTCATTGCCCTCGCGCGCGTGTGCATGCATACCAACATTCCGCGACAGTCTCCCGCGCGCTACCCCGGGTATTACCCATCGCGCGAGCGCCAGCGTGCTCCACAGTGCAATCGCCAATTCCCTCCCACACGCGAGGCTGCAGGACATCACGCAGTAAGGTCGTCATCGCCACATCACCCCCCCCCCACAAGCGCAGAACAGCGCGCGAGCCGACGGGGGAAGATTCCAGAAAGATCCAGGGACATTTCTTCTCCATCTTTTTCTTTTCAGGCGAACCCCCCTTTGGAAACTCCTCAAGGGGATTGATCGATCCCTTTCCCTCCAGAGGGAGTGTCTGACAGCGCAACCGTCAGCCAGCAGCCTTGGTTTTGGGGTACTGATCAGAGCGGTCGCGCAGGAGTTTAAGCCTGTTCTCTCTGAGCTGGGCCACAAATCCTTGGCAGCATCTACTCCCCTGAAGAGGAAAAGAGGAGTTTCAGATGTGGTAACTTCTCTGAGGACAAAGCTGTCTCCTCGTAAGTCTTTGAGGCAGGCCTCCTCACCCCCCCCAGACTTATTCTCCCTCTCCCTTTGGACGAAGACTTCCCGTCCTCAGTGGAGTCACGTGAGGTGAGGCGTTCCCCCATCGCACCAATGAGGGAAACCCCACCTCGCGCTGTAAAGTCTTCTCGGGTAGGGGTGGAGAAGAGCCTACCCCTATCGTTGTTGGAGTCTTGCATCCCTCCTAGGAGGGAGTCGAAGGACTCCAAGACAGTAACAAAGTCTTCATCAAGACTTAGACTGGAGCCAGCCAGTCACTCGGAGAACGTCCGCGAGTCCCCCCAAGAAGAGCGTTTGGGGACAGGAGACTTCGCTGCTAGTCCTTCAGGAGGAGAGCTGCAGGAGTCAGAACATGCGTTCTGGCAGGTTCTGACCCTTATGAGGACTCTCAATGGGTTTGCCGACCCAGAGATTCCTCCTCGAGAGGGCAAAGACACGGTCTTGGAGCGAGTGTTTGGGACTCAAAAACCCTCGAAGGCCAGTGCAGTTTTGCCCTGGTCTGAAGGGGTTAAGAGTTCCAGGGACAAGATCGAAGTCCAGCTCTCCAAGCTTGCCTCCTCCAGCCGAACTAGCGCCGGCAACAAGCTCCTCCCACCTCCTCGAGATCTTAGAGGAGCCTTGTTTGGCTCTTCCCCTTCACCATTCCTTGGAAGAGCTTACCAGGGGAGTCCCTCTTGAGAGACTCTCCAACCGGCAGGTCTCATTCTCGGCGACTGAGATCCTTAGCCAGGAGAAGGTGGCGAAGTGTGCCATGCAGGCCACTTCGTGGCTGGATATCTGGCTAGGGACCTGAGGTACCTGATACGTTCGGAGGATTTATCCAAAGAACGTACCAGGAAAGCTATGGAGACCTTCTTACTCTCAGGCACTTGCACTATCTAGTTTCTAGCCCACCAAGTCTCGAACTTGTGGGCTAACACCATCTTGAAACGTCGGGATGCGGTGTCTGAGAGGTTCCATCAAAAGGTCCCCAACACCGAGATCAGCAGGCTCAGACATTCTTCCGTGATGGGAACGAACCTGTTTGAGCCTAGGGACGTGGAGCAGGCCGCTGAAAGGTGGAGGAAGTCCCACCAAGACTCCTTCCTACATAGGGCTTTGACATCTAAGCCCTATGAACCTCAAGCACCCCAGCAGCCACGCCCTACCAAGACCACGAAACCGGCAGCGGCAGCGAAGACAGTGGTGTCTAAGCCCTTTCCTGTCAAGGACAAGAAAGGCAAGAAGTCCTCCAGGGGAGGGAAGAATCCTAGAGGGAGCGGCCGAGGCCGCAAGCGCTAGGATTGGCAGTCCCCCTGCATGTCCACCAGTGAGGGGGATGCCTACAAAGTTGCGCAGACAGGTGGCAGCAACTCGGGGCCGATTCCTGGACGATTTCCGTAATCAGTCAGGGATATCGCGTCCCGTTCACAACATCTCTACCTCCCCTGACGACGAATCCAGTGACGTTAAGCTCCCTTGCTATGTAATCAGCAAGGGGGCAAGCCCTTCGGGCAGAAGTCCAGACCATGTTGAAGAAGGGCGTTCTCCAAGAGGTCTTTGATGGGTCTCCAGGCTTCTTCAGTCGACTCTTTCTTGTAAAGAAGGCGTCTGGAGGCTGGAGACCAGTCATCGACCTCTCGGCTTTGAACAAGTTTGTCAAGCAAACTCCGTTCAGCATGGAGACCGCAGACACGGTCAGACTTGCAGTGAGACCGCAAGACTTCATGTGTACACTGGATCTGAAGGACGCGTACTTCCAGATCCCAGTCCATCCGTCTTCAAGGAAGTACTTAAGATTCAGCCTAGACAACATGGTTTACCAGTTCAAGGTGCTGTGTTTCGGTCTCTCCACAGCACCATAGGTTTTCACCAGAGTGTTCACCCTAATATCGTCGTGGGCACACAGGATCGGCATCCGTCTCCTCTGTTATCTGGACGACTGGCTGATCCTAGGAGACTCGGAGTCATCCCTTCTTCAACACCGAGACAAACTTCTGGGACTTTGCCAGGATCTGGGGATCATGGTAAATCTCGAGAAGTCCTCTCTGCTTCCCACTCAGACTGGTATACCTAGGCATGATCATAGACACCAATCTCCACAAAGCCTTCCCATCAGACGACAGGATAGCAAGACTGAGGAGGGTCGCAAGCCCCTTCCTCAGACGAGAAGAACTTCCAGCCTAATTGTGGTTATGTCTCCTTGGTCACCTCTCATTTTTGGCTCGTCTAGCTCCCAACGGTCGCCTCAGGATGAGATCCCTCCAGTGGTGACTCAAGTCCCGGTGGAATCAAGGTTACGATTCCCCGGACGTCATGATCTCTATGGGACCTGCTGAACGGACAGACCTCCAGTGGTGGGTGACAGACGATAACCTACGAAGAGGAGTGGATCTTCTCGTCCTCCCCCCCGGATTTGATGCTGTTTTCGGACGCCTCAAGGAAAGGGTGGGGGGCCCACGTTGTACACCACAGGACCTCAGGCCTCAGTGCCTCCATATAAATCTTCTAGAGATGAAGGCCGTCTTCCTGGCCCTTCAACAGTTCCAACAATACCTGGCGGGTCACTCTGTGGTGGGGATGAGCGACAACACCACAGTAGTGGTTTACATCAACAAGCAAGGAGGTACCTTTTCGAAGCAGCTATCCCATCTCGCAGTAGAGATACTGAGATGGACCGAAGTCCACTCGATTCCACTATCAGCACGTTTCATTCCAGGCAAGAGGAGTGTGCTTGCCGACAATCTGAGCAGAGCGTCTCAGATAGTGAGTACCGAGTGAACTTCAAGCTTCCGCTGTACTGCTCCCCAGTCCCGGATCCCAAGGCACTCTGGCAAGATGCCTTCCAACAACGGTGGGACAGCATCGACGTGTACGCCTTTCCCCCGTTCTGTCTGATGAGGAGGGTGCTCAACAAGACCAAAATATTGGCCAATCTTTCAATGACCCTCATAGCTCCGCTATGGCATCACGCGGAATGGTTTCCGGACCTTCTGCAACTCCTAATGGAACTTACGAGAGAACTCCTTCCGCGACACGAGCTACTCAGACAACCACATGCCAACATCTTCCACAAAGCCGTAGCTTTGCTACGACTTCACGCCTGGAGACTATCCAGCATCTCCTCGCTGAGAGAGGATTTTCGCAACAAGTTGCGATTAGGATGTCTGGACATCTGCGAAAGTCATCCGCATCTGTCTACCAGGCAAAGTGGAAAGTCTTCTGTGGTTGGTATCGTGGAAGGGGTACCTCTCCACTCGATGCCACTATTCCAGCAATAGCGGAGTTCCTCGTGTATTTCCGGGAAGAAATGTGCCTTTCAGTCTCGGCGGTGAAAGGCTATCGCTCAGCCTTAAGTATAGCCTTCAGGCTCAAAGGAATTGACATTTATTCCTCGCTGGAACTTTCCCTACTCATACAAAGTTATGTACTTACCTGCCCTCAGTCGGAAGTGAGACCTCCTTCATGGAACGTGGTTCGAGTTCTCAGGTCTCTTAAGAGACCTCCCTTCGAACCATTACGCCAGGCTCCAGATCGCCACCTAATTTGGAAGATGGTGTTCCTACTAGCTTTGGCCTCAGCCAAGGGAGTCAGTGAACTTCATGGTCTCTCATATGACATCGCCCATTCAAGGGGATGGGGGGAGGTAACGTTCAAATTCATCCATGAGTTTATTGCTAAGACTCAAAATCCGGGGGTTCCAAACCTTCGGTTTGAGTCCTTCCAGATTTCGAGTCTTCATTCTGTAACAGATGACCCAGACCATCTCCTACTGTGCCCAGTAAGGAGTCTGAGGCTATATCTCAAAAGAACGGCTGCAGTCCGTTCCCAGGTGCAGGCATTGTTTGTGAACACTGGGAGGACTAAGAGGAGGGTCACCAAGAACACCATCTCGGCATGGATTCGTAGGGTGAATCCAGACCCTCCTCTGTCACGTCGCCTTAGAGCACATGATGTCAGGGGCGTAGCTACGTCCCTGGCCTTCAAGAGAAATTTCTCAGTGGCACAGGTTCTTCAAGCTGGGCTGTGGAAGCGTCAGACGACCTTCACAGCCCACTACCTGCAAGACGTGACCCACAGGAGGCTCGATACGTTTTCTATCGGCCCTGTGGTGGCTGCACAACAGCTGGTTTAAAACCTCAGGCTCCTTAGTGGACAAGTTGCAGAAGGTTGAGGGCATTGTTACCCAGTCTTAGTCTGCATGAATGAAAAGGTTTGTCTGGCCCTTATTCTTTTCTTCATCTTCCCCTCTCTTGGGGAAAGCAGCATCCTGGGTTCTCTGCACAGCTGACCTCAAACCACTGCGGGTAAACCATGTTTCCTTGTGTTCCTAGTATTAAGCTATTACTGTCACGTCCCCATACCCTGACGAGGTGGTATTGGGAGAGTCCTAGCCTAAAGTTTCCATCTAAAGGACTACAGGTCAACTTCCTAGGACGAGTCACACTATTATACCTTCACACACAGCTTGCGTAGGCCGCAGTCCTTGCGTAGCAAGGTTCTAGCGAGGTGCAGGGACTCCTTATTGTTGAGTGCTGACACACTCAAATATTGAGTCCCCGGGCAAAGCCAAAAGCCAGTACTGGCCAGGACTTTCCACCCTTCCTAATGGGTGAGTCACCCCTATTAAATAGCGTGGTTTGTATGTCAGTTACGGAACAAATGACAAATTCGTAGATAATTTGTATATCTCCTAACTATACAAACCTTAGCTATTTAATCAAACTTGCCCACCAGCCCTATCCCCCTTGAAGTCCTACCTCTAAGCAAAGTGAGCTCAAGCACAGGTGTGTGTGAGGGGGTGTAGCAAGCTACCCTCCCTACCCCCTGCTAACTAGCGGGGGGTTAGTAAACCCTCGTTAGAATTCTAATGACTCGTCATTTCAGCTACGCCGAAAGTAATAACCCCTGTTAAATAGCTAAGGTTTGTATAGTTAGGAAAAATACAAATTATCTACGAATTTGTCATATTTTACTAAAAAACTAACCGGCCACACTTTGGGCACTCCCTTACCAACACAATTACTCAATCCCCTCAGTATGTATCCAATAAATAGATTGGGAATAATCACAAGACAAATTAAACAAAAAAGTAGCATATTAAGACATATCTTAGAACCTTTGCTAATGAATATCCCCTGCTGCCAACTTCTAAGGGTAGAATCAGGCATTCGAATATAACCTTATGACTATTCACCAAAGTACTTAGTCTTCATAATACTTTTCTTTTTTTTCTTTTATTACAGATCCCTTTTTCTAAAAAACCCCCACCCTGAGATATTAACACTTTGATTTTCTCTGGATCAGTTACTTCTCTGCTTTTATATGAAAGCCTTCTCCAGTTTCTCCCTGAAGTACTGTAAGTATATGGGATATTCCCGATCTATGAATAACAGTTGATTTTCTTGATGGCATTTATTCTTTGTCTTCCTAAATCTTAATAATCACACAGTTTATAATATCTTGGCTCACCTTGTGGAGACGTGCATGCATCGCTACCCATGGAAAATTCAGTGTCAAATAAAAGAGGCAATTACAACTTGATGGGAAGACAACTGTCAGTGATAAGACTGATCACACAATAGAAATAACATTACAAATATGTCACAACAACTGCAGTCTAGAAGACGAGTGAGTTATTTGTTTACATCAGCAGATAAAACTAAGTGCCTCCACTGAGTGAACAATCAACGTCTCTCTGACATTGTCAGGATTCTCAGTCTTTCTAAATCTAAAACCCCACTGGATGTAGGGATTGCTTTCAAATACCTATAAAGAAAAACATACTGTATATCATTCCTTGGAACTTTTTTATGGGGGCTCGAGGCTCTTTAAATAAAAAAAAAAAATTTAATCAAGTTTTTTCACACAAACCATTACTTGTATTATAACGAGCGTGCTAGCGACCAGAGGCACCTTGCCAACTTATACCAGCTCTTGTCTCCCCCATCTTGCAGTGCCGAGAGCAGGAACTTCCAGATCAACTATCTCCATCCCGAGCGATCACTTAGGCAGCAGGCAGCAGATTCGGCTAGACTCCACAGCAGTCCAGATTTCTGCAAGTTCCCAGCGCCTGACCTGGCTCCAGCTTGTGAAGAGGATCCAACTTGTCAACGAGTTCTAGCGCATAACTAGGTTCCGGCTCGCGTCTGCACTCCAACATGCAGCGACGCTCCAGTTTGTGATCACCCGCCAGCTCGTGATCGCCCTTCCACTCACTATCGCTTCGTCTCTCCCGTTCATGGTTTGACCTCCGCTTGCGAACCCACTCCTCTCACGAGATCACATCATTTCGTAATTTTACAGCAGCATGCGACCTCATGGCAGCAATGAATGCAGCAGGTCGCGATCTAGTCAAGCGATCACCAAGGGCTTCATCCACGATAGCAGAATGTACACGTTCTCCGACTCGTTCTATCAAGATGGAGCATGACAACATGCCAGTACCCATACAGGCAGGGAAGCGAGCACATTCTCCTCCACAGATGATTAGACCGCAGACATGTCTTAGGCGGTCTCCGGCTCGTGGACATCTCAGGGAACCTCCATCCTCCTTCATGGCGTTCAGTAAAGATGTACCCTGGTTTACTGAGTTGGTGAGAGGAATTTGTCTGGTGTTTATCGGGCCTGCTCAGACTCTCACAGGTAAACATTTACCAGCAGCTTCGACCTCTGATCGCACTAGACACTTCTGGTTCCTAGAAGCTCTCTTCATCTTCAGACCCGAGGCGCAGGAGTTCTGTTCCGGCCCTACCTCAGGAACTTCAGCCCCCAATGATGGTCTTGCCAATTCTCTCTTAAGGTGATGCTGCAGCAGGAATCTCTCAGCTGGAGATGACCTTAATGATGCTGTCGAAAAAGAGAAGACAGCCAGCGTACTCTTCCTCCAGGAGATACTCTTCATCCCTGTACAAGCAGGGGTTTGAGATGGAGATCTTTTTGACCAAGACCTACCGATTATCTCTCATCCCGGTCGGCACATCCAGCCAGCGTGCTTCATCAGTAGTAGCACAGCAGCCTTCGCATGCCTACCCACCCAAGGATGCATCCAACTCCACTAGACGTAGGGAGGATACACGATGTTCCCTGCTGGCAGAGTTCCTTCTCATCCTAGGGAGAGAAAGGATTTTAAGATGGTGCCGAAAAACTGCTCTGCAAGGACGTCGTCCCAGGTGCAGGGGAAGGTGCAGAGCTCCTCAGCCTCTGTGACAATGGCGACGCTAAAGGAGTGCCCTGCAATATCAAGGGACTCCTCCAGGCACTACAAAGATGACAATGACCCATTCCGGGCTCCTATGGGTGAGAACTTGTGGAAGGACGAGGTCCAAGATTTTGAGCAGGACGACACTCTTCCCAGGTCAGCGAGTCCAAGGGTTTCTGACGCTGAGCAGAGAGAAACTGACCACGCATTCTGGAAGGTCCTGGCTTGCACGAGGGCTATCAATGGCCAGGACGGCCCTTCAACAGCACCACCAGAAGGGAAGGATACAGTGATGGACCATCTGTAAGGCACTCAGAGACCCTCCAAGATCAGCGCAGCATTGCCCTGGTCGAGGGGGCTGAAGGGTGCCAGGAAGAAGGCCTTCTCCCAGATTGCCGAGGCTTCGTACTCTCTTCGTGCCAACGACTCATCAAAGCTCCTTCCTCCCCCCTTTGTGCAGCAGAGGAGGTATTATGAGGTAACTGAGGAGAAACTGTCAGATTGATCTCTGGATCCGGCCATCATAATGCTGACTAAGAATGTACCGTGCCAGAAATTCGCTGGACTTCCTGTCACGTTCTTGGCTAACTATGCCCTAAATATGGAGCTCACGAAGTTTGCCATGAAGGCTACTTTGTGGCCGGATCTGTTGCTAGGGTCAGTGGGCCACCTGATCAGGATGGAGGACTGGTCGCAGGAACAGACCAGGAAGTCTATGTCGACCTTTTTATTATCGGGAACCAGGACCGATGAGTTCCTTGCTCACCAAGGGGTCAACTTGTGGGCAAACTTCATCCTGAGGAGACCAGAATCGATAATAGATAGGTTCTACTGGCAAGCTCTTAGGACGGAAGTGGCAAGATTACGGAACTCAACATTTTAACACAAGACATTGAGAGGGTACCAGAGTGCTGGAGGAAGTCAAGTCAGGACTCTCCTTCAGAGGGTGATGACCCTGAGATTCTACGGAATGGCTCCTCCACTTAGGAAACCTCAACTATTTAGACCGCAGGGGAACAGCAGGAGTTCAGGTGCTCCCAAGACGTCACAGGATGCAAAAGAACTTCAAATCAATCAATCCCAAGACGTCATCCAAGAAGCCCTTTCCTGCCCGAGACCAGCCGAAGGGAAGCAGGAACTCCAAAGGAGGTAAGGCAGGAAGAGGTAACAGTCAAAGCCACTCCCGCTAAGGAAGGCAATCCTCCCACTTGTCCACCAGTAGGGGGATGCCTGCAACACCAGTGGCACAGGTGGCTGCAGCAGCACAAGGCCGAGGCCTTGACTGTTTCGGTGATTTGGTCAATTTATCGCGTACTGATCACGCAATCTCTCCCTCCATTGACTAAACGTTTAGCTCCGTCGAGTTCTGTGAAGGAGCTGGCCCTCAGGGCCGAAGTCCAGACCATGTTGGAGAAGGGCGCTCTCCAAGACACAACAAGGGTTACGTCTCAAGGTCACATATGGTCCCTGGAACGTATTGTACTCAACGTTCGGTTACGAATTCGATTCCTTCAGTGGCTTCTGAAGTCCAGTTGGGGTCAGCATAAGGATTCACAGGTCTCGTTGGTCCCCATGGGACCTGAGCAGAGGATGTACTTTAGATGATGGGTGTCAGATGAGAACCTGCGCTGAGGAGGCGACCTCTCTCCTCCCCTGGAATTGATGCACTTTTCAGATGCATCAGAAGGGTGGGGGCCCCATCTAAAGTATCATGCAGCCTCCAGGCTCTGGTCCAAGTCCAAAAGATCCCAGCACATGAACCATCTGGAGATGAGGGAAGCCTTCTTAGCCCTGCAACAATTATTATTCTTATTACAAGCTAAGCTATAACCCTAGTTGGAAAAGCAAGGTGCTATTGCCCATGGGCTTCAACAAGGAAAATTAGCCTAGTGAGGAAAGGAAATGAGGAAATAGATAAACTACAAAAGAAGTAATAAACAATCAAAATAATATATTTCAAGAATAGTAACATTAAATTAGATCTTCCATATACTGTATAATGTATAAAAAGTTAAAAAACAAGAGGAAGTAAAAAAATGAGAAGTGTACCCTCAAGCTAAAGAACTCTAATCCAAGACAGTGGAAGGCCATGGTACACAAGCTTGACACTACTCAAGACTAGAGAACAATGGTTTGATTTTGGAGTGCCCTTCTCCTAGAAGGGCTGCTTACCATAGCTAAAGAGTCTTTTCTACCCTTACCAAGAGGAAAGTAGCCACTTGACGTTACAATGCAGTAGTTAAATCCTTGAGCAAGAAGAATTGTCTAGTAATCTCAAATGTAGTCAGGTATATGAGGACAAAGGAGAATGTGGAAAGAATAGGCCAGATTATTCGATATATGTATAGGCAACGACAAAATGAGCCGTAACCAGAGAGGGGCATCCAATGTCGTACTGTCTGGCCTGTCAAAGAACCCTAGCAGTAGTATCTCAACAGGTGGCTGGTATCATAGCGGGTCACTCTCTGGAGTTGATGAGCGACAAGACCACGGTAGTGGCTTTCGTAAAAATGCAAGGCGCTACCTTTTCTTAGCACCTTTGCCATCTAGCAGTGGAGATGCTAAGATGGGCAGAAGACAACGCGATGTCTCTTTCAGCTTGCTTCATTCAAAGCATGAAGAATGTGTCTACGGATAACCTGAGCTGAGCAACTCGGTTAGTAGGCTCCGAGTGGTCTTTGAATCATCTATTAGCCAACAAAGTCCTGACTTTATGGGGTTCCTCGACAGTGGACCTGGTTGCAACGTCACTGAACAAGAAGCTCCCACTTTACTGTTCCCTGGTGCTAGATCCCCAGGCTCTTTGGCAAAATGTATTTCAACAACGGTGGGACAACATCGACATCTACGCTTATCCCCCGTTCTGCCTGATGAGAAGGGTGCTCAACAAGGCAAGATTGTCCACCAACTTGGCAATGACCCTCATAGCTCCACTATGTCACTATGCGGAATGGTTACCGGACCTTCTTCAGCTGCTGACAGAAGTCCCAGGAGAACTCCCTCCACGTTACAATCTACTCAACCAACCACACGTGAACAGCTACCACAAAGCTGTAGAGGTTACCCAGCATCTCATCACGCAAAGAGGGTTTTTGTAACACATTACGAAAATGTCCAGATACCTCCAGGAATCTTCAGCTGCTGTGTACCAAGCAAAGTGGATAGTCTTCTGTGGTTGGTGTCGTGGAAGGGGTATCTCTCCTTTTGATGCCACTACAGTATCCCAGCAATAGCTGATTTCCTTGTTTATCTTCGGGAGGAAAAGCTCCTCTCAGTTTCAGTTATGAAAGATCATTGCTCAGCCTTGAGCCTCGCCTTCAGATTGAAAGGAGTTACAGCGATATTTCTTCATCATTGGAATTATCTCTCCTTATATGGAGTTTCGAGTTTACCTGTCCTCAGTCAGAAGTAAGACCACCTCCATGGAATGTGGTTCATGTCCTTCGATCTGTAAAAGGAGCTCCTTATAAACCATTATGCCAGGCTTCTTATCTTCACCTGACCTTAATGACAGTTTTTTCTTCTCGCTTTGGCCTCGGCCAAGCAAGTAAGTGAAATTCATGGTCTCTCTTACAACGTCTCCCATCCAAGGGGATGGGGAGAAGAAATGCTCGGCTTTGTCCCGAGTTTATCACCAAGACTCAAAATTGGACTAGCAGGTCCTAGATTCGGGCCTTTCTGGATTGAGAGTCTCTGTAGTGTATCCGATGACCTGGATTAACTGCTACTTTGTCCAGTATGGCCTTGAGGTGTTACCTTAAAAGAACTGCTAGAGCTCACCCCCAAGTGAGAACACTCTTCGTCAGCACGTAGCAAGTCAAGAAAAGGATCACCAAGAACATGATCTCAGCTTGGATTCGCAAGGCCATAGACCAGGCCTTGATTCCTGATCCTTCTCCACAGACAAGGAGACCTAGAGATCAGGATGGTAGGAGCATTGGTACGGCCTTGCGTTTAAGAATATCTACTCTGTGACACAGGTCCTTCAAGCAGGTGTATTGAAGCGTCAAACAACTTTCACTGCCTACTACCTGCAAAACGTGACCCACACGAACATGGAAACGTTCTCCATCGGTCCAGTGGTAGCTGCACAACAAGTGTTTTACGAATAGAACTTACCTGGCAGTTATATATACATAGCTAATTATCTCTATTTCGGCAGAATTTTTCTAAAACTAGGCAACCGCCTTGTGGTGGTTGGGTGGTAACACCCGTTAAAGGGTGGTAGGAGGAATCATTCCCGTTTTCTGTTCTTCAGTTCATCTCTGCCGGCCGGATCGATAACACGTTGGTCCGTCATTAAGAGTTTTTTTCTTCGATTTCCCTGCTCGGTGTACCAGTCTGCTTTTTTTGGTGAAGTACTCTGATTTGGGGTTTTGGCGATCGTTGTATTTTGTTTTCTCTTAGCCTTTTTTTTGCTGTTTTTCATTATGAGTGAAAAGAGTCATTACCGTATCTGTGCGAATGAGGAATGTAAGGTGAGACTACCCAAAATGGCGGTTGATCCTCACACTGTTTGTTCTCATTGTAGGGGTTTTGTTTGTGCCCTTGATAATAGGTGCGGGGAATGTAAGGTTTTGGATGAGAAAGATTGGTTAATTATGAAGCGCTATGTGCGTAAGCTAGAGCTCGATAGAGTTAGGAGAGCTTCTAGGTCTAAGTCTAAGTCTGTTAGTGGTAAGGAAGACGAACTTAGCGTAGATTTATCTATTGATCCTATTATTGATTCCTCTTTGGAAGTTGATCCTTCCCTTGAGGTAGTAACTCCTGCACCTCCTACAGGTTCCGTATCTACGGATGACCCTCGGTACGCTAGCCTGGCGGCCGAGTTGAAGGCCATTAAAGAACAGCTGGAGGCCTTTAAAGGTAAGGAAAGTGAAAGTGCTTGTGTTAGTGCAGTGGAGGTGGCGACCGACCGAATCTGTCATACCCCTAGGCCTAGACCTCTACCAAGCTCCCAGGACCAAGGGAGAAGGTACGTCGATGACCGAAAGGGGGTGAGAGGTACGTACCCTCGGTCAGCCGTCGCCTCAGACAGTCCTGTTGTCTATTCCCAGGCTGCTCTTGACCGTCACGGGAAAGACGAGTCGGATGTGTTGTTTTCTTCTCCGAATTCGTCCAGACGTAAATGGAAGTATGAAGCTTCAAGACCTACTAAGAGGAGATGGAACCGCGACGAACGGTCTCGTTCTTTCTCTCCCGGTTCTAGCAGTTATGAACCTTGTCCGTCGGAGGATGATTTCGACTCCGTGCCTGTGAAAAGGACGAAGCCTGCTGCCGAAGATACGAGTGTTATTCGTCAGCCCCCCCCTTCGGATCCGCAAGACCCAGCTGATGTTGCTAAATCCTTTATGTCTGTCATGCAGGAACAACTTTTGACTTTAGTACAAGCCTTTAGCCGCCCTCACGCCCAGTCTGACAGACGTAAAGACGACTCGTTGCCGATTAAGAAGTCTGCTTCTAAGAGAGAACGGAGTTCTTCTTTAAAGAGAACTTCTCCCTCTCTACGCCAGGATGAGGAATGTGTGCTTGCGCCAGGCGATACTTCTTCGCGATACCAGGGCGATACGTTTTCTCGTTCTCGATACCGGGACGATACCTTATCGAACGAAGCTGCTTCTCGTTCTCGATACCAAAACGATACCGCCTCCCGTTCGCTTCGACACGACGATACCTCCTCTCGTTCGCTTCGCCACGACGATACCTCCTCTCGTTCGCTTCGCCACGACGATACCTCCTCTCGTTCACGACGCCACGACGATACCGACCCTAGTTCTCGACGCCACGACGATACCGCCTCTCGTTCACGACGCCACGACGATACCGCTTCTCATTCTCGCCGCCACGACGATACCGCCTCTCATTCTCGCCGCCATGACGATACCGCCTCTCGCTCTCGACGACAGAACGACTCTGCCTCTCGTTCTCGGTCCCAGGGCGATACCACCCTGCCTCTTCGGGACGATACTGCCTCTCGTTCCAAGGATTCTTCTAGCGCGGGACTCCAGGATGCAACCCGTCTTTTGCAGGATGATGCCTTTGATTTGCCCTTGTCGGGTTCTAAGGATTCTTCTCTTTCGAAGGATATTGCAGATGTGGATCAGGCCCTCGAGGATGTTTCTGATGACGATGATAATCCTGCCGATGCTGTGGGAGATTACAAAGTTCTCTCTCGCTCCCTTCTTGAACTTTTTGGAGAGGAATTCCAACCTGCTGCCCCTCAATCTCCTCAGTCCCAATTTAACAGAAAGAAGGCCAAGAAACAGTCGGCCTTCATCAAGATGAAGCTGTCTATCTCCGCAAAGAAGGCTCTCACGAAGATTGATGACTGGATGATGGAGCGGAGACAAACAGTTAAGACTTCCTTCTCGTTTCCACCAGCTCGTCTTGCTTCAAGAGCGGGTATGTGGTATGCAACTGGAGAACCTTTGGGTCTGGGAGTGCCTTCCTCCTCCAAGGGTGACTTCTCTGGTTTAGTGGACTCTGCTAGAAGGCATGCTCTCAACTCAGCCAAGGTCATGTGGTCAATGTCGGAGCTGGATCATCTCGTCAAAGGTATTTTTAGAGCCTTTGAGGTTTTTAGTTTCCTAGACTGGTCGCTTGGGACTCTCGCAAGGAAAACTGAACAGATGGATGGATCTAGGGACCTTACGAGCATTATGTCCTGTATGGATAAGGCCCTCAGAGATGGGGCGAATGAGTTGGCTGCTCTGTTCTCAGCTGGGGTCCTAAAGAAGAGAGCTCTGCTTTGCTCTTTTGCTTCTAGGTCTGTTACCAATGCTCAAAAGTCTGAGCTTCTTTACGCCCCCCTCTCTCAACATCTTTTTCCCGAGTCTCTGGTTAATGACATTACGCGTTCTCTGGCCCAAAAAGCCACCCAAGACCTTTTATCTCGTTCTGCTCGTAAGCCCTTTGCAGCCCCTCCTTCTTCTTTGAAACGGGAGGAAAGGAGATTCCAGCAGCCCTTTCGGGGCAGGACTACTTCAAGATCAGATTTTAGAGGGAGAAGGCAAGATTCAGGACCAAGATCTACCAGGGGTTCTTTCAGACCTCGCTCCAGGAAATGAAGTTCGTCTCCTCCAGACGGTAGGCGCAAGACTGTCAGGTTTTTGGCAGTCCTGGAAGAGGAGAGGGGCGGACACCTGGTCCCTCTCAGTCATCAAGGAAGGATACAAGATCCCCTTTCTGAAAAAACCTCCTCTCGCAGATGCTCCGCTGGCCTTAGTAGCCCGGTACTCAGATCCTGGGAAACAGAAGGCTCTAGTAGACCTTGTCAACCAAATGCTAGACAAGGGGGCGATAGAACCGGTTCGGGATCTAGTCTCCCCAGGCTTTTACAATCGCCTGTTTCTGGTCCCCAAGAACTCGGGCGGATGGAGACCCGTCCTGGATGTCAGCGCGCTCAACGTATTTGTGGAGAAGACGAAGTTCTCCATGGAGACGACTCAGTCGGTGCTGGCGTCAGTACGTCCAGGGGACTGGATGGTGTCCCTCGACTTGCAGGACGCATATTTCCATGTCCCCATCCATCCGACTTCGAGGAAGTACCTGAGGTTTGTAATGGAGGGCAAGTGCTTCCAATTCAGAGCTCTTTGCTTCGGTCTCAGCACGGCTCCTCAAGTCTTCACCAGGGTAATGGCGAATGTGTCAGGTTGGCTGCATCAGGAAGGGATAAGGATATCCTTCTATCTGGACGATTGGCTGATTCGTTCACGATCGAGGGAGAAATGTCTGGAGGATTTACGGAAGACTTTTATGATGGCTCAGGATCTAGGCCTGGTCATCAACAGGGAGAAGTCTCAGATCAGACCGAATCAGACTATTCTCTATTTGGGGATAGTTCTGAATTCAGTTCTTTTTCGGGCTTCTCCCTCTCAGGAAAGACAGGCCAAGTGTCTCGTAAAAGTCAGAACTTTCCTGGACAAGAAGAGATGCACAGCGAAGGAGTGGATGAGTTTGCTGGGGACTCTGTCCTCCCTCGAACTGTTTGTCTCTCTGGGGAGACTCCACCTAAGGCCTCTTCAGCACTTTCTTTCGAAGACATGGAACAGAAAGATGCAGGAAGACTCCTTTTCCTTCCCCATTCCAATAGAAGTCAAGACTCTTCTGAAGTGGTGGCTGGACCCAACCTTGTTAGGGGAAGGGATCTCCTTACACAAGAAGAACCCAGACCTAGTGTTGTTTTCAGACGCATCAGAGTCAGGCTGGGGGGCAACACTAGAAAGCAAGGAGGTCTCAGGCTATTGGGAAGGAATTCAGCTGGGATGGCACATCAACAACAAGGAGCTGATGGCCATTTTTCTGGGGCTAAAGGCCTTCAAGGACTTGGTGTCTGGGAAGATTGTGGAGGTCAACTCAGACAACACCACAGCTCTTGCTTACATCAGGAAGCAAGGAGGGACTCACTCTCTGTCTCTCTTCGAGACAGCAAGAGAGCTCCTTCTTTGGGCGAAGGAGAACAGGATAAGCCTGCTGACGAGGTTTGTTCAGGGACAGAAGAATGTGAGGGCGGACATGCTCAGCAGGAAAGGGCAGGTCCTTCCCACAGAATGGACCCTCAACCAACAGGTCTGTCAGAGTCTCTGGAGGCTGTGGGGGAGACCCCTCATCGATCTTTTCGCCTCCAATTTATCCAAGAGGATCCCCATCTATTGCTCCCTAGTTCCGGACAGAGAGGCAATAGCAGTAGATGCCTTTTTGATGGATTGGACGGGGATGGACACTTATGCTTTTCCCCCGTTCAAGATCATCAATCTGGTAGTCAGGAAATTCGCCCTCCTCGATTCGGGGCGGATGATCCTGATAGCTCCGTTCTGGCCGATGAGGGAATGGTTCACGGAGGTGGTGGACTTGTTGATGGACTTTCCAAGAAGCCTCCCTGCAAGTCCAAATCTGCTCAGACAACCCCACTTCGAGAGATATCATCAAAACCCCCTCGCTCTCAATCTGACTGCCTTCAGACTATCGAGAAGCTCGTCAGATCGAGAGGCTTTTCAGCGCAAGCTGCGAAAGCTATCGCCAGAGCGAGGAGGGTCTCTTCGCAGAGGGTCTACCAGTCCAAGTGGGAGACTTTTAGGGCTTGGTGTAGGAAGCACAAGATTTCCTCATCCACTACCTCTGTGAGCCAGATTGCGGATTTCTTGTTGTACCTCAGACAGGACGCTAAGCTAGCTGTGTCCACTATCAAAGGGTACAAAAGTATGCTCTCTTCCGTCTGTCGGCATAGAGGCTTGGACTTGTCTCGCGACAAGGACTTACATGACCTCTTGAAGTCTTTTGAGACGACCAAGCAGACCCAGTTAAAGCCCCCTTCTTGGAACCTTGATGTAGTTCTTAAATTTCTGTGCACCAAGAGATTTGAGCCCATCTCACAGGCTCCCCTTAGGGAGGTTACCAAGAAGACCCTCTTTCTTTTGGCCTTAGCAACAGCTAAAAGAGTTAGTGAAGTCCATGCAATTGAAAAACAGGTAGGCTTCAATCTGAATGGGGCAGTTTGTGCCTTGAGATTAGACTTTCTCGCTAAGAACGAGAACCCTTCTAAGCCCTGGCCGAGGACCTTTGAGGTTCCTAACTTGACCAACCTAGTGGGTCAAGAGCAAGAGAGGCTGCTCTGTCCAGTACGAGCCCTCAAGACCTACTTGTCTCGCACAAAAAGTGTGAGAGGCTCTTCTAGCTCCCTGTGGTGTTCTGTGAAAGATCCTCAAAAGCCCCTTTCCAAGAACGCTTTATCCTTTTTCCTGAGGGAAGTGATAAGAGAAGCGCATCTCTTGTGTGAGGAGGAACACTTCGGACTTTTAAAAGTGCAAGCCCACGAAGTGAGGGCCATTGCGACCTCGCTTGCTTACCGCAAGAACATGTCGCTCCGTCAAATTATGGATGCGACATTCTGGAGGAGCAACTCTGTGTTCGCCTCTCATTACCTCAGAGAGGTGAGGGTGGATTATGAGAAATGTTGTACCTTGGGACCATACGTAGCTACGGCTTCTGTATTAGGCAAAGGAGTTACTACCTCCCCTCAACCTTAGTTTTGTTTACTTGTGCATAGGTTGGTGTATTTTTTATTGGTTGTCTGAGGACTTCGACTTGTGTACAGTCACCTCAGTCTAGTTAGATCATTTTTATCTACTTTGCAAATGTTAGGTGGTTGGTTTGGTAAAGTTGCGGTTTTTTATTTTGGGCAATAGGTAGTCCTGAAGTCTAGTCAGATTGTTGGTCTCACCCCGTTGACAGACTCGATTGAGTGTTTTCAGCACTGCAGGTCACATCCTGGCTGACACTCCTAAGGGAAAGCGACTCAAGAGGCAGGAACCTTTGAAGTCAGCTACCTTAGCAGGTAAGGAATCAAGGTGTTTATTTATCCTACAACTTTTTTGGTTGTTTCCCCAACGATGTTACTGTCTATTACCCTCCTCCAAGTGTGTTAATCAGCTATGTATATATAACTGCCAGGTAAGTTCTATTCGTAAAAATGGAGTTTTTATGATAAAACAAAGTTTTATGAATACTTACCTGGCAGTTATATATACATTCGAAGGCCCACCCACCTCCCCTCAGGAGACAGGTCGGGCATAGATGAACTGAAGAACAGAAAACGGGAATGATTCCTCCTACCACCCTTTAACGGGTGTTACCACCCAACCACCACAAGGCGGTTGCCTAGTTTTAGAAAAATTCTGCCGAAATAGAGATAATTAGCTATGTATATATAACTGCCAGGTAAGTATTCATAAAACTTTGTTTTATCATAAAAACTCCATGTTTAAATGCTTTAAGCTCCTTGATGGAAAAGTAGCAGATTATTATTATTTTTATTATTAATTGCTAAGCTACAGCTCTAGTTGGAAAAGCACAATACTATAAGGCCAGGGGCCCCAACATGGAAAATAGCCCAGTGAGGAAAGAAAACAAGGAAAAATAAAATATTTTAAGAACAGTAACAACATTAAAATAAATATTTCCTATAATAACTATAAATACTTTAAGAAAACAAGAAGTGAAAATGTATAGAATAGTGTGCCCAAGTGTACCCTCAAGCAAGAGAACCCTAACTCAAGACAGTGGAAGACCATGGTACAGAGGCTATGGCACTACCAAAGACTAGAGAACAATGGTTTGATTTTGGAGTGTCCTCCTAGAAGAACTGCTTACCATAGCTAAAGAGTCTCTTCTACCCTTACCAAGAGGAAAGTAGCCACTGAATAATTACAGTGCAGTAGTTAACCCTTGGGTGAAGAAGAATTGTTTGGTAATCTCAGTGTTGTCAGGTATATGAGGACAAAGGAGAATCTGTAAAGAATAGACCAGACTATTCTGTGCATGTGTAGGCAAAGGGAAAGAACCGTAACCAGAGAGAAGGATCCACTGTAGTACTGTCTGGCCAGTCAGAGTACCCCATAACTCTCTAGCAGTAGTATCTCATGGGTGGCTGGTGCCCTGATCAACATACTACCTAGGTAGAGGGCAGAGGTTACCTGGGATTATGTCTGGCATAAATGATAAGAATGACTGGCTCTTTCTTTCTTTCATCTTCCCCTTTCCTGGGGACCAGCACCTACGGTACTCTGCAAGCTGGCCTCCTTTGTCTGCAGGTAATAACCATTTCCCTTGTGTAACCCTGGGTGGAAATACATACTTGTTGCATCCCCATACCCCCTGGCGAGGTGGGATTGGGTAACGTCTATGGTGGGTTCAAAGAGTCCTACAATTTCTAAGAATTCTTACTTAGACTAGTCACATTGCTACTATCACACAACCTTATGTATTGCTCGGGCCACTAAAGAGTGCTATTGCACAAAGTTTTAGCAAGGCATCAAGGTGTTCTTCCTTATTCGTAAAAAACCCCAGATCAAAAGCCAGCCAGTTGATTAGGACTCACCCACCTTATGGGTGAGTCTTCCCTAATATAGAAAGAAAGGGTTAAAAGGTTTGTATTTAGTGACGTAACAAATATAAATTTAAAGTGATTTGTATTTTTCCTAACGATACAAACCTTGAGCTTTTAATACAGTACAAATTTGGCCTGCCATTACCTATCCTCTTGCAATCCCTGCCTGCAATCAAAAGTGACATGCCAACACCGGTGTGTGTGTGTGAGCAAGGTAGCTGGTACCACCCCCTATCCCTCGCTATCTAGCACTGGGGTAGTTACACATTGCTGAAAGTCTTATGGTTAGCCTTCCAGTTTTGCTGAAAGTCTATTCCCTAATACTGTAAAGAGCTCAAAGTTGTATAAATAACTTTAAATTTGTCATTTTGCAGGTGTAAGGAGCCGTTGCCATGCAGCTTTGACAACTTTATATATTGAGTACGTCAAAGAAAGTCATAGTAATGCTGTTTTCTCCTCCACTCTGGAAGATTTGAATTGGTCAACAGGTTAGTGTGGTACATCATAAAAGTATAGGTGATAGATTTTAGGTATTGACTACAGATTTAGTTACTTATCTGTACAGTATGTGCAATATATAATATGAATCCTTGTTTTAAGGTAAGTAAATTTTGATAGTGTTTATTCCTACATGAATATAAACCCTCGACCCTAAATAGGAGTGTTTTCAACAAGGCTGAAGGCACCTATTCAATCTTTTAATGTGTGTCAGTAGTTACTAGCAACGACAGGAAAGCCCTCGGCCACTCACCAGCACACTGAGAATCCACTTTGTTTTCAACCGCTTGAAAGTACTGTACAGGCATAGTCTCATAGCGTTCAAGTTGCTGTTTGTTCCGGTACGGTATACTGTACAAACCTTTTTGATATTTTCAGTGGAGATTACTTCATCAAAAGCTAAAACTAGCCAAAAGACTTATTAGCTATATATAACTGCCCACCGCTATTTAGTGGGAGGGTTAGCAAGGGTAGACCATCCACCATGCTCACACACCCACCGGTGAAAAGCCATCACGTTTTATTTTGGCTCGGGAGTGAGTAAACGTTCCGTCTCTCTGTCCCAGTAACCTTTAATGAACTGGCTTTGTTTCGTATCTAGAATACAAACCTACGCTATTTATTTAGGGGTACAGCATTACTTTCTGCGAAGCTGAAATGATGAGCAATTAAAATTTAGCGAGGGTTAACTACCCATACCGCTTGTTAGCGGGGGTAGGGGGTGTAGATTGCTACATCTCCCACTCACACTGGTGATTTAGACCTCTTTACTTTTGGCTTGGAAGGAGACCGGTTGTAAGCGCTCTTCCTCCTCACCTATTTTGGACTGCCATTAATTTTTGTCTTTCAACTTTCTTTTTCAAGGGTATCGCATAATATCGGGAGACGTATTTTTTAGATACGACACATAGCAATCTTTGCCCCGAATAGATTTAACTCTTTGATATAATGGGGAAGAATGGTGAAAGAAATGGGTGCCGATCTAGGTACCCGGTGGGCCTCCTATCCATACTACCACCGGCCGCCATTCCTTTACTTGTAGCATTATAAGCTAGGTGTTCTCCCAACGTTTTCCCGGTGTTTTGTTGCAAGTTTTCAGAATAATCATGCAATCTCCAACATTTTCATCCTCTGGAAAGTTGAGTATTAAATTTTTCCTGTCTATAATTTTGGGCTCCCTTCTCACAGTTAGATTCTAATAATTTAAGTGTGCTTGGTTGAGCGTTGCCACGAACCGGAGGCGGCCATTTTACGACCACTGTCGCCCCTTATAATTTTATTTTATTTAGTCAGTAGGGTGATATTTCCCGGTATTTAGCTATAATATTAGCTAGTTAGGCAAATTATACATGTGAAGATTGTGCATACAGATATATCATTATTCCTCTTCCTATAATGTAACTTTACTTTTCGAATGTGGCGGGAGCCCCAGCAGTACTAGCCTTGGCCGTGGTTCCTACCAGAGGTAGGCTAGCCTCGCTCATATATACGTTAGTAAAGTAATTCTCCATGTTTAGCGTCACCCTATCGTTCCTTATTAATTTGGATGAGGACTTACATCCTCTAGAATTTATGGAGAAGGTTCGATATACATTCTCTTTCAGAAAAAAAGAGGCTAAACCCTTCCTCCCTCCCTGAGTGCCGCCGCCGCTATAGGCGGCAACCACTGTCTTTCTTCATTGCCATCGAGTAGAACAGAGTTCTTGCCATCTCCGGCTTTGGGTTAGATAGTAATTAACTCAGGGTGCCCTTGTCTTGCCGCCGACAATGTCGCCAGCAAAGGAACCATGTTTCCTCTGCCGCCGACGACGTCAGCACTGGAAGCCAGACTTCCTCAGTCCACTGTTGCAGGTAGGCGGCATACCTGCCGGCACCCTGTTCCCAGTGAACTACAAGACCTTTTCCCTTCCCCCTTCTGTCCTTTAGTGATGGCATAGCTGTCGCAACATTCTTTCACCGGTATTCTGACAGTCATCCCGGCTTGCCAGGTTGACTGCCCCCTTATGTCCTTCCTTCACCGGAAGTGAATGCCCCGGGGGGAAGATTGAGCGGGCCCTGACGGCTGCCGGTGGGAAACACCTAACATGCTTTTGAGAAGTCCTCAGCCCTGTCTTGGTCTGCCATCCACAATTATTATTGCCGCCGGTATAGCCGGTGGCAGGCCTTTTGTGGATGGGTGGAAGCCAGAATCAGATGGATTCTTACCCCTTCCATTGGAACTCTCATTCTGGCAAGGAGACAGTAGGCGGCCTGGTAGTACTCCTGCACTTCCAATTGTTGTGCTAAACCATAATAATAGGAAACTCCTTAATGCTTTCTCTCTCTCTATCAGTTAGTGCCGCCAGGTACTAACCTAACCCTGGCAGTGTGCCGGTTGAGCTACACACATTTTCTAACATACTCTGTGTTTCCTATCACAGTCTATTGTTGGGACCACGATATTATGTTGAGGTTGAGTAATCCCTCAACACCCAGATAGTTTCTTCGATCATCGGGACCCTAAAAAATCACCGATCAGCATTAATATATACTACAGGTGGATAATGTTAGTATGAACACTTACTAACCCTAACTCTAGTTCAGAGTTTCTTCTACCTTGTATTCTCCCAACCAGGGAATCCAAATATTATTACTGACGGAGGTCTCAGCAATGGCCTGAGAGAGGAAACACAGATATGCGTCTTTTCTACTTCCTTTCCAACTTACTATCTTAAGCTATTATATACAATAGTGATTACTATTGTTAATAAAATGTATGCTTTTATATCAATGATATAAAAACCACATACTCATTGTATCCATTTCCTTTACAGGAGGAGCCGATGGTGAATTGTGCAGCCTTGGTCTGCAACCACAAGGGTAAGGACTTTAGTAGACACACGATGTGCCGGACTCATGCCCGCTGGTGTATTGTGTCGGGAGCCCTAAAGAATTGGGACCCAAAGGGTTGCTCCACCTGCTCAACCCTGCTGACCAACGACTTCGAAGAAGCCATCCTAGTCAACTTGGAGACTAGGGACATAGGGAGGGAGACCCTTCGCAGGTGGGTAAGAAGGTTCCAAAAGAACTCTCCGGGACCATACCTACCCAATGACTTCCTAAGGTGCCTTCTGTTCCCCAAGGCTCTAGCAAACATGGTAGAGCCCCAGGAACAGGTCCAGTCTCCTCTCGTACAGCTGAAGATCGATGCAGACATACACAAGGCACTAGAAGGCATGGACATCCACCAAGAACGGATGTCAGAAGTGTCCACCGAGACGGAACAGGACCTACTGCAAGGAGGCCCTGAAGAAGACGTGGAACAACCACGAACGGAGGAAGAAGGATCAGTTTCGACGGTAACTGAGGCCCCTCAGTTCACCGTGACGGCATACCAACCTATGCCGTCAACCTCTTCAACCCCAACTCCTCAACCAGCTACACAGCTACAAGAGTGAAACGATCCTAACGTCGATCCAGCGGATGTTGGAAGCGTTCCAGAAGGAACAGGAGACGATGAAGCAGTCGATCCAACAAAATCAGAGAATAATACAGGAAAAGGACTGCCCTGGACCTTCCAGGGGCTCCACTCAGAAGCCCCTTAGAGTATCGGATCTCCTTCACTGCTCTGAAACCAACCCCTGGTATGCTGAGCATGTGCCCATAATGAATGGGAAACTATTCGTCTCGGAGAAGTTGGAAGCCCAACTGTTTGAAGATCTTGAGTTCTGGCCCAGCTTTTCAGCTTACCCAGACTGTGGGATGAACTTGCATCCCGTGAGGAAACGGTACCAAAGGAAGTCATTGTCTTTGAACATGACAAGGCGCAAGCCATCCTTTTAAAGTCCTTAAAAGGAGCCGGATACATCAACTCCAAAGTCTGAGCAAGAGGCATCCCACCTTAATTGCTCCTTCCTCCATCTCTTTCCCCTTTTTGGAGAAAGCTCTAGACTTTGTCATTAAGTAGGTCGAAGAGGGCAAACCCTGCCCAACTCTAGAGGAATGTAAACCATTATCTCTAGCAATGCCTACCTGCGAGGAGAAGTGGAAAGACGTCAACCTAACATTCTCCGTCTCGAAATTGGTTCCAGAGATAGCAGGCCAACAGTTCAATGAGAACCTTCTGAAATTGCCAGACCATCTTCTGAGGAGGGAACAGGAGACGAAAGAGAGACTTGCAGCCTCCCTTTCTCATCAGAACTGCCTGGAAATGTGCGCAGGCCTACATAACGCCCCAGAAATGTATATTTTCCTGGCTAAGTCTCACATGGGAACCCTTGTGATGGACTTACATTTCATCAGGACAAGGAAAACCTGCAGAGAGCACATGTTTGCCTCGGCAACAGTGAAACACGAACCCAGGAAGCTGATTTCATCATGCATCTGGGGTAATGACCTTTTCCTGCAGGAAATTGTCCGAGAGGTCATAGCTAGAGCAACCACGGAGAATAGGAACCTTCTCCAAAAGTGGGGCATAACCTCAAAGAGGAAATTTTCCTCAGACGGAGGTCCCCAGCCTAAGAACAAAAAGGTAAGGAGACCACGCAGACCTGCACAACTTCCGGCCGTGACCATGGCCATGGTGCCTCAACTGGTAGCCCAGCCTCAGACCACCTTCCAGATGGTCCCTCAACAGCTGGTATCCCAGTCACCAGCATTTAACCCTGGCTTTGAGAGGCACTCGACCACCTTTCGCCCTTACAAAGGAAAAGGCCCAAGGAGAACTTCCTCCGGAAACCCCTCATGGGGCCGAGGAGGACGTGGTCACGGAAACAAGTCCTCAGGACCCCCAAGCAATGAGGGGTTCCAGGTGGGGGGCAGATTGTACCACTTTCGGGATCGCTGAACCTTCGATCCCTTGGCTCACAGCCTAATCACGAATGGACTCGGGTGGAGATGGAACAGAACTCCACCCCGTTTTCCAGAATTCTTCCAACACTCCACCCCTTCGTTAGAAGAATATACAGTACCTCAGAACTCTTGAACAAGAAGGTAATAAGGAAAGTGAAGTCCATCAAATTCCAGGGAAGGCTGTTTCAAGTTCCCAAGAAAGACTCAGACAAACTCAGTCATTCTAGACTTGTCTCCACTCAACAAGTTCATCGAGAACAACAAGTTCCAAATTCTTACTTTGCAACAAAGAAGTAGGCTACCCGTCTACCTAAAGGGGCGTACACAGTCTCAATAGACCTGGCAGACGCTTAATGGCATCTGCCAGTCAGCCGCCCCTTCTCCTCCTACCTAGGATTCAAGCTACAGAAGAAGAAATTTGTCTTCAGAGCAATGCCCTTCGGACTGAACACAGCCCCAAGGATATTCACGAAGCTAGCAGACACCATCGTCTAGCAGCTACGCTCCGAAGGAGTTCAAGTGGTAGCATATCTAGATGATTGGCTGGTGTGGACAACATCCAAGATTACTTGTCTGTAAGCAGCCACAAAGGTGATCCAGTTCCTGGAACACCTGGGCTTCAAGATCAATCGCTAGAAGTCTCACCTTTCTCCAGCTCAGAAGTTCCACTGGTTAGGAATCCAATGGGACTTGAAGTCACACCACCTCTCCATTCCATCCAAGGAGAGGAGAGAGATAGCAGAAGCTGTCAAGAGACTAATCCGTCACAAGAGGATTTCAAGACGCCAACAGGAAAGAGTATTGGGCTCTCTCCAGTTTGCAGCAGTGACAGACCCGGTGCTAAAAGCACATCTAAAGGATGCGTCAGGTTTCTGGAGAAGATACGCATCAACCGCTCGAAGAGATCAACTAAGGTTGACCCCGACCCTATTGCGCACTGTTAAGGCCGTGGTCAACAGCCAAGAGCCTAGCACAGACAATTCCCCTGCAAGCACCACAACCATCATTGGTGATACACACGGACGCCTCCTTGGAAGGATGGGGAAGCCATTCTCACGAGAGAAAAGTGCAAGGGAATTGGTTACACCAGTTCAAAACCTTTCACATCAACATCTTGGAAGCTATGGCAGTTTTCCTGACGTTGAAGAAACTATCCCCTCGCAGAGCAATCCACATCAGATTGGTCCAGGACAACGAAGGGATAGTAAAATGTCTAAATCGACAAGGCTCGAGATCACCTCACATTAACCATGTGATATTAGCCATCTTGTACCTGGCAAGGAAGAGAAGATGGCACTGATCAGCAGTTCACCTACAAGGATTCCGCAATGTGACAGCGGACGCTCTATCCAGGCGAAAGTCAATAGAGACAGAGTGGTCCCTAGACGCAGACTCATTCTCCTTCATCTCGGAAAAAGTCCCAGAACTGCAGATCGACCTCTTCGCAACGAGAGAACAAGAAACTACCTCGTTACGTAGCCCCTTCTACGGACCCTCAAGCAGAAGTGATAGACGCCATGTCCCTCGACTGGAACAGGTGGAATCGCATTTACCTGTTTCCACCAACCAATCTCCTGATAAAAGTCCTCGACAAGCCAAGATCCTTCAGAGGGACAGCTGCAGTAGTGGCCCCCAAATGGCCCAAAAGCAATTGGTTCCCTCTAGTTATATAATTGAAACTGAAGCTCTTTCCTCTGCCGAACCCAGTTTAATCCCAGCTGGTACAGAAGTCAACTGTCTACGCTTCATTCTCTAGAACCAACAACCTACATCTCATGATTTTCTCGCCCTAGCGGCGAAACAAAAAGTTTGGAATCTCGAAGGATAAAATTGACTTCATCGAAGAGTATAAGTCAAGTTTGACTAGGAGACAATATAAATCGTCATGGAAGAAATGGGTGTCTTTTGTGAAGACAAGGAAACCAACAGAAATATCGATAGATTTGTCTCACTTTCTTTATATACCTACACGATCAAGGCCTGGCTTCCACAACCATTACCGCATGTAAGTCGGCCCTGAATAGACCACTTCTGTATGCCTTTGAGATGGACCTCACAAGTGAAATCTTCAATACGATCCCAAAAGCATGCGCTGGACTCAAGCCAGCAACCCCTCCAAAGCCCATTACGTGGTCTTCGGACAAAGTCTTGCACTATGCTTCGAACCTAAACAATGAGGATTGTACTCTAAAGGATTTAACACAGAAAGTCATCTTTCTGTTTGCAATAGCCTCAGGGGCTAGAGTTAGTGAAATAGTGGCCTTATCCAGAAACGAAGGCCATATTCAGTTCCTAGACACAGGAGAACTGAATCTTTATCCTGATCCAGCCTTTCTTGCCAAGAATGAGCTACCCACTAAGAGGTGGGGTCCTTGAAGAATCTGCCCACTGAAGGAAGATGTCTCTCTATGCCCAGTAGAGTGTCTAAAGGGAGGACAGCTCTTCAGAGGCGAAACTTGAGAATCAAACCTCTCCCTAAGACAACTGAGAGTGAAGCTCACCTACTTTATTCGCAGAGCGGATCCTGACAGTACCCCCGCAGGTCACAATCCGAGAAAAGTTGCTTCTTCGTTGAATTTCTTTCAACACATGGACTTTGAGAGGCTCCACTCATACACTGGGTGGAAATCATCCAGGGTCTTCTATAAACACTATGTGAAGCAAGTACACGAGATAAAACACTTTGTGGTGGCGGCGGGTAGTGTTATAAAACCCGTCGTCTAGTGCTGCGATGAACAGTGAACTGTTTAGGGACTCAACAGTGTATCGGGTGCATGGGTATTTGTACATTCTAGTACAAATCATTACGGTGATTAACAGACTGTTCTATATACAGTAGGTGCATAATTTGACCAATAACACCAGTGCCGTGTGAACGATTGCATCATATTGTTTACGCATGTCCAAAATTTGAGCAAGTCAGACAGATTTAGTTTCACACCTCCATTGAGTGGCATTATTCCGATAATGAAATTACAGTGAACCCTCGTTTATCGCGGTAGATAGGTTCCAGTCGCGGCCGCGATAGGTGAAAATCCGCGAAGTAGTGACACCATATTTACCTATTTATTCAACATGTATATTCAGACTTTTAAAACCTTCCCTTGTACGTAGTACTGTTAACAAACTACCCTTTAATGTACAGAACACTTAATGCATGTACTACAGTACCCTAAACTAAAACAGGCACAAATATTAAAGGTGATTTTATATCATGCATTTCCTAAACATGCTAAAAAGCACGATAAAAAATGGCAACCAATGTTTTGTTTACATTTATCTCTGATCATAATGTAGAAACAAACTGGAGGTAGAGCTTTGCTTATTACTCAGACATATTTCCCATACTTTTCCCTTAGAACTACATCACATCTTCCTACTTTAGATATATATATATATATATATATATATATATATATATATATATATATATATATATATATATATATATGTGTGTGTGTGTATATATATATACTGTATATATATTTATATGTATACACATATACATACCTACATATATACATAAATACATGCATACATATATATATATATATATATATATATATATATATATATATATATATATATATATATATATATATATATATATATATATATACTGTATATATATATGGGTTATGGAAAAAATCCGCGAAGTGGTGAATCCGCGATGGTCGAACCGCGAAGTAGCGAGGGTTCACTGTATATATATTTTTCCTTTACAGGTCAATATATGAACCCCGATTTGTATTAATGCTGGATCAGATTCTTACCTTGTTGTAACTACATTTGATAGTTGCAATATAAAGATACAAAATGTATCTGCGTTTTATTTTTGACACCTCAGTTGCATTTAAATAAAACAGGCCAGAGTTTTATTCAGCCCTATATATAGAAATAACTTGAATCAGTACAGATTTCCAAGGTAATTAAAGGTAACCTCCAAAAAGTTTCCCTTTTGTTCCAACGGAAATACAAACCTTGAATCCTTATTGTCGAAGTCGACACTTTCCCTACAGGGGGCAGGAAGCACTAAGCCAGTTCCAGGCTCAGTGGAAATGACAGTTAACTGGAATTTCATATACAGGTCTAGGAGACCAGATAAGGAATCCATTCAAGGTAGAAGGCACATACACAAACCCACAAATATAGTACTTTCAAGTTAATTCTCTGGTATGCTTCCATCAGGATGGCATGGCTGAGCCTAAAAAACGTATTTTGAGCAAAGCGAAAAATCTATTTTTAAATATTTAACTTAGCCGGTGAATATATAATAGCTGCAACTCTGCGGCTCGACAGAAAACACACTCAAAAAACTCGCGAGCGATCGCTATGAAGGTTGCGGGTGTGCCCACCAGCGCCAACTGTCGGCCAGATACCACTCTTGCATGTAAACAAACCCTTCAATTCTTCTCTGTCGACGTTGACGACAAGACGTATCAATACTCGCTGTAGAACCTGGAGTTTTCTCAACATATTTGGTGAAGTACTTCATTTTGGTTTGAGCTTTCGCAGTGCAGGTGTTTTATCTTCATCTTAAATCTTGAACTCGTTTTTGGATAGATTTAATTTTTGATGACGAGAGAGAGTATGGACTTTCTTTGACTTTTAAATGGCCGACCCTTCCCTTAGACGGAAGTGTGTTTTAGGCTTTTAGCAATTATCTTATCACGTTATAAATTAATTATAGATTTTCCTCTATATATTTTATATCTCAACCGCCTTTATTAGGCCTCTTCGATTAGCTTTCCATTTATAATAAACATCAAAATAAATTTTAATGATTTGTTTATATGCGACCTTTCCTGAGAGTAGGCGGTCCTAACTTGGAAACCGAAGTTAAACAACGTTGAGCCCTTTTCAATCGTAAATAACTTTTACAGAGCTAATGATTTAAAACTTATTAAATGAAATATTTTTAGTAAATATTTTATGATAGTTTTTTTTCTTTGAATAGTCTTCGTACTGTTTCAAAGATGAACTAACGTTTAGTTTATTTATGCTACGCAGTTTGCGCTCTATCGTTACGATAGAGAGAGAGAGTATCACGGTTTCACTTTGCAGAAAGAGTAAATCGATTCTGACGTTTTGTTCTTTTTTCTTTCAAAGCTTAAATGTTTTAAAGACTATTTTAAAGGAACTTTTAATTGAAAAACCTTTCAGTTTTTTCCTTTGGTCAAATAACCTGTTTATTGACGAAAGGTAAGTGGGCTCTTCTCTTCGGTGCGAAATCAAGAGAGAGAGAGAGAGAGAGAGAGAGATAGAGACGGAGAGAGAGAGAGGAGAGAGAACGTTCCGATCTTTATCTCGTCCCAAGCGAGTACCGTTGTTCTCGAGTTACTCTCGTCCCTAGTCTCTGTACGGGGAGAAAGGATAAAACGTTTTTTAGTTTTTATTCTCGTCCCAAGGCACTGTACGGTGAGAGATTGAAAACGTAGTTTTGAATGAACTAGTGTTTAGTCTCTTCCCCAGCCACTGATTTTTTTATCTTAAAATATGTTTACTGTTTTTTGCTGGTATTAATGTGCTTACATTATACGACTGATTTCGCAATTACAACCTTTTGATGAGGGTAGAATTGCGTGCTTCAGGTAGAAATCAGTTTTATTCATACCTAATGTGAATTGTTAAAAAATTCGATTTCAGTGAAATAAGTGCAAAACAGAAAATCGTAGTGATAAAGTGATATTGCGCAAAGTGTTATCAGTGTTGCGACCGAGGGTTCGTCTGTTCGTGCCTGTCGTTCGCCTAGTCCGGGACCTCTTGCAAGCTCCCAAGCCCAGGGGAGAAGTAATGTCGTACGACTTATGGGTTCGAGAGGCCTTGATCAGCGAACAGACGTTCCCTCTATGGTATCAGGTGTACAGTATCTTACCAAGATCACCTCTACCATAAGGCGAGAGAGACGATTTTCTCCTCGTCATCCGAAGGCTTTTCGCATAAGAAACCGTGGAACAAGGTTTCGAGGCCCTTTAAGCGAAAGTCAGTCCTTTCAGGACAGGTCCAGCGTCCTGGTTTTAACTATTAGGACAGCTCTGACCCTATGCAGTCATCGGAAGACTGCTCGCCGCCTAACAAAAGCGTAACACAGACTCCGAGAGTCTTTTTGTAGGCAAGGTTTTGCGGTCACAGACGTTACCCTCGTCTCTTACCGCAACCATTCCCGTTGATCCTAAATGGGTTGTACGGCAAGACATGCAGAATAAGCTTGCCTCCCTTATGGAAGACTATTCTGCCGATAAGTCCGTTGAGCCTAGCCGTTTATCTCATCGAGATCCTGGCCTTCAGCCACCCTAACGTTCCTTTGTGCGTCCTGTTGACGTTGGCGTAGCCAAGTCACGTCAGTCAGGTTGTTTAGAACCATACTCGATGCGGTCTCGTGTGGATTTTCAGCCACATTTGGACGTTAGGCCACTTGCTGATGCTCCTGTTGACGTTCAGGACGTTCGCCAACAATCGGAGTTGACTTGTTTTGACGCTGAGCGTCAACCTCCGCATTCTAGAGTTGTTTTGACTGCTCAGTCTAGGCGGTCAAAGCAGTCTCGAGTGGACGCTGTGCGTCCTCACGCACCTGTTGTTGTTGACAGTTCACAGACTGTCAAGCAGTTACATGACGTTGCGTCCTGGTCCGCTACTAATGCACCAGTGCGTGTGGACTCTGCTTGTAAAGCATTGCCACCACGGTAGGTCTCTCCCTTGCTTGAGACTCGGCTATTGTCGGACAAGGTTCCTTCAGATGAGGAAGTTGCTGTTCCCCCTCCTACTGATATTCCCTTGAGGACTCTGTCAGACGGAGAGGAGCCTAAAGCTGCTTAGCCCTCTATGGACTTTAAATAAATCATGCTGATTTTTAAGGATCTTTGTCCGGATCTTTTTGTAACTGCTGCTCCTCGTTCGCCTAAACGTCAGAGCTTACACTAGGCCTAGCTACTTCGAAGCCGTTGTTTTATAAGCTAGTGCTCTCTCGCTCTTCTAGAGAGCTTTACATTTGCTAGGCGACTGGTTTATCACCAGGAGGAGTTTGGGGGAGACAGCCTTTGCTTTCCCTTCTTTTAAACTGGCTTATAGAGCGAGAGTCTGATATGACACGAGAGAAGTTCTCGGCTTGGGAGTTCCTGCCTCTGCCCAGATAGACTTCTCAAACCTCATAGACTCTCCCTGGCGCCTGGCCAGGAAACGCTCCAAGATTTTACAGGTCGACTTCACAGCTATTTTCGAGCCTTTGAAGTTTTGCTGTACAATTATGTCATGCATAAACAAGGCTTTCAGGGATGGCTCCAATGATATGACAGCCACGTTCTCTGCAGGAACAAGTCCCTCAGGGATGGCTCCAATGATTTGGCAGCCATGTTCACTACAGGAGTACGTAAGAGGCAAGTGCGCTCAATGTGTTCATTGTCAAGACAAACTTCACGATGAAGTCTACCAGGCTGTCTTGACAGCATTTATGGAAGGCGACTGGATGGTCTCTCTCGACCTTCTGGAGGCATACTTCCACATTCCTATACACCCGGATTCCCAACCGTTTCTGAGGTTTGTTTACAGGAATGTGGGGTACCAGTTTCGAGCCCTGTGCTTTGGCCTCAGTCCTGCGCCTCCAGTGTTTACGAGGCTCATGAGGAATGTGGCAAAATCCCTCCATCTATCGGGGATCCGAGCCTCCCTGTACTTGGACGACTGGCTTCTCAGAGCATCGTCCAGTCTTCGCTGTCTGCAGGATCTACATTGGACGTTGAGTCTGGCCAGGGAGTTGGGACTTTTGGTCAACCTAAAAGTCCCAACTGATCCCATCCCAGATTATTCTATATTTGGGGATGGAGATTCGCAGTCAAGCCCTGCTCGAAGTCCAACTAATGCTGAAACGAAACGTTTATTCAGTCAGGAGTTGGAACAGTCTCGTAGGGACTCTCTCATCCCTGGAGCAGTTTGTCTCACTAGGGAGACTACACCTTCTGCCTTTCCGGTTCCATCTAGCCTCTCACTGGAACTAGGACAAGACATTAGAGACGGTATCATTCCCAGTCTCCGAACCAGTAAAGGCATGCCTGAAATGGTGGGACAGCAATATCAGTCTGAGAGAGGGACTATCCCTAGCAGTCAAGAACCCAAACCACGTGTTGTCCTCAGACGCGTCGGGTTTGGTTGGGGTGCGACCCTGGACGGTCGGGAATGCTCGGGTCTGTGGACCTCAAGTCAGAAGAGCATGCACATCAACGGCAAGGAGCTATTAGCAGTCCACTTGGCCTTGATGATATTAGAAAGCTTCTTCGAAACTTAGTGGTAGAGGCAACTCAGACAACACCACAACTTTGGCGTACATCTCCAAGCAAGGAGGCACACACTCCTTCACGCTGCTCGAGATCGCAAGGGACCTTCTCTTATGGTCAAGAATTCGAGGCATCTCCCTGTTGACGAGATTCATCCAGGGGGACTTGAACGTCTTGGCAGACTGTCTCAGTCGGAGGGGTAAGGTGATACCCACGGAATGGACCCTCCACAAGGACGTGGGCAAGAGTCTTTGGGCTACTTGGGGTCAACCCACCATAGACCTCTTTGCCTCCTCGTTGACCAAAAGGTTACCAATCTATTGCTCTCCAGTCCTAGATACAGAAGCAATCTACATAGACGCGTTTCTACTGGATTGGTCTTTTCTGGACTTATATGCATTCCCACCATTCAAGATAGTCAACAAGGTACTGCAGAAGTTCGCCTCTCACAAAGGGACAAGGTTGACGTTGGTTGTTACCCTCTGGCCCGCGAGAGAGTGGTGCACCGAGGTACTTCAATGGCTGGTAGACTTTCCAAGAAGTCTTCCTCTAACGGTAGATCTGTTACGTAAGCCCCACGTAAAGAATGTCCATCAAAGCCTCCCCGCTCTTCGTCTGACTTCCTTCAGACTATCGAAAGACTCTCAAGAGCTAGAGGCTTTTCGAAGGAGGCAGCCAGTGCGATTGCAAGAGCTAGGAGAGCTTCTACCATTAGAGTATACCAGTCGAAGTGGGAAGTCTTTCGAGACTGGTGCAAGTCAGCATCTGTGTCCTCGTCCAGTACCTCTGTAGCCCAAATCGCAGATTTTCTTTTACATCTGAGAAAGGTTCACTCCCTTTCAGCTCCCACGATTAAGGGCTACAGTAGCATGTTGGCCTCGGTCTTTCGACATAGAGGCTTAGATCTTTCCAACAATAAAGATCTCCAAGATCTCCTTAAGTCTTTCGAGACCTCTAAGGAACGTCGTTTGGCAACTCCTGGATGGAACTTAGACGTGGTCCTAAGGTTCCTCATGTCAGACAGGTTTGAGCCATTACATTCAGCCTCCCTGAAGGATCTCACCCTCAAGACACTTTTCCTAGTGTGCTTGGCTTCGGCTAAAAGGGTCAGTGAACTTCATGCCTTCAGTAAGAACATCGGCTTTTCTACAGAAAAAAAGCCACTTGTTCACTTCAACTTGGTTTCCTGGCCAAAAATGAACTGCCTTCTCGTCCTTGGCCTAAATCTTTTGATATTCCTTGCTTATCAGAGATCGTAGGCAACGAACTGGAAAGAGTATTATGTCCTGTTAGAGCTCTTAAGTTCGATTTAGCTCGTACTAAGTCATTACGAGGGAAATCTGAGGCATTATGGTGCTCAGTTAAGAAACCTTCATTGCCTATGTCAAAGAATGCTTTGTCATATTTTATCAGATTTTTTTAATACGAGAAGCTCATTCTCACTTGAATGAGAAAGACCGATGTTTGCTTAAGGTTAAGACGCACGAAGTTAGAGATATAGCAACCTCCGTGGCCTTCAAGCAAAATAAATCTCTGCAAAGTATTATGGACGCGACTTTTTGGAGAAGCAAGTCAGTGTTCGCGTCATTTTACTTAAAAGATGTCCAGACTCTTTACGAGGACTGCTACACACTGGGTCCATTCGTTGCAGCGAGTGCAGTAGTGGGTGAGGGTTCTACCACTACACTTCCCTAATTCCAATATCCTTTTAATCTGTCTCTTGAAATGTTTTTAATATTGTTTTATGGGTTGTTCGGAAGGCTAAGAAGCCTTTCGCATCCTGGTTGATTTGGCGGGTGGTCAAAGTCATTTCTTGAGAGCGCCCAGATTAGGGGTTTGATGAGGTCCTGTTGTATGGGTTGCAACCCTTGATACTTCAGCTCCTGGGAGTCTTTCAGCATCCTAAGAGGATCGCTGGGCTCCGTGAGGAAGACAGACTTACAAGGCAGAGTAATCGTCTAAGTCAACTTCCTTACCAGGTACCTATATATTTTGGTTTTGTTATATTGATAACTGTCAAAATGAAAAAACTCTTAGCTTATACGCTGTAAACTTAATTAACTCTGGTCTCTACCCACCGCCTTGGGTGTGAATCAGCTATTATATATTCACCGGCTAAGTTAAATATTTAAAAATGATATTTTAATTATAAAATAAATTTTTGAATATACTTACCCGGTGAATATATAAATTAAATGACCCTCCCTTCCTCCCCAATAGAGACGCAGCGGGACGAGAAGAATTGAAGGGTTTGTTTACATGCAAGAGTGGTATCTGGCCGACAGTTGGCGCTGGTGGGCACACCCGCAACCTTCATAGCGATCGCTCGCGAGTTTTTTTAGTGTGTTTTCTGTCGAGCCGCAGAGTTGCAGCTATTATATATTCACCGGGTAAGTATATTCAAAAATTTATTTTATAATTAAAATATCATTTTTGGGTGAGATAGCCATGTCGTCCTGATGGACCCACCCTTTTGCTGACCCCACCCAAAACTACTCTATCTGAGGCTATTCCTGCTTAAATACAAGTAAAGGAATGGCGGTCGATAGTAGTACGGATAGGAGGTCCACCGGGTACCTAGATCGGCACCCCTTTCTTTCGCCACACTTCCCCCTTACATCAAAGAGTTAAATCTATTCGGGGTGAAGATTGCTATGTGTCATTTCTAAAAAATACGTCCCTTGATATTATGCGATATCCTTAATTGGATACTTGCGCCAGGAGTTAGAATCCTGGAGACCTTCGGTTTAATTCTCTGGGAGTATCACTGTAGCAAATATCTGTTAGAAAGCTATCTAAAGGAACCTTCCACCAGGACGACATGGCAATCTCACCCAAAAATAAATCCGTTATATATGAAAACATTCCTAATGTTTATGTATACATATATAGAAATGTTGTAAGTTTCCTTTTTAGTGTTTGTGCTGTGCGTGTGATAACGTATACGGCAGGTTCTCGAGACACTTGCGCAAGGCCAGAAAACATTCCCTTCCTACCTCTCCCCCCTTGTCCATCGGTCTTCCCGTCGGCGGATAACCTACCGTTGACTCGGTCGCCGCCGCAGGGGAATCGTCATCGTTTGGACCTTCCTCGTTCAACTGTTGTCTACGCTTTTCCTCTTCCACGGGGAACATATGGATTACTCTGAGAAAGGAGTGTGGCCTTTTAGATTGACTTTGGTCTTTCTCTTTTCAAGGCCGTTCACCTTTCATGGGCTTCTGACAGTATACTAACGGGGGGAGCACCTTCCCCGTTCGCAGGTTAGGTTGTGCTTCCGATTGTTTCTTGATTATTCAAGTGAAATTATGATTGTTTGTAATTTAACTTTTGAGTTTCTTCTCCGTGGGGAAGACTTCCCTTCGGAGGATCAGTGGTTCTTCCTATTAGTGAATTTTTTAACTGATTTAAATAATTGTAATTCTTGTTTTATTACAGTTGCTCTCCTTTCCCTTTCTCCCATCGATGTCGACCGGGGAAGGGAGGGCGCAGTTCTTATTTTATGTTCGTTCTCTCGGTGGTCTTTTCCTTCGCAGACTAGGTGTTCCTACTGAGGAAGTTTTTTGTTACATAACTTATTTTATTATTCCTCAGTTAGCGATGCAGTTCTTCTTCGTTTGACGAAGCAAAGCTGTTCTGTTCATGCCTGGGGAATCTGTGGTCACTGCTGATCTTCAGAGGACATCATCATGGGCGTCATCCCTTCTCTTAGAAGTACACCCGTGGCAGCACCTGATCAGCAATTCATCTTCGAAGAACTAGCTCCGGCTACACTTCCTCAGGCAGCGCTATTGTCAAATCATCTTAGAGCGCTACCAGGAGGTTCGCCTCCATGGGTTGGACTACTTTCCCTTCTGAGGGAAAGTTTTCCTCCCAAGGTGTGGGGCTGTTTCTCCCTTCCGAGGGAGAACTTCCCTGCATCTTTTTCATCATTTCATCGACTCCGACTGCTGTTGCTGTCTAGACTCTAGACTACGCTCCCCCCTTGCTGAGTCTCTCTTCCTTCGGGGATGGAGCATAGTCTTAGGCAAGTCTCTCCTGTGAAGTGATCACCTCTCTCGTTCGCGAGAGGGGCCACTCATAGATACTCCTCTTCGGAGGATTGCTACTGCCGAAGGTCAGCTCACTGATCCACTGGGCCTCATGGGCATCATCTGTTCCTGGACCTTCTCCTGATGACGCTGGAGTTAGTCCTCGTACTTCGGTCCTGGACTATTCTGTGGATCTTTCGCGATCTCCATTGGTGGATGTTCACCCAGTTCCTGATCGTCCACCAGCAGACCTGCCGATCTACCATCACCATTCCTATTTCCGGTACAGCCTCCTAAGGCCCTACCTACGGGTGCAGCTGCGCGCCAATGGCGCTCACCAACATCTCGTCAGCACCAGCCTGCTCCATCATGCTTTACAGTGCGCCCACGCTCTCCAGCTCGTCAATGCTCTACAACGCTTCGGCGCGCGCCTTCACCTGCTCGTCCTCGGCACCTTCCAGCGCAACCTCGCCACACAGAGCAACGTTTGCCCGCCAGTGCTCACCAGCCAACCTACGATCGCCGGCGCAACAGAGCTCACCAAAACCTCAGCCATTCATCAGACTCAAGGCAACGATCTACGGCTGCATCTCCCCAGAAAAGGAAGAGAGGAGTAACTAACGATCTACCATTATTGAGGGTCAAGCTGACTCCGATCAGAGTTTCAAGGTCAGAAGTTGCACCGGTTAGACCATCTTCCCCTCTACCTACCGCTGCCTCACCTTCCCACATGGCTCTCGCGGGGAAGAGTAATTCTTTCACTTCCCAACCGTCCCCAAAGTTAGAAGCTCTTGGAAAGGGTACCATTTCAGTTGAAAAACCCATACAGGTTCCTAGTCCTCTCCCCTCTAAGGTCCAGAAGGTCATTCTAGCCAGACCTACAGTTTTGGAAACCTTTTTTCCCCCTAAGAGGGAGTCAAAGGATTCCAAGATGTCTCCAAAATCCTCTTCCAAGATTCAGAGACCTGCAGAGGAGGTCAGGAGCATTGTCAACCAAGCATAATATTGACCCTGACCCACCCCGAGACGACGAGATCTCGGCTGTGGATGATCATGACTATGCTGCCAGCCCAACATCAGACTGCGACCAGAGAGAGTCAGATTGGCAGGTTCGGGCTTGCATGAGGGCCCTTAATGGGTTGTCTAACCCAGAGATAGCCCCTCAAGAAGGCAAGGATACTGTCCTGGACCGTGTCTTGGGCACTCAGAGACCTCCGAAGTCCAGTGCAGCTCTGCCCTGGTCCCGGGGGTTGAGGAGTGCATGGCGTAAGATTGCCACCCAGCTTGCTGATCTCTGTGTGTCATACTGATCAGGCTCATCTTCCAAACTCCTCCCACCTCCAGGTGTCCACCAGAGGAGGTATTACGAAGTCCTTGACGAATCTTGCTCGGCACTGCCTCTCCACTACTCCCTTGAGGAGTTGATGAAGGGAGTCTCTCCAGAGAGACTTTGTTCTCGCCAGGTTGCGTTCTTAGCTTCTGGGATCTTAAACCAAGAAAAGGTCGCGAAGTACGCCATGCAGGCTATTTTGTGGCTGGATCTTTGGTTGGGATCTGTGGGAATCTTGGTATAGACCGAGGATTTTTCAATATTAATCTTACCCGATGATCATGTAGCTGTCAACTCTGTTGCCCGACAGAAATCTACGGTCGGGATACGCCAGCGATCGCTATACAGGTGGGGGTGTACACAACAGCGCCATCTGTGAGCAGGTACTCAAGTACTTCTTGTCAACAAGAACTCAATTTTTCCTCTGTCGTGCCTCCGGCAAGACCTACTAATACGCCGTCCCTAACTGGATTTGTTTTCACAACTTTTTGGTGAAGTACACTATTCCAGTTTTGAGCTTTCGCTATGCAGGGGTTTTATCTTCATTTCAAAACTTGAACTCGTTTTGGATAGATTTTTTTATGGTGACGAAGAGAGTATGGACTCTCTTTCACTTTTAAATGGCCGACCCTTCCCTTAGACGGAAGCGTTGGTGTCGAAGAGAGTATAGACTCTCTTTCACTTTTAATGACCCACCCTTCCCTTAGACGGAAGTGTTGGTGTCGAAGAGAGTATAGACTCTCTTTCACTTTTTATGACCCACCCTTCCCTTAGACGGAAGTGTGTTTAGGTTTTTGGTAATTTTGCTTAACAAAGTTATAGATTTATTTTATATCTCTCCGCCATTTATAGGCCTCTTCGATTAACTTTCCATTTATTATAAACTTATAAAAATTAATTTTTATGTTTGTTTATATGCGACCTTTCCTAATAGTAGGCGGTCCTTACTTGGAACCGAAGTTAATTAACATTGAGCCCGTCATATCGTTTTTCCTGTTAAGAATTTATGCTATTTTAATTTTAATGTTTTTGAAAGAATTTCTTTGATAGTCTCGTACTGTTTTCAAAGTTGAACTAACGATTTGTTTAGTCTCCGCAGTTGTTGACGTTCAGAACGTTCAACTTGCGCTCTATCGTTACGATAGAGAGAGAGTATTTCACGGTTTCACGTTGCAGTAAAGAGTACGTAAACCGATTCTAGCGTTTCGTTCATTCTTTCTTAGCTTAAATGGTTTTAATTCTAATAAAGGAACTTTTTATTTGGGAAACCTTTCAGTTTTTTTCCTTTAACAAATAATATGTTTTAACGATATATATAATTGGGCTCATCTCTCAGGTTCTAAGTCAAGAGAGAGAGAGAGAGAGATAGAGACGGAGGGAGAGAGAGGAGGATAAACGTTTCGTTCAAGCGGGTAACGTTGTTCTCGTTTTTTGCTCTTCTCCCTAGTCGCTATAGGGGAAGAAGGTAAAACGTTTCTAGAGTTTTTTTTTTTTTTTTTTTCTTGTTCCCAGGCTTTATGCGGTGAGAGATTTTAAACGTAGTTTATTTGATCTAGTGTTTAGTCTCTTTTCCAGCCACTGAATTCTTTATCTTTCATTATGTTTTTCTGTTACATTGTAATACTGTTTTCGCAATTACTACCTTTTAATGAAGGATAGGATTGCGTGTTTCAGGTACAAACCACTTAAGTTTCGAGTTCAGTGAAATAAGTGCAAACAGAAAATCAAAAGTGATAAAGTGATATGCGCAAAGTGTTACAGTGTTGCGTTCGAGGGTTCGTCTGTTCGTGCCAGTTGTTCACCTAGTCCGATACCTCTTACAAGCTCCCAAGCCCAGGGGAGAAGTAATGTCGAAGGACTTATGGGTTCCACAGGCCTTGATCGACGAACAGACGTTTCCCTCCGTGGTTTCGGGTGTATCTACACACGTTGCCGACGTGATCACCCCACCCACACAAAGACGAGAGAGCCCATTTATTCCTCGTCTGCGGAAGAGGTTTCTCGCAGAAACCATGGACCAAATCTTGCAGCTTTTAAGTGCAAGTCGGTCCCTTCCGCGCAAGTCCAACGGCCTAGGTGTAGCCACTGGGTCAGTTCGGACTCGCTGCAGTACGACAACTGCACACCTCCCAAGAGAGGCAAGGAGGTACCGCAACAGGCAGTAACTCCGTCTGTTGCCGCACCAGCTGTTTTAGACCCTCAGTCACAACGGACAGTAGCTCCGTTTGTTGTTGTCTTTCATAGACCCTAATGGTCCATGCTGCAGACTATACAGTCTCAGCTTGCTCCTTCATGCAGGAGTATCGTGCTGGAAGGTTGACAATGCACCTGTTAACCTACAACCCGCCGAGGTTGTGCGCTCAGCAGATACTGCGGCTGCCTGCTCCCACCCTCCACCTGTGAGAGCTCCACCACCAATGCGCAGTCCACCCTGCCAGACGCATGTTCTTGCTGCACCATCTGCTAACATGCGTGAGCTACCGCATCAGCAGTGGGAAGGTTCTGTAGAGCTGCCGGGTTCCAGCACTATGCGGCATTCTCCGCAGCCCATGCAGCATGCTCTGCGTACCTTACAGCATGCTCCGCATACCATGCAGCATGAGCCGCATACCTTACAGCATGCTCCGCATACCATACCGCATGCTCCTCAACCCACCGCAGCCCCTCCCACGCACCAGCACTCTGCTTTTGTTGTTGCCAGCTCCCACACTCCGACTGCGGAGAAGGTTCACGATGCACCCGTGGGCCTACACCTCCCACGGTTGTGCGCCCGGCATGGCTTCCTGCTCTCACACTCTTGTTGTGAGAGCTCCTCCACCCATGCACAGTCAACCCTGCCAGATGTATGATGACTCCCACACACAGAGCACTCCGTTGCCGTGTGTAAGCTACCACAAGCTGCCGTGTTTTGACACGGTGTGTCAGCCTCCGCAACACACTGTGGTTACCGCCACTCGCCAGCAGCAAACTAGTCAGTCGGGAGTTGAGGCTTCCCCACACAACTTTGGTTGTTGCCAACTCACACTACTTATACACCAGTGCTGTATGTCCTCACGCTCCTGTTGTGGTTGACAGTTCAGTTTTTGACAGTTCACAGACTGTCAAGCAGTTTCATAACGTTGCCTTCTGGTCTGCTGCTTTTGCACCAGTGAAACCCTCACTGAGAGAACCTAGCTTTTCTCGGATATGGTTCCTGTAGATGAGAAAGTGCTGTTCTCCCTCCTTCTGATATTCCCTTGAGGACTCTGTCATTTGGAGAGGAGCCTTAAGCTGCTTAGCCTCCTATGGACTTTTATTTAAGCATAACATGCTTCCAGGGAGGGTAAATGGTTCCGCTTCAGTCGCTAACCCCGTCTGTTGCCACACCTGCTCCCATAGACCTTGGGCTTTGTTGCAAGACATGCAGTCCAAGCTTAGTCCTTGATAGAGGATTTTTTACGGAGAAGACCCTTCTTGTCAACGACCTTCCTACCGGTTGGTTGTACGCCCTGTTGACGCTGAGGTATCCTACTCACGTCCGCCAGTTGAGATGGTTCCTCCACCGGTGCGACCCAGTGTGGGTTGCCAGTCGCACGTTGATGTTATGCTACTCTCGGAGGTGGTTGTGGACATTCAGTGTGTCACTGGGAAGACGTTCAACAACCAGCAGAGGTGACTTGTTGTGACGCAGTGCGGCAACCTCAGCAACCCGATAAGGAGTTGTCTGTACTACCCAGACAGTCTAGACAGTTTCGGGTTGTCGCTGTACTTCCTCGCTTCCCCATGGTTGACAGTTCACAGACTGTGCAGCAGTACCATGATCTTGTGTCCGGCTCCGTCACGCATCCACCAGTGCGACCGGATTCAGCGAGTCAGACGTTGCCCACTCCGTTGCCGTTTCCTCATCAGTTTCGGATGAGGAACCCTCTGATGAGGACATGGCTGAACAAGAAGATCAATCCCCAGCCCTGCTATCCATCCAGAAGATGCTGAAGAAGGAATACGGCCCTGTCAGGCTGTGGATGAGTCTGGTCAGGACACTGTCATCCGTGGTGCATTTGGTGTCACTTGGAAGACTACACCTCCGTCCTCTTCGGTTTCATCTAGCTCTTCACTGGAAAAGGACAAGACGCTAGAAGCGGTCTCGATCCCGGTTTCCGGAAGATAAGTCTGGTCTAACCTGAGGAAAGGACTTTATCAACCTTTTATAGGGTCTTCCCCTGACTGTTCAGACTCCCAACCACGTTCTCTTCTCAGACGCATCGGACGTAGGCTGGGGTGCGACCTTAGGCGGTAGGGAATGCACGGGATTATGGAACTCGCGTCAAAGGACAATGCATTTTTACTGCAAGAAGCTTCTGGCAGTAAGTCTGACCTGGAAAATCTTCAGGTCTCTCCTTCAAGACAAAGTAATGGAGGTCAACACGGACAACTCCCTGCTTTGATGTTCATCTCCTAGCAAGGAGGGACCTACTCTCTGACATGGTGCGAGTTCGCTAGTGACCTCCTCTCCTGTTCAACAGGTCTAGACTTTTCACTAGTAACAAATTTCTTCCAAGGCAACTTGAATGTCTTAGCAGTTTGTCTCAGTAGGAAGGGACAATAATTCCAACATATTGGACCCTCCACAGAGATGTATGCAAGAGACTTTGGGTCACCTGGGGCCATCCAACCATAGATCTCTTCGCAACCTCGATGTCCAAGAGGCTCTCAACAGACCCAGCAGTGGTTCTTTTAGATGCCTTTCTACTAGATTAGTCTCATCTAGATCTATATGCATTCCCTCCGTTCTAGTTTGTCAACAAGGTACTGCAGAAGTTCGCCTCTCACGTTGGGACAAAGTTGACACTAGTTGCTTCCCTCTGGCCCGCGAGAGAATAACTTACCGAGGTACTTCGATGGCTAGTAGACGTTCCCAGAACTCTTCCCCTAAGGGTGGACCTGCTACGTCTGCCACGCGTAAGAAGGTACTCCAAGGCCTCCACGCTCTTCGTCTCACTGCCTTCAGAGTATCGAAAGACTCTCGAGAACTAGAGGTTTTTCGAAGGAGGCAACCAGAGCGATTGTTAGAGCAAGGAGAACATCCACCCTTAGAGTCTACCAATCGAAGTGGGGAATCTTCCGAAACTGGTGCAAGTCAGTATCCGTATCCTCGACCAGTACCTCTGTAACTCAAATAGCTGACTTCCTCTTATATCTGAGAAAAGAGCGATCTCTTTCAGCTCCCACTTTCAAGGGTTACAGAAGCATGTTGGCATCAGTCTTCCGTCACAGAGGCTTAGATCTTTTTAACAATAAAGATCTACAGGACCTCCTTAAGTCTTTTGAGACCACGAAGGAGCGTCGTTTGGTTACACCTGGTTGGAATTTAGACGTGGTTCTAAGATTCCTTATGTTAGACAGGTTCGAACCACTTCAATCAGCCTCCCTGAAAGATCTCACCTTTAAGACTCTTTTCCTGATATGCTTTACCAGCTAAAAGAGTCAGTGAGATTCATGCCTTCAGCAAGAACATCGGATTTTCATCCGAAACGGCTACATGTTCTACATCTTGGTTTTCTAGCCAAACACGAGCTGCCTTCTCGGCCTTGACCAATATCGTTCGTTATTCCAAACTTATCGATATGGTTGGAAATGAACTAGAAAGAGTATTATGTCCTGTAGAGCTCTTAAGTTCTATTTTAAAAACCTTTATGAGGCCCGTCTGAAGCTTTATGGTGTTCAGTTAAGAATTCATCTTTGCCTATGTCAGAGAATTCTTTATCCTATTATTTTCAGACTGTTAATACGAGAAGCTCATTCCCTTCTGAATGAGGAAGACCAAGCTTGGCTGAAGGTAAGGACACACGAAGTTAGAGCTATCACAACTTCCGTGACCTTTTAATAAAATAGATCTCTGCAAAATATTTTCGACGCAACCTTTTGGAAAAGCTAGTCAGTGTTCGCGTCTTTTATCTTAAGAATGTCCAGTCTCTTTACGAGAACTGCTACACTCTGGGACCATTCGTAGCAACGAGTGCAGTAGTGGTGGGGGCTCCACCACTACAATTCCCTAATTCCAGAACCTTTTTAATCTTTCTCTTGAAATATTTTTGGGTTGTCCGGAAGGCTAAGAAGCCTTCCGCATCCTGGTTGATTTGGCGGGTGGTCAAATTCTTTCTTGAGAAGCGCCTAGATTAGAGGTTGTGATGAGGTCCTTTAGTATGGGTTGCAGCCCTTAATACTTCAGCACCTAGGAGTCGCTCAGCATCCTAAGAGGATCGCTAGGCTCAGTAAGGAAGACGTACTTAAAAAGGCAGAGTAATGGTTCAAGTCGACTTCCTTACCAGGTACTTATTTATTTTATGTTTGTTATTTTGAATAACGGCTAAAATAAGATACGGGATACTTAGCTTCTTTGTTAACATGTATGCTGGTCTCCACCCACCACCCTGGGTGTGAATCAGCTACATGATCATCGGGTAAGATTAATATTGAAAAATGTTATTTTCATTAGTAAAATAAATTTTTGAATATACTTACCCGATGATCATGAATTTAAGGACCCGCCCTTCCTCCCCATAGAGAACCAGTGGACCGAGGAGAAAATTGAGTTCTTGTTGACAAGAAGTACTTGAGTACCTGCTCACAGATGGCGCTGTTGTGTACACCCCCACCTGTATAGCGATCGCTGGCGTATCCCGACCGTAGATTTCTGTCGGGCAACAGAGTTGACAGCTACATGATCATCGGGTAAGTATATTCAAAAATTTATTTTACTAATGAAAATAACATTTTTCTAAGGAAAGTACAGTACCAGGAAGGCTATGGGGACCTTCCTTCTCTCTGGTACCCGTACCATTGAGTTTCTTGCCTACCAAGTGGCGAACTTGTGGGCCAATGTCATCTTAAAACGAAGGGATGCGGTGTCTGAGAGATTCCACCTGCAGGTCTCAAATGTCGAGATCGCTAGGCTCTGGAACTCCTCTCCGGAAGGTTCCTCGCTTTTAGAGCCTAAGGACTTCGGGCAGGCTGTGGAAAGGTGGAGGAAGTCTCACCAGGACTTCCTCCTCCACAGATCCTTAACATCTTGGCCCTACAGACCCCCCAGCTCCTCCAAAACCCAGCCAATCTAAACTGTCAATCAGTAAAATGGCAGCGAAAGACAAATCTGTGTCTATAAAGCCCTTTCCTGTCAAGGACCAGAAAGGCACTAAATTCACCCTTGAAGGAAAACTACTGAGAGGTAGCGGCCAAAGCTGCAAACGCTAGGATAGGCGATCCCCCTGCTTGTCCACCAGTGGGTGTATGTCTACAAAGCTGCAGGTTCAGGCTCGGGACCGAAGCCTGGACGGCGTCAGTAATTCGTTCAGGGTATCGCGTCCCATTTAATCTCTCCCTCCACTGACCAAGAATCCAATGCTTGCAAGCTCCTTTGCGATGGGATCAGTAAAGGAGCATGCCCTTTTGGGCCGAATTCCAGACTATGTTGGAGAAGATCGCTCTCCAGGTCCTCAACGGGTCCCCAGGCCTCTTCAGTTGACTCTTGTGAAAAAGGTGTCTTGAAGCTGGAAACCAGTCATCGATCTCTCAGCTCTGAACAAGTTTGTCTAACAGTCTTCGTTCAGCATTGAGACAGCAGACACGGTCAGACAAGAGGTAAGACCACAGGACTTCATGTGTACACTGGATCTAAAGGACGCATATTTCCAGATCCCAATTCATCCATCGTCAAGGAAGTATCTACGATTCAGCATGGACAACAAAATATACCCGTTTAAGGTGCTGTGCTTTAGTCTTTCCACAGCACCTCAGGTCTTCGTAAATGTTCGCCTTAGTGTCATCATGGGCTTACAGGCTCGGCATCCATCTCCAACGTTATTTGGACAACTGGTTGATCCTAGCAGACTCTGTGGCAACCCTTCTTCAACACCAAGACAAACTTCTGAGGCTTTGCCAATATCTGGGGATCATGATAAACCTCCAGAAGTTATCTCTGCTTCCCACTCAAAGACTGGTATACCTGGGCATGATTTTAGACACCAAACCGCACAACACCTTCCCATCAGACGACCGGTTGGTGAGGCTAAGGAAGGTCAGGACACTGTATCTCAGACGAGAAGAACTCCCCGCCCAGAAGTGGCTATGTCTCCTCGGACACCTATCATCCGTGGCGCGTCTAGTCCCCAACGGTCGCCTCAGGATGCGATCCCTCCAGTGGCGACTGAAGTCTAGTTTAGTTGGAATCAAGCTTACGATTCCTCTGACACTCTGATCCCCATGGGACCAGAAGAAATGACAGACCTCGGATGGTGGCTGGCAGATGAGAATCTGCTGAAGGGTGTCGATCTTCTCGTCCTTCCATCCGACTGGATGCTGTTTTTGGATGCATCAAAGGAAGGGTGGGGGGCCCAAGTGCTGCACCATATGACCTCAGGCCTTTGGTCAAAGTCCAAAAAATACCTTCACATAAGTTTCCAAGAGATGAAGGCCATATTTTTGGCCCTTCAAGAGTTCCACCAGTTTGTGGTGGTTCACTCTGTAGTGGTGATGAGTGACAGCACCACAGTAGTGGCTTGCATCAACAAGCAAGGTGGTACTTTTTCGCAGCCCCTATCCCATCTAGCTGTACAGATACTGAGATGGACAGAAGTCTACTCGGTCTTACTTTCAGCTCACTTCATTCCTGGCAAGAGGAATGCTCACCGACAATCTGAGCAGAGCAGCTCAGATAGTGGGTTCCAAGGGCTCTTTGGATCATCTAGTAGCCAACAAAGTCCTGACTTTGTGGGGTTCTCCGACTGTGGACCTGTTCGCGACGGCCCTGAACTTCAGGCTCCCGCTGTACTGCTCCCAGGTCCTTGATCCCAAGGCTCTCTGGCAAGATGCGTTCTAACAACAGTGGGACAACATCGATATTTACGCCTTCCTACTGTTCTGTCTGATGAGAAGAGTACTCAACAAGGCCAAAATATCGGTCAATCTGTCCATAACCCTCATAGCTCCACTATGGCATCACACAAAATGGTTCATGGACCTTCCAAGAGAACTTCCTCCACGACACAATCTCAGACAACCCCATGTCAACATATTCCACAAAGCAGTAGCTTTGCAACGTCTTCACGCCTGGAGACTATCTAACATATCTTCACTCGAAAAGGATTTATCTGCGAAAATCGTGGGCTTCAGTCTACCAGGCGAAGTGGAACATCATCTGTGGTTGGTGTTGTGGAAGGGATATATCTCCACCCGATGCTACTATTCCATCAATCGCAGAGTTCTTTGTGTATTTGTGAGAGGAAATGTGCTTCTCAGTTTCAGCGGTAAAAGGCTATCACTCAGCCTTGAGTCTCGCTTTTGAGCTGAAAGGAATGGATATTTCCTCATCGCTAGAACTTGCTCTTCTCATACGCAGTCATGAACTTACCTGACCTTAGTCAGAAGTAAGATCTCCTCCTTGGAACGTGGTTCGGGTTTTTCGGTCTCTAAAAAGGCCTCCCTACAAACCATTACACCAGGCAACAGATCTCCACCTGACATGGAAGACAGTGTTCCTACTCACCTTTGCCTCGGCCAAATGAGTCGGCGAACTTCTTGGTCTCTCATACGACATTGCCCATTCAAGGGGATGGGAAGAGGTAACCTTCAGCTTAATCCCTTAGTTTGTTGCCAAGACTTAGAATCTGGGGATTTCAGATCCTAGATTTGACTCCTTCCAGATAATGAGTCTCCACTCTGTAACCAACGACCCAGATGATCTTTTACTATGCCCAGTAAGATGTTTGAGGTGCTACCTCAAGAGAACAGCCACAGCCAGACCCCAAGGGCCCTCTCTCTTCATTAGCACAGGCAAGAACAAGGGGAGGATCACAAAAAACACCATTTCGGCATAGATTCGCAAGATCATTGACCATGCTCTAAATCCCGATCCTACTCCAACATGTCAACCCAGAGCGCATGATGTCAGGGGCATAGTTACGTCCCTGACCTTCAAAAGAAACTACTCTGTGGCACAGGTTTTACAAGCGGGCGTTTGGAATCATCAAGTGACTTTCACCGCCAACTACCTGCAAGACGTGACCCACAGGAGACTCAATACTTTCTCTATTGATCCTGTGGTGGCTGCACAACAGCTGGTTTAGTACCTCACACTCCTTATTGGACAAGTAGCAGACGGGTGAGGGCATTGGTCACCATTGTCATTCTGAATGAATGAAAAGGAATGTCTGGCTCTTTTCCTTTCTTCATCCTCCCCTCTCTTGGGGAAATCAGCATCCTAGGTCCTCTGCACAAGCTGGCCTCAACCACTGCAGGTAATCCATTGCTCCCTTGTGTAACCTAGTATTGTTCCATACTCTGGCGAGGTGGTATTGGGAATGTTGTGGTCAACTCGGCTATTTCCTACAGACTCAGAATAACTTATACCTTTACGGTCATATTACTAGTAACTCAACACACAGCTTGTGTAGGCTGCAGACCATGCTTAGCAAGGTTTAGCGAGGTGTTAAGGTCTCTTTTTTTTTGTGTACTAACTTTCACAATATGGAAAGCCAGGGTAAGGCCAAAATCCAGATGGGCAGGGACATCTGCCCTCCTAATGTCCTAGACTGACCATATATACTTATGATCAGCACCCAAGCTAGGACCAAGGAGGGCCAGGCAATGGCTGTTGACAACTCAGCAGATAGACCTATAGCACCACCCTTTCTTAGCGCACAAGGATGGTGAGGTTGCAGTACCAAGGGAACTAACGAGTTTGAGTGGTACTCGAACCCTAGGCTGGCGATCACCAGTCAGGGAAGTTACCACATAGGCCAATGCAACTCAGATTATTTGTTGCTATGCACTATAAGAGTGTTGAGGTGTTATCTTATGTGATCTGCAGGAGCTCACCCGTAGGTAAACAAGCTTCTTGTGATCACGGACAGGGTCAAGAGGAGTAACCAAGAATACGATCTCTTCTTGGATTCAACAGTCATAGATCTGGGCCTGAATCAAGAATCTCCTCCACATGTTCGTTAGGGTCATAAGTACATGTGTGGAACTTTCAGACAACCTTCACAACCAACCACCTACAAGACGTAACCCTTACGAACCTGAATGCCTAGGTCCTGTGGTGGCGGCATAATACATGATTTAAGATACCTCAGGTAGGACAAGTAGTAGTCAGTCGAGGGCAGACATTACCTGGGATGAGGGGATGAATGGTAGAATGACTGAGCTCTTCTTCCTTCATCTCCCCCTCTTTGGGCACACCACCCTTGGAAGCCTGCAAGCTGGCCTCCCCCCCGTATGCAGTTAGAAACTATATCCCTTGTATAGCCTTAAATATGAGATTTATTTTTTACGTCCCCATCGTCCCAATGAGAGGGTGTCTGGCTACAGCTAGATTAAGTGTGGAGTACAACTCCAAATAATTCCTTACCTGGTCAAGTCAGAGTGTTTAGTTCATTCACAACCCCAGTCCGAGTCCGAAGGTACGAGCCAATAAATCTCTTAGAGATGACGGCAGCCTTCCTAGCTCTCCGACAGTTCCAGCAGTTCCTGGTGGGTCACTCCGTGGTGCTGATGAGTGATAATGGGGCTTACGTAAACAAACATAGCCGTACCTTTTTGCAGCCCCTATGCCATCTAGCAGTGATGTTAAGATGGACAGAAGACAACCCGGTGTCCCTATCAGCCCGCTTCATTCCAGGCAAGAGGAATATGCTCGCGGACAATCTGAGCAGAGCGACTCAGATAATGGGCTCCGAGTGGTCTTTAAATCATCTGGTTCCCTGACTGTGGATCTGTTCACGACATCCCTGAACTTAAAGCTCATGCTGCACTGCTCCTCAGTCCCGGACCCTCAGGCTCTCTGGCAAGATGCATTCCAGCAATGGTGGGACAACATCATTGTGTACGCCTTTCCCCCTGTTTTGTCTGATGAGAAGGATGCTCAACAAGACCAGAGCATCTAACAACCTATCTATAATGCTCATAGCTCCGCTATGGTGTATTGCAGAATAGTTCCTAGACCTTCTGCAGCTCCTGACGGAGACCCCAAGAGAACTCCCTCCACAACACCATCTACTCAAACAGCCACACGTGAAAATCTTTCACAAATAAGTAGCTTTGCTTTGTCTTCACGCCTGGAGACTATCCTGCACCTCCTCTGTCAGAGAGGCTTTTTGTAACAAGTTGCAAAGAGGATGTCTGGATACCTGCAAAGATCTTCAGCTTCAGTCTATCAGGCTAAGTGCACTGTCTTCTGTGTTTGGTGTCGTGGAAGGGGTATCTCTCCCCTCGATGCCACTATTCCAACAATAATGGAGTTCTTTGTTTGCCTTCTGGAGGAAAAGCTTCTCTCGGTCTCGGCCATGTAAGACCACTGCTTATCCTTGAGCCTCACTTTTAAACTGAAAGCAGTTCATATTTCCTCATAGTTTTAGTTGTCTCTCCTCATACAAAGTTATGAGATTACTTTCCCCCAGTCGGAAGTTAGACCTCCTCCTTGGAACATGGTTCGTGTCCTTTGGTCTCTGAAGGGTGCTCCCTACGAACTATTACACAAGGCAACAGATTGTCACTCCACTTTGAAGATGGTGTTCCTGCTCACTTTGGCTTTGGCCAAGAGGGTTAGTGAACTTCATGGTCTATCCTATGATGTTGCCCAGTCAAGGGAATGGGGGAAGGTAACATTCAGCTTCGTCTCTTGAGTTTATTGCAAATTCAAAATCCCGGAGAAGCGGATCCTAGATTTGGTCCCCTTCGAATTGGGAGTCTTCATTCTGCAACTGATGATCCAGATCAATTGTTACTTTGCCAAGTGAGGAGTTTGAGGTTTTACCTTAAACATACTGCAGCAGCTCTCTCCCAAGTGCCAGCATTCTTCGTTAGCATGGCGAAGGTCAAGAGAAGGGTCACGAAGAACACCATCTCTGCTTGGATTTGTAAGGTCATAGTGTTCACTTAATCCTGACCCTTCTCCTATTCAACGACCTAGAGCTCATGACATTAGGGGCCTTAGTACATCCCTAGCGTTCAAGAGAAACTATGACACAGGTCCTACAAGAGGACGTGTGGCAGTGTCAGATGACCTTCACCACCCACTACCTGCAAGACATGACCCACAGGAACATGGAGACCTTCTCCATTGGTCCTTTGGTGGCGGCACAACAAGTGGTCCTTGATGAACAACTAGCAGATGGTTGAGGGCATAGGTTACCCGGGATTAGTTGGGAGTGAATGTTAAGAATGACTGGTTCTTTCTTTCATCTTCCCCTTTCTTGGGATACATCACCCACAGTCCTCTGCAAGCTGGCCTCACCTATCTGCAGGTAATAACTATTTCCCTTGTGTAACCTAGTATAGAAATAATACTTGTTACGTCCCCATAGGATTGGGTAACGTCTATGGTTGATTTTAAGATTCTTACGATCGCGGAGAACTCTTACCTAGACCAATAGCATTGCTAGTATCACAAACGCACAGGTTGCTCAGGCTGCTGTCCGTGCATTGCATGAAGTTTTAGTGAGGTGTTAGGGTTTCTCTCAGTTACGTACAGAGCCCGTACTGGAAAATCCTGGGTTAAAAGCCAAGCCAGTTGGTCCGAGGTCCGAACTTCCGCTCTCCTAATGGGCGAGTCTTCCTTATAAATAGCGTAAGGTTTTGTACTTAGTGTTGGAACAAATGACAAATTTTGAAAGTAATTTTTATTTTTCATAACAATGCAAACCTGTAAAACCTGTAGCTATCTATACAATTTATCCCACTATCACCTGTCCCTCTAGAAAGTTTTACCTGCAATCAAAAGTTAGTCAGATACACGGGTGTGTGAATGGACAAACTAGCTGGCTACTCCTGCTAACTAGCTTGCTGGTAGTTATACCTCGCTTAAAAGTCTTTACAGGTAGTCTTCCAGCTTCGCCGAAAGATAATCCCTATAAATAGCTAAAGGTTTATATCATTAGGAGAAATACAAATTACTTTTAAATTTGTCATATTACTGTATTAGATTTACATTTCCTGTATTTTGTGAAGTAATGTTTATTTATTAAAATAATATTAAATCTTCTTATTACTGTATTGTACACTAATTAATACCATGTTTTTTTTAGATCGAATTAAAAGAGCTGTTGAAAATTTGGATTTGTGTCGTCCTGTGATCCGCTCAAAGTTAGCCTCCATTGGAACATATCCCCCTCACATAATTGATGTTGACTGGAAATTAGACTATAGAGTTAGAGTAAGTTCTATTTCTTTTGATTAGACTGAGTTATAGTTTGTATGTAGGTACAAAACAGATTTTTTCAAGGATTCCAAGATTTTCTTTTCTTTTTATTATGCCGAGATTTTCTTATTTTCCTTTTGTTCCGTTACTGGAATACAAACCTACGCTATTTATTTGGGGGTATTACTTTCGGCGTAGCTGAAATGACGAGCCATTAAAATTTAGCAAGGGTTAACTACCCATACCGCACATCAGTGATTTAGCTCACTTTGCTTTTGGCTCGGATGGTGTACAGTCGTTGCCGTTCCTCATCTTTCGCCATTTTTGGACTGCCATTAATTCTATTGTGCTTTTTCTGTGTTAGTGTGTGTGTGTTGACTTGTGCGACCATGCTTACCTGCCCTGGACTCGATGGCCAGCCCTGCGGAACTTATATGTCGGCAGTGGAGACCGATTGCCACACCCTTTGTCCTGCCTGCAGAGGTCAACGGTGTGATAGTAGCAACTAGTATATGAGTGTCGGGAGTGGTCTGCCTCCCAGTGGGAGAGGTTTTGGGCGACGACAGAAGAAGTCTAATCGGGTTATTTCTCTTTCGAAGGTTCCATCGAAAGGGGAAAAACCCAAGGCCTCTTCTTCCATCTCCCGATCTTCCTCCGAAGCTCCTACTCGTTCGATCTCTTCCGAGAAGCCGTCAAGTATTAGCGAAGACCCTTTTAATTGGAGCCAACCCCGGTCTTTGAGAGATGGTGTTGCTTCCCCTAGTAACAAGTCCCAAATGCGGAGATCGCTTGGCTCAGATATTGTTCTCTACAGGGAGCCTATCTATTCAAGCCTAAGGACGTGGAACATGTTGCTGAGAGATGAAGGAAGTCTCATCAGGACTCCCTCCTCCATAGGGCTTTGACTTCCAAGCCCTATAAACCACCAGCTCCTCAGCAGTCCCGTCCAGCCAAGACCACGACGAACAAGACAGCAGCGAAGACCACGGTGTCTGAGAAGCCCTTTCCTGCCAAGGACAGGAAAGGCACTAAATCCTCCATGGAAGAAAAATATCCTAGAGAGAACGAACGAGGCCGCAAATGCTGTAGTGGTTTGCGGACTGTGGCCAGACATAGCATGCAAACTGCCTATTGTCCGAATGCTGACCTCACTTCAACGTTTCACTACACAAAAAGAAACGGTAGAATACCCAGAAATCTGGGTAAAAGGAAAACAATCAAGGATGAACTGGGCACGGGGCACTACCCCTTGGTTTTGTACGGGGCAAGGTGACCCAGATAGAACTGTAGTTTCTTAATATTATTCAGAGTTAAGCAATTTTCAGGTTATTTAAGTACTAAACATTAGTAGAGGAAGCAAAAAAAAAAGGGGGACAAAACGGATTTTGAGCAAAGCAAAAAATCTATTTTTGGATGGTATGGCCATGTTGTCCTGATGGAAAGTTTCTTTAGGTAGCTTTCTAAGGGATATTTGGCTACAGTGATACTCCGAGAGAATTGACCACAGGTCTCCAGAATTCTAACTCCTGGCGTGAGTATCCTTGATATAACTCTTAAGGATATTGCACAATATCAGAGGATGTATTTCTTGATATGACACACAGCAATCTTCACCCCAAATAGAGTTTTCGCTTTGAGGAGGAAGAGTGGCAAAATTGAAGGGGAGCCATTATCAAGGTTACCCGGTGGATCCCCTCCCAGTACTACCACGGCGTACTATTCCTTGTTGCAATTAAGCATGGATAGCCACAGATAGAGTAGTTTAGGGTGGGGACTTTGTTACATAGTTGTGTACTCCTTTTTAGAAAGGAGGGAGCGTCCATCATGACGACATGGCCATATCACCCAAAAACAGATTTTTCGCTTTGCTCAAAATCCATTTTTTGGGCTCAGCCATGTCCTGATGGAAGTTTACCAGAGAATTACTTGAAAGTACTACTGTATACAGTGGAACCTCTACACACGAACGTATCTACATCCGATTTTAAATATTAAACTTAGCCGGTGAATATATAATAGCTGACGTCTCCGACGGCTCGACAGATTCCAAAAACTCGCGAGCGATCGCCGTGAAGGTTGCGGGTGTGACCACCAGCGCCGACTATCGGCCAGATACCGCATATACTTGTCAATTTCTCCAGTTCTTCTCTGTCGGTCTTGTCGACAAGTTGGTTCCGCTCGCTTTATGACCTCGAGTTTTCGACCGAATTGGTAAAGTACTTGGGTTTTATTGCTTTCGCCGTGTTGGATTATTCAATACTATCTTCAAAAGAAATGCTTTTGAAAGGAGAGGAAAAATGTTTTGCCCTTGCTTTTTTTTTAATCTCTGGTTTTTCCATAGAGAAAAGATGGCCGACCCTTCCCTCAGTGTACGGAAGTGTGTTAAAGGCTTTTAGTATTTATTTTATCACTTTATAAATTATTGTTGATATTTATAGATTTACCTCTATATATTTTATATTTTATATCTCACCCGCCTTTATTAGGCCTCTTCGATTAGCTTTCCATTTATACTAAACATCAAGATAAATTTTATGTTTTTGTTTATATGCGGCCTTTACCTATTCTGTGTAGGCGGTCCTAACTTGGAAAACGAAGTTAAACAACGTTGAGCCCATTCAACTTTTATTTTTTTTTAGTTTAAAACAGTTGCTCTGTAAGAGTGATGAAATGAATATTTTTTAGAAAATATTTTAAGGAATATATTCTTTGAATAGTCTTCGTGCTGTTTTTTCAAAGATGAACTAACGTTTGGGTTATTTATGCTACGCAGTTTGCGCTCTATCGTTACGATAGAGAAAGAGAGAATCACGGTTTCACTTTGCAGAAAGAGTAAATCGATTTTGACGTTTTTTTCATTCTTCTTTCAAACTGAAGTGTTTTAGATACTAATTTAAAGGAACTTGTTAATTTTCAATTTCTTAGTCCTTTCAGTTTTTTCCTTTAGTCAAATAACCTGTTATTGACGAAGGGTGAGTGGGCCATTCTCTTGTGAGTGACAAGAGAGAGACGGAGAGAGAGAGAGAGAACGATCCGATCTTTATTCTCGTCCCAAGTCTCTGTACAAGGAGTTTGGGAGCGAGTAACGTTGTTCTCGATTCAGTTTTTTTTTTACTCTCGTCCCAAGTCTCTGTACGGGGAGAGAGGATAAAACGTTTTAGTTTTTATTCTCGTCCCAAGGCACTGTACGGTGAGAGATTGAAAACGTAGTCCTTAGTGAACTAGTGTTTAGTCTCCTCCCCAGTCACTGATCTTTTAAACTTTATATATTTCCGTTTTATTCGATATATATGTATGTTTATTGATTTTTGCATGTGTGTTTCATTTTGTACTAATGTGCTTACATTATACGACTCATTTCGCAATTCTAACCTTTTGATGTAAGGGAGAATTGCGTGCTTCAGGTAGAAATCAGTTTTATTCATGTTTAATGTGAAATTATTGAAAAATACGATATCAGTGAAGTAAGTGCAAAAAACATGTTCTGTGTTGCGGAGGGTTCGTTTGTTCGTGCTTGTCACTTGCCTAGTCCGAGACCTCTTTCAGGCTCCCCTGCACCAGGGAGAAGGAATGTCGTAGGACCTAAGGGAGTGAGGAGTGTAAACCAACGAACAGACGTTCCCTCAAAGGTATCCGACGTTGCTCGGCAAGCACGTCCTTGCCATAAGACAGGAGAGACGAAGTTTCTCCTCGTCTTCCGATGATTTGTCTCTTTAAAAGCCTGGGCGTAAAGTTTCGAGACGGTTGAAACCTTTATTAGTTCCTTCAGAACAAGTTCAACGTCCTAGCTGTAGTCATAATAAGAGTCCCGTTCATAGCGATGACGTTCATGTACAGACGTTTCTGCCACAGACTCGACGTGACGTTGAGCGGTAGACACCGTAGACACAACGTGACATCGATTGTCAGTCACCGTAGTCTCGATATAGCATCGATCAGCAGTCACTGCTGTTTACTACGTGACGTTTGAACGTCAGCCACTGCAGTCACAGGTTGATCCGAAGTTAGATATGCTGTTAAAGCTTTCTTCTTCAATAGAAGCTTTCGATCCTGTTCCTGTGCGAAAGGATCCTTTGCTTTTTGTACGTCACGGTTCTGGGATACGTGATTCGGGTCTTCAACCTTCTAGACGAGCTTTGTTACGCCACGCTGACGTTATCTCTAGTGACAGCTTTGCTGTTAAGCGAGATGCGGAGCATAAATCTCGATGTAACTTTGATCGCTTTGAACGTCAGCCACCGCAGTCACAGCGTGACGTTGAGATGCAGACACCGCAGACACGACGTGACGTTGAGCGGTAGACACCGTAGACATGACGTGACGTCGAGGGTCAGTCATCGTAGTCACGATATAGCATCGAACAGCAGTCACCGCTGTTACTACGGGACGTTTGAACGTCAGTTACTTCTGTCACGACGTGTAGTAGAATAACATTCTCTGCAGTCACAACGTGACATCGACCCTCCAACTTTAACTTCTGTTCATATACAAGTTGATGTAGCCTGTCAGGCTTTTCCTTCACGTCATTCTGATTATAAATCTCCTTCTCGCAAGACTTTAGATTTATCAGATGATGTGCCTTCTGAAGAAGTAGATGACCCCCTTTCAACTTATGTACCTTTGGGGAGTCATTCAGAAGAGGAGTAACCTAGGGTGGTCCAACAATCCCTTGTATTTTAATTATGAATTTCTTTAGTGAAATTTTGTCCTAGACTTTCTTCGACGCCTACTTTTACGAAGTCAGTTCTCTCTTGTTCTTCCAAGAGGGCCATGCTCTTACTGGGAGACTGGTTGGAATCCAGGAGAAGTTTAGGAAAGTCTGCTTTTGCTTTTCCTCCTTCTTAATTAGCTTCTCGCTCGGGCATCTGGTGTGACACAGGAGAAGCTCGAGGAGAAGTTCTCGGCTTGGGAGTACCTGCCTCTGTCCAGGGAGACTTCTTAAGCCTTGTGGACTCTCCTCGTTGTCTAGCCATGAGACGCTCCAAGATTTTATGGTCGGCTTCAGAGCTAGACCATCTCCTGTTAGGAGGTTTTTTTTTTTTTTTTTTTTTTTTTTTTTTTTTTTTTTTTTTTTTTTTTTTTTTTTTTTTTTTTTTTTTCTCTCGAGCGTTTGAAGTTTTTATTTGTTGGATTGGTCCCTGGGAGCCTTAAGTAAGAAGGTCTCTCCAGCTGTCAATGTATTGCTGTACAATTATGTCATGCATGAACAAGGCTATCAGGGATGGCTCCAATGATCTGGCAGCCACGTTCACTGCAGGAACAAGGCTATCAGGGATGGCTCCAATGATCTGGCAGCCACGTTCACTGCAGGAGTACTTGAGATGTAAGTGCGCTCAATGTGTTCATTGTCAAGACAAACTTCACGATGAAGACTACCAAATCTGTCTTGGCAGCAGTAAGGGAAGGCGACTGGATGGTCTCTCTCGACCTTCAGGATGCATACTTCCACATCCCGATTCATCCAAACTTTCAACAACATCTGAGGTTTGTGGACGGGAAAGTAATGTACCAATTTCGAGCACTGTACTTCGGCCTCATTCCTGCTCCTCTTGTTTTTACAAGGCCCTTGCAAAATGTAGCAAGCTTTCTACATTTTTTGAGGATTCAGAGCCTCCCTTTATTTTGACGACTGGCTAATCAGGGCGTCGTCATTAAATCGCTGTCTGGAGAGCCTCTAATGGACATTAGACCTAACCAAGGAGCTAGGTCTCATAGTGACCATAGAGAAGTCGTAACTTACAGTACCCCATCCCAGACTATTCTTTATTTGGGAATGGAGATACAGTGTCGGATTTTTCGGGACTTTTCGTCTCCCACAAGAATGGAACAAGCTCTGTTAAAAGTCCTTCACTTGCAAGAGAAAAACAGTTGCTCTGTAAGAGTTTGAACTAGCCTCGTAGGAACTCTTTCATCGCTGGAGTAGTTTATCTCTCTGGGGAGACTCAACCTTTGCCCTCTCCAATTTCACCTAAACCATTGGAACAAGGAGAAGGGCTTAGAGAGTATCTCTTTCCCAGTCTCCAACTCAGTCTAGACATGTCTGACTTGGTGGGACAGCAACATCAGACTTCGAGAAGGTCTTTCTCTTGCAATCAAGAACCCAAACCATGTGTTGTATTCAGTTGCATCGGATTTGGGTTAGGGAGCTCCACTGGACAGTCTGGAATGCTCGGGTCTTTGGTCCACGGATCAGAAGGAACTCCATTTAAGGCAAGTAACATCCCTCCTTTGGCGAGATTTGTGCAAGGAAAAATGAATGTCTTGGCGGACTACCTCAGCAGAAGAGGACAAGTCATCTCCATGGAGTGGACGTTGCACAAGACTGTGTGCGAGAAGCTATGGATGACATGGGGTCAACCCACCATAGATCTTTTTGCGACTTCACTGACAAAGAGGCTCTCGACTTACTGCTTTCCAGTTCCGGATCCAGAGGCAGCCCACATAGACGCTTTCCTGCTGGACTGGTCTCACCTGGACGTTTATGCCTTTCCACCTTTCAAGATCCTAAACAAGGTGCTGCAGAAGTTCACCTCTCACGAAGGGACCAGGTTGATGTTGGTTGCTCCACGCTGGCCCGCGAGAGAGTGGTTCACAGAGGTACTTCTATGGCTGGTAGACGTTCCAAGAAGTCTGCCGTTGCGGATGGATCTCTTGCGACAGCCTCACGTAAAGAAATTTCATCAAAGCCTCCCCACGCTTCGTCTAACTGCCTTCAGACTATCGAAAGACTCTCTTGAGCTCGAGGGTTTTCGAAGGAGGCAGCTAGAGCGATCGCGAGGGCTAGAAGATCCTCTACCATCAGGATCTATCAGTCGAAATGGGAGGTATTTAGAGACTGGTGCAAGTCCTCCTCTATTTCCTCTTCCAAGTACCTCTGTAGCGCAGATTGCGGATTTTCTGCTTTATCTGAGAAACGGTCGCTCCCTCTCTGCATCCACCATTAAAGGCTACAGAAGCATGTTAGCTTCTGTTTTCAGGCATAGGGGTTTGGATCTTTCTAATAACAAAGATCTCCAAGACCTGCTTAAGTCTTTCGAGACTTCCAAGGAGCGTCATATTTCGACTCCTGCTTGGAACTTGGACGTGGTCCTACGGTTCCTTATGTCATACAGGTTTGAACCATTAAATTCAGCCTCCCTGAAGGATCTTACCCTCAAGACACTTTTTTTTTGGTGTGCTTGGCTTCGGCTAAAAGGGTTAGTGAGATACATGCTTTTAGCAAGAACATCGGCTTCTCCACTAATAAAGCAGTATGCGCTCTTCAACTTGGTTTTTTGGCCAAGAATGGACTTCCGTCTCGTCCTTGGCCTAAATCATTTGATATCCCCAGTCTTTCTGAGATTGTGGGGAATGAAGTTGAAAGAGTGCTGTGCCCCGTTAGAGCTCTTAAATTTTATTTATCCAGAGCTAAACCGCTACGAGGTTGTTCAGAGGCTTTATGGTGCTCCGTTAAAAAGCCCTCTTTGCCCATGTCTAAGAATGCGTGGTCTTATTTTATTAGACTTTTGATTCGGGAGGCACACTCTCATTTAAGTGAGAAGGATCGTAATTTACTTAAAGTCAAGGCTCATGAAGTCAGAGCGATAGCAACTTCAGTAGCGTTTAAGCAAAATAGATCCATTAAAAGTATTATGGACGCGACCTTTTGGAGAGGCAAGTCGGTATTCGCTTCATATTACTTGAAAGATGTCCAGACTCTTTATGAGGACTGCTACACACTGGGACCATTCGTAGCAGCGAGTGCAGTAGTGGGTGAAGGCTTTACCACTACATTCCCTTAATCCCAATATCCTTTTAATCTACTCTTGAAACTTTTAATCTTATTTTGGGTTGTACGGGAGACTAAGAAGTCTTTCGCAATCTTTTTGATTTGGCGGGTGGTCAAAATGTTGTTTCTTGAGAGCGCCCAGATTAAGGGTATTGATGAGGTCCTGTTATAGGGGTGTTCGCCCTGGATATAACAGCTCCTGGGAGTTTTTCAGCATCCTGAGAGGATGGCTGGGCTTCGTGAGGAAAGCAGACTAATGAGGCAAAGTAATCATCAGAGTCAGCTTCCTTACCAGGTACCTATACTTAAGTTGGTTTTTTATGAAATAATTGTCAAAAAACTCTTGAGCATATACGCCTTTATTGTATTAATACTGGTCTCTACCCACCACCATGGGTGTGAATCAGCTATTATATATTCACCGGCTAAGTTTAATATTTAAAAATGATATTTTGATTATAAAATAAATTTTTGAATATACTTACCCAGTGAATATATAAATTAAAGGCCCTCCCTTCCTCCCCGATAGAGACCCAGCGGACTGAGAAGAACTGGAGAAATTGACAAGTATATGGGGTATCTGGCCGATAGTCGGCGCTGGTGGTCACACCCGCAACCTTCACGGCGATCGCTCGCGAGTTTTTGGAATCTGTCGAGCCGTCGGGGACGTCGGCTATTATATATTCACCGGGTAAGTATATTCAAAAATTTATTTTATAATCAAAATATCATATTTTCCAACATCTGAAGTAAAATTTGAGCAAATTTTTTACTCTACACCCAAATTTTATTTTGACACACGAAGTAAACATTACTTTTCTTCCTTTTCTCACATTTCCTTTTTGAGTTTACCTATAATCATGGTGCCTAAGAAGCTAAGTTTCAGTACAGGAAGAAGGCAATTCTTTCATTAGAATTGAAGCAAGAAATTATAGAAAAACATGAGAGCAGTGTGCATGTGAGTGATAATGTATGGCTAAACAATATGGCCGGAATAGGCCTATGATCTCGAGGATCATCAAGCTGAAGGCAGCCATTAAAGCAAATAACCATCGAAGGGGATTACCATTATTACAAGACATCTTAGCAATACCCTGGAAGAGATAGAACGCCTTTTGTTGATAGGGATAAAGGACAAAGAGATTGTTGGCAACGATCATTTGTGAGAAGGGCCAGCGTGATGAACAGAAAGAAAGAAAAAAGTTAAGCAAAGAAAACCATGATAGCATTAACAAGCTCTTTTAAATAAGACTTCTCTCTTTTTCTGTTTCTCTCTAAACATAGTATTAACATGTTCTTTAAATAAAATCTCTCTCTCTTAACATGTTCTTTAAATAAAATCTCTCTCTCTCTCTCTCTCTCTCTCTCTCTCTCTCTCTCTCTCTCTCTCTCTCTCTCTCTCTCTCTTTCTTCTTCGCTGTTATAGCGTTAGATACGTCTATTATTTTTTTTTTCCGCGAGAGAGAGAGAGAGAGAGAGAGAGAGAGAGAGAGAGAGAGAGAGAGAGAGAGAGAGAGAGAGAGAGAGAGATTAAACAAAAATGTGTTTAGAGTACATATGATTTTTAACAGCGTCAACGAGTTGAAAAACAATTAAATGTAACTAAGAAAGTAATAACAGCTAATCTGAATTCCTTTATTAACTAAAACAAATATTGATACAAACACACACACAGGTGCAAAAATTGCTACGCAGTAAGAGAGACAGACGGTCGGGGAGGAGGTAGAGATGGTGACTGCGATAACATACTGTAACTCGTCACTGAAAGTGATGAAAATAAAAAATCAAAAGAAAAAAAATGTAAAAAGTATGAATTATAAAAATAGAAAAAAAATAAATAAGCTAAGTTAGATTAAAATTTGCGTAGTCTAAGTTACGGTATGTTATTGCAGTCACCATCTCTACCTCCTCGCCGATCGTGTCTCCTCATGTGTGTGTGTGTGTTTGCGCATACGCACACGAGTGTGTTTGTATCAATATTTGTTTTAGTTAATAAAGGAATTCAGATTCGCTGATATTGTTTTTTTAGTTACATTTAACTGTCTTTCAACTCGTTAACGCTGTTAAAAATCATATGTACACAACACATTTTTGTTTAATCTCTCTCTCTCTCTCTCTCTCTCTCTCTCTCTCTCTCTCTCTCTCTCTCTCTCTCTCTCTCTCTCAGAAAAAAATAATAGACGTCTCTAACACTAACAATGAAGAAGAACAAGAGAGAGAGAGAGAGAGAGAGAGAGAGAGAGAGAGAGAGAGAGAGAGAGAGAGAGTATTTATTTAAAGAACATGTTAACATCATGTCTACCTTCTCGCCGATCGTCTGTCTCCTCCTGGCGTAGCAAATCCTACACCTGCGTTGGCCTGTCTCTAAGGTAAAGTGGCAATAAAACACATTTTTTATTTATTATTTTGTTATAATTATCTTTTTTACATGCTTCTTTCATATTATGCAGTTATGTTATTGTTATGTGTAATTATGTGTAGCCATTTATTAAGGATTTATTATGGGTTTTTAGGCTGAGGAACTAATTAAATCAATTACCATGTATTCTTATGGGAAAATTCGTTTCTACATCCGAACATTTTCTACATCCGAAGTTGGTTGTGGAACGAATTAAATTCGTATGTAGAGGTACCACTGTATCTGTGGGTTTGTATAAGTGCCTTTACTTTAACTAAGTTCCTTATATGGTCTTCCAGACCTAATATATATGACATTACCGTTATTTGTCATATCTACTAAGTTTGGAACTAACTTAGGGCTTCCTGCCCCCTGCAGGGAAATTGTCGATACCGACTATAAGGCGTCAAAGTTGTATTTCATAGGAACAAGGTGGAACTTTTTAGCGATTACCAGGTTGTTCTTGCAGAGGTATACTGACAAGTATATTTATTTTTAGGAAAAATAAAAGGCTGTGAACATTTATTCGATTTCATGCAGGGCGAATAAGACGCAGATACATTTTATGTATTTGTATAGACAAATGTAAATACAACAATGAATGTATCATAAATAGAATACTTTAATAATTCAACATCTTCAAGGTATATACAGGTATTGCTCGACTTACGACCTATGCGACATACGACTATTCGACTTAACGACCATTTTTTCAAGATGATGACATCACAAGTTTATCGGAAATAGGACGAATATTTCCTTGAAAATAATCTATTTTCTTGTATACATATAAACTGATTTATCTTGGTAAATTATTATTTTCTTTTATTGTTAATATTCAGTATTTATTTTCAGTTAAAAATACATTAAGAAAAGTTTTAATATCTGTCGAGTTCATATTATATGTCTGGTGACGTCACATCACCGGTGGAAAGCATCTCGGCAATACAGTGATTTCCTTCCAATAGGCTAACGATTAATATTAGTATTTCCATTATCGAAATATTAAATAACGATACAAAGTATTTTGAGGGTCTGTATCGGTCGTCATGAGTACTACTTAGCATAAATTTGACTGTACGCTACTTTTTTAATCTCTGATAATGGATCGATGTTTATCTAAAGAAAATATACTTTTAGGGCAAATATTTTCTTGAAAATAATATATTTCCTTTTACATGATAAAAATAAAATACTTTTGTTTGTCAAGTTAGTATTTTCTTTTCATTTCTTGCGAGAAACAAAGAAAATTAATTTACATATTTTGCAAGTCATTCTTCGTAGAGATTACTGTACGTCACGTGACTTGTGACGTCATGTATCTGGCGGAAGCGCGCTGACAAACCGAATGATTTCCTTTCATTGTTATCGAGTAATCTTATTACAGCATTCCCATCATCGAAACACCCAGTAACGATATCAAGTGTTTTAGTGGTCTGTATCATTAGTTATAAGATTAGTACAACTTACCGTAAATTTAAGAAAAAAGTCTGATGACGTCATATTTCTGGCGGAAGGCGAGAGGCAAATCAAGTGATTTCCTTCCGATGCGTTACTATTCCCATAATCGAAACATCGAATAATGATATATAGAATTTTTTAATAATTTTCAAAAAAAAATATGAAGATACAACTGAATTAAAAACAAAATACAGAGAGAGAGAGAGAGAGAGAGAGAGCGTATTCCTTTTATAACTAATAGTAAGGTCTATAAACGAACTGTATGGAAAATGTGATACCCTATAACATATTGGCACTGATGTAATATGCATTATGAAGAAATTTCGAATGTCAAGAAAATTATATAAATCAGTGTTATTCGCACTATATATATGTGCTCATAATAGTAATACGGCAGCGGGACCTTGAGATCAGCTGATGCCAACCGAAAGTAAATTAAAAGTATTTGTTGATTATTGATATGCTCAAGAAATTAAAAAATAAAATATAAACGTTCTTTAATAAACCACAATTAAACACAGTAATGTCTAATGAAATATAAAGGCTTAATATTGTACTACAATACTGTATGAAGCTTTAAAAATGAACTACCCGTATGCAATTGCGAGAGCGAGCACACACACACACAGAAAGAGCTACAACGATTTCGCATTATACCTAATGATTAGACGAACTGTATGGAAACTGATTTCCTGTATCATATTGGCGTTGATGTAATATTCATCATGAAGATATTTCTAATAAGTTAAGAAATGATAAAAAAATCTGCCATACTTAGGTACGCCATATTTTGATTCGGTAGGTAGCGGCACTTTCAGATCAGCTGATCATAACCCAAGGTAAACAAAATTTTCAGTACTCGATTGTAAAATGCTTCCAAAATTGATGAATAGAATACAATAATGCATTTATAGAGCATATGATATCCTATGAAACAAGAAAGTGGAATAATGATAGACAGTAAGAAAATATTGACAAAATATGATCCAGATGATTGCCGAATCATAACGTATCAAAATAAATCTACGGAAACTTCACTTTTCTAGTTCGACATAAGACCAACTCGACTTACAACTCATCTCTCGGTCCCTATCTTGGTCATAAGTCGAGCAATACCTGTATATTTGTAACCTGTAAGGGAAGAAATACATATATGGGTTAGTCACAGGTGCCACTCAGTATTGTGAAATTATTTGATTGATTTCACTTAGATGTTGGATATGTTTCAACACTGTGTACGAATGTTCACACGGCACTGGTGTTATTGGTTAGATTCTACACCTATATAGAACAGTCCGAGATTCACTATAGTGATCTCCACTAATGGGTATTACACTAAAAGATGCTAATACCTGTTCACCCTGTGTACTGTTAAGTCCCAATCAGTTCACTGTTCATCGCAGCACTAGACAACAGGTTTTATAACTACCTGCCGCCACCACAAAGTGTTTTATTTCATGCACTTGCTTCGCGTAATGTTTATAGAAGATTCTAGAAGTCTATCAAAGTCCATATGCTGAAAGAAGTTCAGCGAGGAAGCAACTTTTCTAGGATCGTGACCTGCGGGTTTACTGTCAGGATCCGCTCTGTGAATAAAGTAGGTGAGTTTCGCCCTCAGTTGTTTTACGGATAAGTTTGATCCTGAGGTTTCGCCTAGGAAGAGCTGTCCTTCCTTGAAGTCTGAAGTGCTTCGAAGATAGACCTTAAGACATTCTACTGGACATAGAGAGACATCTTCCTTCAGAGGGCAGATTCTCCAAGGACCCCACCTTTTGGTGGGCAGCTCGTTTTTGGGGAGAAAGGTAGGATCGGGAAAGAGATTCAGTTCTCCCTCTTCTGTGAACTGAATATGGCCCTCATTTCTAGATAGGGCCACTATTGCACTAACTCTAGCCGCTGAGGCTATAGCAAATAAGAATATCACTTTGTGTTAGATCCTTTAGGGTACAATCTTCGTTGTTCAAGTTCGAAGCGTAGTGCAAGACTTTGTCCAAGGACCATGATATGGGTTTTGGAGGGGTTGCTGGTTTGAGTCTAGCGCATGCTTTCGGAATCTTATTGAAGATTTCATTCGACAGGTCCACCTAGAAGGCGTAAAGAAGAGGTCTAGTCAAAGATGACTTACGCGTAGTTATCGTGGTGGAAGCCAGGCCTTGCTCATGAAGGTGGATGAAGAAGGAAAGGCAGAAGTCTATCAAGATTTCTGCCGGTCTGTTTGCTTTGACAAAGGAGACCCACTTCTTCCAAGACGATTCATATTGTCTTCTGGTTGACTTTGACTTGTATTCTTCTATAAAGGCAATGTTGTCTTTTGAGATCCCGAACCTTTTCTTGGCTGCTAAGGCGAGAAAATCATGAGATGTAGTTTTTGGGTTCTCAATGATGAAGCATAGACAGTCGACTTCTGAACCAGTTGGGATAGAACTGGATTCGGTAGAGGAAATAGCCTCAGCTTCAGTTCTATCACTAGAGGGAACCAATTGCTCCTGGGCCATTTGGGGTCCACTACTGCTGCTGTTCCCTTGCAGGATCTCAGCTTGTTTAGGACCTTCAGCAGGAGATTTGTTGGAGGGAACAGATAGTTATGATTCCATCTGTTCCAATCGAGGGACATAGCGTCCGTCGCTTCTGCCCAAGGGTCCTCGTATGGGGCCACATATCGAGGTAGTTTCTTGTTGTTGTAGCTTGTTGCGAAGAGGTCGATCTGCAGTTCCGGGACTTTTTCCAAGATGAAGGAGAATGAGTCTGCGTCTAGGGACCATTTTGACTCTATCGGTTTTCGCCTGGATAGAGCGTCCGCCGTCACATTGCGGAACCCTTTTAGGTGAATTGCTGATAAGTGCCACCTTTTCTTTCTTGCCAAGCGAAAGATGGCCAACATCATGTGATTGATGTAGGGCGATCTCGAGCCTTGTCGGTTCAGACATTTCACTATCACCTCACTGTCCAAGACCAACCTGATGTGGGCTGATCTGTGAGGGGATAGTTTCTTCAACATTAGGAAGACTGCCATGGCCTCCAGAATGTTGATGTGAAAGGTCTTGAACTGGTGTGACCAGTTCCCTTGTACTTTCCTTTGATGAGAAGGGCCTCCCCATCCTTCCGGTGAGGCATCTGTGTGGATGACTACTGACGCTTGAGGTGGTTGTAAGGGAATTGTCCTTGCTAGGCTCTTGACCTTTGACCACAGCCTCAGAAGCGATCGCAGTAAGGTCGGTGTCAATCTCTGTTGATCTCTTCGAGCGTTTGATGCGTATCTACTCCAGACTCCTGACGCATCCTTCAGTTGTGCTTTCAGCACTGGGTCTATTACTGCTGCGAACTGGAGAGAGCCCAGTACTCTTTCCTGTTGGCGTCTTGAAATCTTGTTGGATTTCAGTTGTCTCTTGACAGAACTCGCAATCTCTCTCCTTTTCTTCGGTGGAATGGAGAGGAGGTGTGACTGCAAGTTCCAATGGATTCCTAACCATTAAAACTCTTGAGCTGGTGAGAGGCGAGACTTCTTGTAGTTGATCTTGAAGCCCAGATGGTCCAGGAACTGGATCACCTTCGTGGCTGCCTGCAGACAACCAGTCTTGGATGCTGCCCACACCAGCCAGTCGTCCAGGTATGCTGCTACCTGAATGCCTTCTAAGCGTAGCTGTTGTACGACTGTCCACAAGTTTTGTGAATATCCTTTGGGCTATGTTTAGTCCAAAGGGCATGGCTGTGAAGACATACTTTGTCTTCTGTAGCCTGAATCCTAGGTAGGAGGAGAGGGGGCAGCTGACTGGTAGGTGCCAGTAAGCATCTGCCAGGTCTATTGAGACTGTGTACGCCCCTTTCGATAACTGGGTCCTTATGTGTTGTAAGGTTAACATCCGGAACTTGTTCTCGATGAACTTGTTAAGTGGAGACAAATCTAGAATGACTCTGAGTTTGTCCGAGTCTTTCTTGAGAACACAAAACAGCCTTCCCTGGAATTTGATGGACTTTGTTTTCCTTATGACCTTTTTGTTCAAGAGTTCTAAGGTATATTCTTCCAATAAGGGAGTGGAGTGTTGGAAGAATTGAGGAAAGGAAGGTGGAGTTTTGTTCCATTTCTACCCTAGTCCATTCTTGATTAGGCTGTGGGCCCAAGGATCGAAGATGCAACGATCCCGAAAGTGGAAGAGTCTTCCTCCTACCTGGAGCATCTCATTGTTGAGATGATCTGGAGGGTTTGTTACGCTGACCACTTCCTCCTCTACCCCTTGAGGGGTTTCTTGAGGAGCCTCTTCTAGATCCTCTACCTTTAGGGCGAAAGGTAGTGGTGTGCCTCTCAAAGCCTGGGTTAAAAGCTGGTGACTGAGCTACTAACTGCTGGGGCACCATTTGGAATGTGGTTTGCAGCTGGGCAACCATTTGGGGCACTGTGGTCTGCAGCTGGGCAACCATTTGGGGCACTGTGGTCATGGTAACCGTGGAATGCTGTGCAGGTCTATGATGCACTTGTAGCTTCTTCGTCTTCCTGTTCTTGGGTTGGGGACCAGCATCAGAGGATGATTTCCTCTTGGAAGACATGCCTCACTTTTGGAGAAGGTTCCTCTTCTCCGTGGCGGCTTTAGCAACTACCTGTTGGACTGCTTCTTTTGGGAAGAGGTCCTTGCCCCAGATACATGAAGTAATCAACTTCCTGGGTTCGGGTTTGACTGTTGTATTGGCAAACACGTGCTCTCTACAGGCCCTCCTGGCCTTCACGAAAGCGTACATGTCCTTTACAAGGGTAGCCATGTGCATCTTGGCTAGGGCCGTGTACATATCTGGGGTATTCAAGATTCCTGCACACATCTCCATACAGTTCTGGAGAGACAAAGAGGGGGCTAGTCTCTCTTTTGTCTCCTGTTCCCTTCGCAGAAGATGATCCGACAACTTCGGAAGGTTCTCGTTGAACCATTGTCCTGCTATCTCTGGATCCAGTTTTGAGATTGAGAAGGTTAGATGGACCTCGTTCCAATCCTTCTCGCAGGTAGGCAGTGTTAGGGATAATGGTTTACATTCCTCTAGCGTAGGGCATGGTTTGTCCGCATCAACTGCTTTTAGCAGGCAGTGGAGAGCTTTAACCGAAAAGGGAAAAGCTCTGGAGGAAGGAGCAAGGAAGGTAGGGTGCCTCTTGCTCAAAGCAGAAGCCTTCGAATTTGTATAGCCGGCTTTCTTCAGGTTACTCGTCAAGAGAGCCTGCACCTTGTCATGATCAAAGACCATGACCTCCTTAGGTTCTGTCTCTTCTTTAGATGCTGGTTCTTTCTTCAATCTCACGAAGCATTCTGGGTAAGCCGAAATGTTCGGCCAGAATTGGAGATCGTTGAGGGGTATGGCCCCCATCTTTTCAGAGATGTAGAGTTTCCCATTCATCATGGGCATGAACTCCGCATACCTCCATTGGTTTCGGAGCATTGTGGTAAGTCAGAGACCTTGACACGCTTGTGGGAGCCGCTGAAAGCGGCCGAGCGGTGTGCTTCCCTGACTTCCCTCCTCATCTCTTGTTGTTCCTTGCACATTGTTTCCATCATCAATTGGATCTGCGCCATGAGCGCTTCACCCTTGGATAACAGCTGGTCCGGTCGAGGGGTTGGGGCTGAAGAGGTTGACAGCACAGGTTGATATGCCTTCACAAACAGTAGAGGGTCTTCCGTCACTGTCGATACGGATCCTTCTTCCTCCTCGGGTGGCTGGGCCACCTCTTCTTCAGGATCCTCTTGAAGAAGATCCTTTTCGGTGTCTGGGGACACTTCTGACATCCGTTCCTGATGGATGTCCATGCCTTCTAGAGCCTTGTTGATGTCAGCCTCTATCGTCAGTTGCATGAAGGTAGGCTTGACCTGTGCCTGAGGCACAACTGTGTCGGATGTGGCCTTAGGGAACAGAAGGCTTCTCATCGCTTCGTTTGGCAGGTAAAGTCCCGGAGAGTTCTTCTGGAACCCTCTTACCCACCTTTCAAGCGTTTCCCTCGCAGTATCCCTCGACTCCGTCATCTTGGGATCACCGAAACCCTCGGACATCAAGGCCGAGCAGATGGTGCAACTCTTCCCATCCCAATACCTCAGGGTTTCAGTTGCGATGGAGCAGGGGGCATGAGACCTGCACATCTTGTGGCCACAAAAGTCCCTGCTTTTGTGATTGCAGTACATGACTGCACACTTCACCTTAGCCTTCTCCTGTAAGAGTGAAATGAGTATGGGGTAATTTATCACACTGATGAATATATTCACCTGCATTAAATAGTAATCATTGCTATTATAATTATAGCTTAGGTTAGTAAGCTAGAAAGGAAATAGGAAAGACATATCTGTGTTTCCTTTCCAGGCAATTGCTGTGACCTCCCTCAATATTGATATTTTAATTTCCTTATTAGGGAAATATAGGGTGGAATAGCTCTAGTACCTAGAGCTGAAGTCAGCGTATACTAACACTAACTCCACCACAAGTGAAATAGTAATACTGCAGGGTAAAAATTGGTGTTCCAATGATCTAGGATACATCAGAATGTTGAAGGAAGGCTTCACCTCAACATTGCTTAGGGGTCTCAACAATAGACTGTGAAAGGATACACAGAGTATGTTGGAAATCATTCTACTGTATTATTATGTACTGTAGTTTTCTAACTGCTGTATTGTTATACTGCATGAATACTGGCTACTGTATAGTCTTATACTGTAGTTCTGCTGGTATACTACCGGGCTAGGCTAGTACCTAGCGGCACTAGCCGACAGAGAGAGAGAAAAAATGGAGAGAAGGACTACCGTATTATCATAGTTTAGTACAATAATTCGGGTTGTAGGGACTACTGTCTCTACTGCCTTCTTTCCAGAATGAGGATTCAAATGCAAGGGGAGAGAATGTATTGATTCTAGCTTCCATCCAGCCACAATATCTGTTGCCGGCTGCACTGCCGGTTAGAGGGTTTGTGGATGACAGTTCAAGGGAGAACTGAAGAACACTCAAAGTTGTAATGGGTTTCCCACCGGCAGCCGTCAGGACCGGCTCAATCTTTCCCGGAGCATTGCTTCTGTTAAGGAGAAGGTCGAAGCGGCAACCTGACCGCCTTTGTAGGAGCCCAGCCGGTATCGTAGTCAGCCCGGCAAGCGGGGTGATTGTGGAATACCGGCCACAGGGATTGTACCAAAGGACAGAAGGGGAAGGGAAAGGGTCTTATATTTTTCTTAGAAAGAAGGCGGCAGGCATACCTCCTACTTTTGGCTGCAAATCAAGGAAACATAGTTTCCTATGCCTGCGACATCTTGGGCAGCAGAGGAATAACGATTCCCTAGCCTGAGACATTGCCGGATATAAGACATGTCTTCTAGTCCGCAAGGGAAAAAGGATGGCAGCAATTGTACTGCCCGCTTTCGTTTGTGGACTAGGGAAGCTGAGCTTCCTATGCCGGCAACAGTGTAGCCGGCAGGGGAATGACTAATCCCCCATCGGTAGCGTTGCCGGCAACAAGATTTAAAACCCTGAGTTACTGTCGTATTTCAAAGCCGGGATACTCACCGGCAAAGAGGATAGACAGAAAACACTATCTCAGTCAAGCCGGAGTACACTACTCTATGGCAAGACGAAAGATAGGGTTGTCGCCTGGGCTGGCGGCACTCAGGTGGAAGGAAGGGTTTATCCTCATTTCTCTAAAAGAGAAGAGTATCGAATTATGATAGTAATTCTAGGAGATAATTATATCTCCGATTGAATTAATATAACGATACGAGAGGTTAAACGGGGATAACGTTACCAAAGTATACTAAAACGCGTTAGGCTATCCTAATTGAGTCGGGCTGTCGGCTACGCTTGTACCACCGAGGCCCTATTGTATACGAACGAAACTTATCATAAGAAGAAATATTACATGTGTGAATCTTATCTTCACTAGTATAATTTGCCTAAATAGGTAGAATTCTTTATAGCAAAATACCGGGAACGTCGTACTACTAACTAAAACGGATTTTGAAGCGAAGCGAAAAATCTATTTTTGGGTGAGATGGCCATGTCGTCCTGATGGAAGGTTCTATTGGTAGCTTTCTAAGGGATATTTGACTACAGTAATATTCCCAGAGAATTGACCTTTAGGTCTCCAGAATTCTAACTCCTGGTGCGAATATCCTTAAAATCTCTCTTAAGGATATCGCATAATATCAAGGGACGTATGTCTTGATACGACACATAGCAATCTTCACCCCGAATAGCGTTTTTGTTTCGAAGGGGAAGAGTGGCAAATAACAGAAGGGGAGCCGTTATCAAGGTTACCCTTCCTCCCGTACTATTACGAGTCTCCAAGATGGCGCTCATTCCTTGTAGTATTGAGCATAGTGCTACAGATACACTGTAGTAGTTTCGGGAGGGATCTTGCCTAAGCCTTTTCTATGGAAAAGGAGGGCGGGTCCATCAGGACAACATGGCCATCTCACCCAAAAATAGATTTTTCGCTTCGCTTCAAAATCCTTTTTTGGGGCTCAAGCCATGTCCTGATGGAAGTTTACCAGAGAATTACTAGAAAGTACTATATCTGTGGATTTTCATAGGTGCCTTAACCTTGGGATGATTTTTTTCTATGGTCATCCGAACCATTGAGACACATGACTTTACCGTTATACGTCATTACCACTAATCATGTACAGTACAATGTTAGGGCTTCCTGCCCCCTGCAGAGAAGAGTCATACTAGACAGTAAAAAAGGGGTCTCAAGGTTTGCATATATTATAGGAACAAACACAAGTATCAACTAGATATACAACAGTCTCATGGTTTGTATATGTTGTCGGAACAATAAGTATCAACTATATCCATAGTTTGTAAGCATACAATAATATGAGGTTTACTTAGGTAAATAAGTAAGAGAACTCTGGCTATTTTTTATTGTGCTAATTGTGGGGCGAAATAAGACGCAATTACACTTTAATAGACATTTATTTACGATAAATGAATAAAAATAGGATAACAAGTGTAACATGTATTAAGGGAATTATACATACAACTTTAAACAGAAAAGTTTTCTACCTGAAAGGGAAGAAATGATTAGTGCCACTATGAAATTTGAAAATTTGATAAAATTTTCCCATATAATTTTCTGTAAATGTTATATATTGTCGACACTTTACAAGTACACACGGCACAAGTGTTATCTGTATAATTCTACACCTGAGATTTTGAACAGTCTTTAGTGTCACCATCGTGACACCCACTTAAAAGTATTGCACTGGAAGGTGTCAACACCTTTTCACCCTAATTGAAAGTCTCAATCAATTCACTGTTCATCGCAGTACTAGACGACAGGTTTTAATACACTACCTGCTGCCACCACATAATGCTTCAGTTCTTGCACTTGCTTCGCATAATGTTTGTAGAACACTCTGGATAACTTCCTTCCAGTATATGAGTGAAGACGCTCAAAGTCCATATACTGAAAAAAGTTCAGTGATGAAGCAACTTTCCTTGGATCATGACCTGCGGGTGTACTGTCAGGATCTGCTCTGCGAATGAAGTAGGTGAGCTTCGCCCTCAGTTGTTTTAGGGATAAGTTTGATCCTGAATTTTCTCCTTTAAAGAGCTGTCCTCCCCTGGAGTCTGAAGTTCTTCGAAGATAGACCTTTAGACATTCTACTGAACACAGAGAGACATCTTCCTTCAGTGGGCAGATTCTCCAGGGACCCCATCTCTTTGTGGGTAGCTCGTTTTTGGCGAGAAAGGTTGGATCAGGAAAGAGATTCAGTTCTCCCGCTTCTGTGAACTGAATATGGTGTCTGGATAGGGCCACTATTTCACTAACTCTAGCCCCTGAGGCTATAGCGAACAGGAAAATAACTTTTTGGGTTAGATCCTTAAGAGAACAATCTTCATTGTTCACGGTTGAAGCATAATGTCGGACCTTGTCCAAGGACCATGAAATGGGCTTCGGAGGAGCTACAGGCCTAAGTCTAGCACATGCCTTCGGGATTTTGTTAAAGATTTCGTTCGATAGGTCCACTTGGAAGGCGTATAGAAGAGGTCTAGTCAGGGCAGACTTACATGTAGTTATCGTGTTGGCTGCCAGACCTTGTTCATAAAGGTGGATAAAGAAGGACAGACAAAAGTCTATTGAGATTTCTTTCGGTCCTTTTGCTTTAACGAAAGCAACCCACTTTTTCCAAGATGATTCATATTGTCGCCTAGGTGACTTGGACTATTATTCTTCTAAGAAGTTTATACTGCCTTTCGAGATCCCAAATCTTTTCTTCACCGCTAAGGCGAGAAAATCATGAGATGAAGGTTTTGGGTTCTCCGTGATGAAGCGAAGACAGTCGACTTCTGAACCTGTTGAGATAGTGCTGGGTTCGGTAGAGGGACCAGCCTCAGCTTCAGTTCCATTATCAGAGGGAACCAGTTGCTCTTGGGCCACTTGGGAGCCACTAGAGCTGCCGTTCCTCGGAAGGATCTCAGACTGTTGAGGACCTTCAGCAGGAGATTGGTCGGAGGGAACAGGTAAATCTGTGTCCATTTGTTCCAATCAAGGGACATGGCGTCCGTCGCCTCCGCTAGAGGGTCCTCGTATGGGGCCACATATCGAGGTAGTTTCTTCTTGTCGCTTGTCGCAAAGAGGTCAATCTGCAGTTCCGGGACTTGTTGCAAGATGAAGGAGAATGAGTCTGCGTCTAGGGACCATTCTGACTCTATCGGCTTGAGCCTGGATAGAGTGTCCGCTGTCACATTGCAGAACCCTTGAAGGTGAACTGCTGATGAGTGCCATCTCTTCTTTTCCGCTAGACGAAATATGGCTAATATCACATGGTTGATATGGGGCAATCTCGAGCCTTGTCGGTTCAGACATCGCATTATCACTTCGCTGTCCAAGATCAGACTGGTGTGGGCTGATCAGTGAGGGGAGAGTTTTTTCCACGTCAAAAGGACTGCCATGGCCTCCAAAATATTGATGTGAAAGGTCTTGAACAGAGAAGACCACATCCCTTGGACTTTGCTTTGATGGGAGTGACCTCCCCATCCTTCCGTCGAGGCATCCGTGTGGATGGTCGCCGATGGTGGAGGTGGTTGCAAGGGTACAGTCCTCTTTAAGTTCTTGGCATTCGACCATGGCTTGAGAAGTGATCGTAGTAAGGTCGGTATCGGTCTTTTTAGATCTCTTCGAGCATTTGATGCGTATCTTCTCCAGACTCCTGACGCATCTTTCAGCTGTGCTCTTAGCACTGGGTCTGTTACTGCTGCGAACTGGAGAGAGCCCAGTACTCTTTCCTGTTGGCGTCTTGAGATCCTGTTGGATTTCAGTAGTCTCTTGACAGACCTCGCAATCTCTCTCCTCTTCTTTGGTGGAATGGAGAGGTGTGACTTCAAGTTCCAATGGATTCCCAGCCATTGAAACTCCTGAGCTGGAGAGCGTCGAGACTTCTTGAAGTTCATCTTGAATCCCAGATGTTCCAGGAACTGGGTCACTTTCTTGGATGCTTGCAGACAAGCCGTCCTGGATGCTGCCCACACCAGCCAGTCGTCCAGGTACGCTGCTACCTGAACACCTTTTAGGGGTAGTTGTTGAACGACTGCGTCTGCAAGTTTCGTGAAGATCCTTGGGGCTATGTTTAGTCCGAAGGGCATGGCTCTGAAGACATACTTTTTCTTCTGTAGCTTGAATCCTAGGTAGGAGGAGAAGGGGCGGTTGACTGGGAGATGCCAATAAGCATCTGCCAGGTCTATTGAGACTGTGCACGCCCCTTTTGGTAACAGGGTCCTTATGTGCTGAAGGGTTAACATCCTGAACTTGCTGTTCTATATGAACTTGTTGAGTGGCGACAAGTCCAGAATGACTCTGAGTTTGTCTTGAGTCCTTCTTGGGAACACAAAACAGCCTTCCCTGTAATTTGATGGACTTGGCTCTCCTTATTACCCGTTTGCTCAAGAGTTCTAGGGTATATTCTTCCAATGAGGGGGTGGAGTGTTGGAAGAATTGAGGAAATGATGGTGGAGGCTTGCTCCAGCTCCATCCAAGTCCATTCTTGTTCAGGCTGTGGGCCCAAGGATTGAAGGTCCAACGATCCTGAAAGTGTTGGAGCCTCCCTCCTACCTGAGGCATCTCATTGCTTCGATTGTCCGGAGGATTTACCTCCCTGACCCCGTCCTCCCCTACCTCGTGAGGGGTGTCTTGAGGAGTCCCGTCTGGAACCTCTACCTTTGGGACAAAACGTGGTGGTTTGCCTCTCAAACCCAGGGTTGAATGCTGGTGACTGCGCCACCAGCTGTTGAGGCACCACTTGGAATGTGGTTTGTGGTTGAGCAACCACTTGGGGCACCACAGTCATGGTGACTGTGGGATGTTGTTGGGCAGGCCGAGGGAGTAGTCTAGGCTTCTTGGTCTTCCTCTTAGGTTGGGGACCCGCATCCGAGGAAGACTTACGTTTTGATGAGATGCCCCACTTCTGGAGAAGATTCCTATTCTCCGTGGCAGCTCTATCAACTACCTCCTTGACCACTTCATTTGGGAAGAGGTCTTTACCCAGATATTGGAAGCTATCAGCTTCTTGGGTTCATGTTTCACTGTTGCTGCAGCAAACACGAACTCTCTACATACTCTCCTAGCCTTCATAAAGGTGTACAGGTCCTTTACTAAGGTGGCCATGTGCATCTTGGCCATGACCATGTTCATGTCTGGGGTGCTCTTTTGGCCTGCACACATCTCCATGCAGTTCTGTAGGGATAGGGATGCCGTAAGTCTTTCCTTCGTCTCTTGCTCCCTAATCAAGAGAAAGTCTGACAGTTTCAGGAGATTCTCGCTGAACTGTCGTCCCGTGATATCTGCAACCAACTTCCCTACTGAGAAGGTTAGGTGGACTTCATTCCACTCCTTATCCTCCATGGGCTGGGCTAACGACAGAGGTCTACACTCCTCTAGTGTAGGGCATGGTTTGCCTCCCTCCACTGCCTTGGCAACAGCTTTAAAAGCGTTCGACGTAAAGGGGAAGGCTATTGAAGCAGGAGCAAGAAAGGTAGGATGCTTCTTGCTCAAGGCGGACACTTTCGAGTTCGTGTAACCCACCTTCTTCAGGCTACTCGACAAGAGAGCCTGTGCCTTGTCGTGGTCGAATACCATGACCTCCTTGGGTTCCGTCTCTTTGACGCTGACTCTTGCTTCAGTAGGATGAAGCATTCTGGGTAAGCATTAAAGCTTGGCCAGAACTGGATGTCGTTTAAGGGGACGGATCCCATCTTCTCCGATATGTAGAGTTTGCCATTAGTGATTGGCATAAACTCTGCATACCTCCAGGAATTAGTTTTGGAGCAGGATTGGAGGTCTTGGACTCTGGGTCGCTTGTATGACCCCCGGGAGGCGGTGAGTCGAGCTTCACGGAGCTCTCTCTCAAGTCTCGCTTCCCCAGCTTCGCCTTGCTTGCGAATGCTCTCCATTAGGGCCGTAAGATAGGCCAGTGCCTGGCTCATGTCGCCTGATGGAGGGGTAGGAATAGAAGATGTTGAGGGTAACGGCTCTGGTGCCGGCACAGATGGAAGGAACCCCGACTCGACCTCATCTTCTTCTTCCGGAGATAGAGTAGACTCCTCCTCAGGATCATCCTTCAAAAGAGCCTTCTCAGTGTCCGTGGACACTTCTGACATCCTTTCCTCCTGGTGGATGTCCATGCCTTGCAACGCCTCACTGACATCCATCTCGATGGCAATCTGGACGCAGGGAGGTCCGGGTCGTGCTTGGAGTACGACAGCTTCACTACCCGCTTTCGGGAACAGCAAGTTACGCATCCTTTCATTAGGCAGGTACGGTCCCGGAGAGTTCTTCTGGAACCCTCGCACCCATTTGCGCAGCTTTTCTCGTGCTGCATCCATCGACTCCGTTGACTTAGGGTTTTTGAATCCTTCGGTCACTAAGGTCTGGCAGATGTTGCAGTCTTGGGGGTCCCAATACCGCAGGGTTTGGGTAGTGATGGTGGAGGAGGCATGAGACCTTCAGGCTTTGTTACCACAGAAGTTCCTACTCATGTGGTTACAGAAGATCACGTCGCACTTCGTTTGGTCCTCCTGTAAAGAAAGGAAAATTAAATGAGTATGCAGTTGTTTATCTCACATGATAAACAGATATGCAAAGTATTAATATTTCAACCATTATAGCTTAGGATAGTAAGCTAGAAGGGAGATAGGAAAGACACATACTTGTGTCTCCTGTCCAGCCAATTGCGGTGACCTCCCCCAATATTAAAGTTATAGTTTCCTTATCAAGGCAAACTCAAAGAGAAGGGGTTCTAACCTCTAGGGATAGAATAAGTATATACTAACACTGACCCTTCTAAATTATTTAATATTGTGGGGTAAGTCGTTAACTGATTTACTATCAGTGTATTGAAGGAAACCTTTTCTTTCAATATAGGATTGGTTTCAACAATACAATGTGCAAGGATACACAAGGTATGTTGGAAAATAACTACGGTATAATATATACTATAGTTTTCTGTCTGCAGTATACAGGTATACTATACAGTACTGCAAATATACTGGCTACTGTATAATCATATACTGTAGTTCAGCCGGCCTGATGCCGGCTAGGCTAGTACCTGGGGCCACGTTCCGGCCGGCATGTCGCCGGCTGGATAGCACCTGGCAGCACCAGTCCAGCTGGCATGCCGCCGGCTGAGTTAGTACCTGACGGCACCGGTCCAACCGGCAGTATACCTGGCAGCACTAGCTGACAGAGAGAGAGAAAGCATGGAGTGAAGGGCTGTCTTATTAAAATGTATATTTACAATAAATAAGGGTGTAAGTACTTAACCTTACTGCCTTCCTCCAGAATGAGGGTTCAAATGGAAGGGGAGAATGCATCATTCAGGCTTCCATCCAGCCACAAGATCCGTTGCCGGTCGCTGCCGGTTTCAGGGATGTGGATGGCAGTCCAAGGGAGGACTGAAGAACACTCAACAATAGAAGGGTCTCCCACCGGCAGCCGTCACAGCCGGCACAACCTTTCCCGGAGCCATGCATCCATAAGGGAAAGACTGAGTGACTATACAGCTGCTTATGTAGGAGCCCGGCCGGCACCACAATCTACCCGGCAAGCAGTGAGATTGTAGGACAGTGGTCACAGGATTGGGATAGCTAGGCCATCGCTAAAGGACAGAGAGGGGCAGGGAAAGGGTCCTGTATCAAGTGTAGAAGAAGGCAGCAGGATTGCCGCCACTTCTACACATGAGTAAAACTTTGTTTCAGTATCGGCGCCATCCTAGGCGGCAGAATAATATCTATTCTTCAGCCTAGGGTCTGCCAAAACAGGACTAGTCTTCTAGACCGCAGGGGAGATGGTGGCGGCATCATACTACCACTTCAAGTGCGGGCTAGGGAGGCTTAGCCTCCTATGCCGACAGCTTTACGCCGGCAGGGGAGTGACTACTCGCCCTGCTGCTCAGCCGCCAGCAGAAAGACTGAATACTCTGAGGTTCTGTCAAAAAACCAAAGCCGGGATACTCGCCGGCAAGGGTGGGAGACAGAAAACACTAGCCTAGTCAAGCCGGAGTGAACTACTCTATGGCAAGACCAGTATAGGGTTGTCGCCTATGGCGGCACTCAGAGGGAAGGAAGGATTACCCTTAAATCTCCACAGGAGACGAGTATCGAGTTATATAACTAATTTTAGGAGATATACTATCTCCCATTGAATTGATAAAACGATACACGAAGGTAAACGCGGATAATGTATGAAGGTATACTAAAGCGCATAGGCTAGGTAGCCAAGTGCGGGGCGAGATCTCGGTTACCTAAATCGCCGAAACTCTTAACATATAGGATCGACATAAAGAAGAGGAAATTTGTATGCATATATATATATCTTTACTAGTATAATTGTGCCTAAATAGCTTTCATAATTTATTAATGCTATTACAACAGGGAATGTCGTTCTGCTAATTAAATAAAACATGCATAACGAACGACAGCACCCATGGCGCCTCCGGTGACTGGCCAACCTCCATAACACATTAAATTAAACTAATTTCACTGTGAAGCAGGAACTAAAAATTATACACTGTAAAGAATAAATACTCAACTTTCCAGAGGCAGAAGAAGCTGGAGATTGCATTATAATTCCTCTCGATAATGATAAAAAAACGTTAGAATAACAGGGAAAACCACCGTGCGAAATCGCTACTGGAAGAGGAATGAGCGCCATCTTGGAGACTCGTAATAGTACAGGAGGAAGGGTAACCTTGATAACGGCTCCCCATCTGTTTTTCGCTACTCTTCCCCCTCGAAACGAAAACGCTATTCTGGGTGAAGATTGCTATGTGTCGTATCAAGATATACGTCCCCTGATATTATGCGATATCCTTAAGATAAATTTTACGGATATTCGCGCCAGGAGTTAGAATTCTGGAGACCTAAAGGTCAATTCTCTGGGAATATCACTGTAGTCAAATATCCCTTAAAAAGCTACCAATAGGAACCTTCCATTAGGACGACATGGTTTTAGCCCAAAAAAGCATTCATGGCGTACGACAGCGCTCCCAAAATGGCTGCCTCCGGTGCTGGCTCTGCTCCACTTAACACACCTAAATTATGCTAATTTAACTGTAAGAAGGGAGCTAAAAATTATACACAGGAAAGATTAAATACTCAACTTTCCAGAGGATGAAGATGCTGGAGATTGCATTGTATTAATCCTTGAGAAAAGTAACAACACCGAGAGCAAGTGGGAGAAACACCGTGCTTAATTGGCTACTTCAAAAGTAATAGTACGCTGTGGTAGTACTGGGAGGGGATCCACTGGGTAACCTTGATAATGGATCCCCTTCAATTTCGCCACTCTTCCCTCTCAAAGCGAAAACTCTTTTCGGGGTGAAGATTGCCATGTGTTGTATCAAGAAATACGTCCCCTGATATTATGCAATATCCTTAAGAGTTATATTAATATATAAAAGTGTTGGGGTCAGTTAAGGGAGTAGTAAAAAATAGAGGGTTGGGCATGAATGTAAAGAGAGTTCTGTATGAGAAAGTGATTGTACCAACTGTGATGTATGGATCGGAGTTGTGGGGAATGAAAGTGACGGAGAGACAGAAATTGAATGTGTTTGAGATGAAGTGTCTAAGGAGTATGGCTGGTGTATCTCGAGTAGATAGGGTTAGGAACGAATTAGTGAGGGTGAGGATGGGTTTAAGAAATGAGTTAGTAGCTAGAGTGGATATGAATGTGTTGAGGTGGTTTGCCCATGTTGAAAGAATGGAAAATGGCTGTCTGCTAAAGTAGGTGATGAATGCAAGAGTTGATGGAAGAAGTACAAGAGGAAGGCCAAGGTTTGGGTGGATGGATGTAGTGAAGGAAGCTCTGGGTAATAGGAGGATATATGTGAGAGAGGCAAGAGAGCGTGCTAGAAATAGGAATGAATGGTGAGCGATTGTGACGCAGTTCCGGTAGGCTCTGCTGCTTCTTCCGGTGCCTTGGAAGACCGCGGAGGTAGCAGCAGTAGGGGATTCAGCGTTATGAAGCTTAATCTGTGATGGATAATGTGGTAGGGTGGGCTGTGGCACCCCTAGCAATACCAGCTGAACTCGGTTGAGTCCCTTATTTTTTACGCTCAAAAGAGGACGAAAGGAAATGCCTGAGCGTAAGGCTTTATCGCAATTTAAAAGGTTTCTAATTCCATGATACCTTTCATCCTTCTCCTTTGGTCTAAACTAATACATATAAATATGCGTAAATAAATACACTCTCAAATGCATTCATACCTGCTCAAATGCATTCATACACTCTCAAATGCATTCATATACATATATATTGCAAGAGTAGATTTGGAAGTGTGAAAATATCTCTGTATCTAAATGTAATTGTACACTTATGTTATACTTTTTTTATTACATTCACTAATGAGGCTGGAAGGTGACGTTAAAAGAGAGTGAGGGTAGTCGTCTTGTGTGAATATTCCTCCATTCTGATGTTGGCATCGCTTGCTCCCTGCAAGTTCATCAAAGGGAAGACCGCTTACCTCTTACCTAGAGCTTGACTTCGGTATTGCTCGTCTTTGCTGACGACACTGCTCTCCCTCGTTACGTGGGCAGCGGCGGAGCCTCTGCCTCTCTGGGAACACTTTTTCGACCCGTGGGTTAGGCTATTCTCCCGAGATTTTCTTCAGCTAATTAAATTTAAATAAGATTGTTAACCTTACATTTCTACAGCACTATTGACGCTGCTCTCCTTCTTTCGGTGATGACAGCTTGCTTAGTCTTTGGCTTGTTCCTGTGCCTTTCGGGGGACACCTTTCCTGTCTGCGGGTTAGGTTGTCCTCCTGAGGGTATTTTTTCGTTCTTTTTTTGTTTTTCCCTCAGCGCTAGTGGCCGACGTAATGAGTGTGAAGTCGGACGATCCTGCCAGTCTCCACCTTCTTTACATGTACTTTCGGCAGTTCCGGACCACCGGAACAGTGGCTGTTTAGAAATTCAAAGTTCTCCGGGTAACCCCTTCGGGGACAACCCAGAAACAAGCTTTGGCTTCATTTCTTATGGAACACTCTATGTCGACGTTCAATTTAAGCTAGAGCTTGTTGAGGGTAAGCAAAGAGTGCTGCCCCTAAGTGCGCCTCCGGGTTTTGGAATTTTCCCTAACGAGAGAAAGTCCCTCCACCAGCCGTTGTTCGGCAATCCCTGCTTGTGGGGAGAATTGCTGACTGCGGCAGCAGATGTTGGTCACCTTTTCCCGTCTGCAGGAGAGACTTCCTTCACCTGTTCAGTCTCCTCTTCGGGGGATTCCTCCGGCGGGTATTGGATTTATCCATTCATGTCCATTGCGCTGACATCTTTCTTTGGGTAACCTGTTTGGGGAACCCAGAGAACAAAGTGCAGCTTCGTTCTCAAGCAACACTCTATGTCACCCTTCAATTTGAGCTAGAGCTAGTTGAGGGGATACAGAGTGTTTCCCGGAGGTTTGCCTCCAGGTGTTGGAACTTTCCCTTCTGTGGGAGAGTCCCTCCACAGCCTCTGTTCGGCAATCTTCCTCTATCTGGGGAGTTCCCGACAGGAGCAGCAGATGCTAACCCTTTGGATTCGTCCATTCTCCGCTCTTCCTCTTCGTGAGCAGACCTCGTCTCCCAGCACTGGTCTTGTCTAGACTCGTCCCTCCCTGCAGACTCATCTCGCCAGCAGACTCATCCCGCCCTGCAGACTTGTCACTCCCAACTGACTTGTCTTGCCAAGGACTTGTGTACACCATCAGTTCACGATCGCCCACGATCATCCTTCAGCTCGCTACCGCTGATGTTCACCACTCACCAGCTCACCATTTGACAGTTCATGATCGCTTCTCACTGTTTGCCAGCTGACTTAACACGTCAACTTGCTGTTTGCCAGCATGTGATCAGCACTCGCCAGCTCGCTGTTCGTCAGCTCGCGATTGTCACTCGCCCGCTCAGGATCGTCACTAGTCAGCTCTCTTCTAGGTTGCTGTTTGCTACAGCAAACGCTTCCAACACCTGACGCTTTTCCTTCAGCTACTTTTCCTTCTGGGGTAAAGTTGCTCTCCATGATGATCTGTTCTGGCTGAGACCCTCACTTCAATCAAGCATACTGCATTGCTCTTCTCAATGTGAGTCTCCTACTTCTCTAGTCATGGGAAAGTTTCCTTGTCTAGACAACATAGATCATCTTCCACCAGTTTCTTTCTCAATTTGAACTTTCTCACTATGTGTAGTTTCAGGATTGCTGTACTTCCTGTATAGATATCTTCAAGTGTTCTAACATAATATTCATCTATTCCTTGTCTATGAAGGGCTTTCATTACTATCAAAACTGTCAGAGTTTTGACAGTATTAAATGTAGCAAAACCTAATACAGTACAGGTTATACCTAACAGTATCATTAGAAAATTCCTGATGCAGTTGATAGATGTTTAGCAACATTTAGCATGCATAGCAAAGGCTATATGGTAATGAAAAATAATTATGTAGAACAGGTATGAGAATGGCATTGTTAATAATAAATCTAATGTTGATGCTAAAACGGTTTCATTGAAAAATGTTTGATGATAAAATTTGCTGAATTTAAGCAGAATGTGGCACCTCATCCACCAAATTATTAGACATAGAAGCAGCATTGTAATTTAATGCACTTTTATGTTCCAGAGCAGTACTGGTGAAGAAGGTGGTGGTGCCATGTACCTTATTACACTTTACACTGAAGAAGCAGATGGCCAGCAAGGAAAGGTTACCTTTTCATGTTCTTTATCACAACTTACCCATCTTGTTACACGTTTAAGGCAAGCTAGTAGGTGTATTCAAAAATATGCTAGTACTAGCTGATTAAATGAAGAATTAGGTAAATTATTTTTACTATACACAGTATATCATTGCTCAGTCAACCATTGTTGGTGCTAGGATTGTCTCTTGTGTAGATCTTTCAAGTTGATTAATTGTGATAGAGGCCAATGATTTAATTGAGGTTATTGGCTAAGAAATTACAGTAATGCAGAATCTATATTGGAACATCAAAGCTTTGAGTGTAATATTTTCAAGAGATTTCTAATCGTAATATATTTATTTACAATCATGTGCACTTATGACTGACTAAATCATCAATTACTGCTTTTCTCATTGCACCCATGAGCATATCACTTCTGAAGGATAATTTAAAGTAACATTACAGCTAATGTTTTATTTGGAATCAAAGTTTTGAACGTCCATCTTTTAAAACGTGTCTTCCCAGGCAGATATTGTATACCTGTGTTAGTTTAGCAACGTGAGCATGTGCGACTTACCTACCTCCTCTTATGCACCGTATTTTGACGTTAAATATCAATTTTTTTTCTAATTAAACACTAAATCTTTAGGATATGAATACCCTACTGGATTTAGTGATCACTTCTTTGTTGTAATTTTTATCAATTAAATGCAAGCAAGCATACTCGCATATTTATATAAGTACACTAGTAATTTTTATCATGTGATTTTTGAGAGAAAGATAGGACAGTCTAAGACTTAATTAACCTCTGAAAAAAACTGTAATTTTAATTTTAATGATGGTCATTTGATAATTTTACATTATGAATTACTGTACTTAGAATATAGATATTGTTGTGACAATCCTCATTATACTCCTCACATGAACACTTCTGTCACTGCCGTTGCAATTTTGTATTTATCGCTGAATTGCTAATGTTGTATTGTATCATAGACTTAAGAACTTCCACATATTGTATGCTATGAATTCTGTATACCTGTTTTTCTCATTATTATGTGTTATGAAACATTAATTTCTTGTTAGGTATTCTAGGAAATCAAAAACTCTGGATATGAGCATACATATTATATTCATATATGAGTACTATGATAACCAGTTTTATGTTTGCCTTTACTTGATGATACATTCTAGGAAATAACGTTGCCATATCATAGAACTAACCAGTAGTCAATAAGAGTACAGTTTTTTTTAAATATGGTGTATGTCCTAAGAGAATTAGCTCATTATTTCAGTAGCAGTACTGCCTCCTGTGTTTTACATCATTGGGTGAAAGGTATTTTGACCCTTTTTTTTTTTCAATGGCTTTATCTTATTGTTGCCCTTGCCTTTTCTTGATGATTTAATTTCATCAGTGAAGCGAAACTGGACCTGAACATTAGGAATTAATATTTTTTCTTACACAAATACAATCCTTCATCCTTTTATAGGAGTATGCTTTTAACCAAGCTGCATACAGCTGTTGAAACATAATGGGTTGGTGGTAGTTGAGAATAAACCAGACTAACCCAACAAACCACTGAGCTCCCACTTTGCTTTCAGCTGCTGGATAGTACAGATGCACTTCCGGTGTCCTCATCTGGCTGTTCTAATATTTGGCTTTTTCATTTGGATAATTGTGTTGGTAAATTGCAGTGTGCAAGGAAGGAAGGATTTGCAGTTGTTTCCCAATATCTCTATCTGTGTGACAGTTTTTTGGCCAGACCTGGTAATATTCACATTCTTGTTCCTGTTAGACAGCATTCCTGTTTGCCATTTATAAGCTTGCATATGTGGCCTTGTGATGACATTGACTGCATAATCCTAAGGAGGTTTGCAATCCTTAGATGTCGATGGTTTCTGTCTAAGGAAAGAATGTTCTTCTGTCACCAAGTATGAAGGAAAAGGATGCCGCTCTTCTTACTTTCAGTGTCTTCCAATCCCAGAAAGGTAGTAAGTACATAACACCTGGTTGTGATGTCTCTTCATAGAGTTCCTATGGTCTGCTCCCGCATGAGTGTCATCACTGGCCTGTCCAACCTAGTAGAAAGCAAACTTCAAGTTCTTTCTCCTCTATTTAATCTTTATGGTGAAATCTTTCTGCTACTTCTAGAGAAGAATAAGTTGAAGGAATTATCGATGATACATTATCTAAAAAGACCAATTGATAGGGGTTACATACAAGTGAGTCCTACCATTTCTCTCCCCTTGAGAGACACAATGTGGTACTAGGAACTCCCTACTTGAGTAAATGTTGAAAATTCTCTCATAGTGGGAAGGAATGCTGGCAGACTCAACTCTGGGGAGGTTTCTGTGTACTCGGTGTGGGTGTTAATAATGGAAGAAGTAAGTGCCAAGACTTGTCTCATAGCGGCAAGAAACATTGGCGCACTACACTCGTACAGAGCTAAACGCATACACTGCCATTCAGAAAAACTGGCACTACTGTACCCTTCTTCTCCTTTCCTGAACAATTTATCTCTTTTGGGAGAGAGGGAAGCAGTACATGCTGAGAGTTGTCCCTAACAGGAGGAAATATCAATATGTGCCACTTCTGCACCTATATTCGTTCCTGTACCATGAGGAATACTTGCCAAAAATTGTCCCATTGAGGAAAATGTTGTCACGCATAACTTATTATCTCATACCGGATGCAGTTCCCTTAACTGAATGCTGTTACTTCTCCTGAAGAAGACGTAGTCGAAGATGACTGATCAATATACAGTAGTAATGTGTCTCCGGCGATCTCTCCCTGCAAACGTGAGGATAGTACGTACCAGGAGAAGCAGTACATGGTCTTCCCTTTATGTTTTGTCTTCACGGGAATGTTACAATTGTGTTCTTGCCCCTCGAGACAGGATTCCTTATGTTTCTTCTCTACGATAGTCGTTTCCTATAGGATTAGCCAAGCACCATGATCGAGAACCGTGCTTGTTCATCCCTTCATCCTCTACAGGGGATTGCCCCATTCTGTTTTCAGATGTACTGGCGACTATCTTATGGGGAGAAATTTTTCTTCAAAGAATTTCGAGAGAATCGTCAAGCTTATGGTTCGCGGCTTTAGTGTTACCAACTCAAGTAGAGATCTTCAAGATTTAGTCTATGTTTATCAAGGTCTTAGCACTCATTTGAGAGTTGTTGGAGAGATTTCTTTCATTGACGGAGAAACTAGTTCCTCAGTGGTTGGCTCCCCCCAATGATTGCTCCAGTAATTTCTGAAGTGTTTCTAGTCAGCAGCCAGCATCCCCCCCCCCCTTACATTTTGGTTTTGTTGGATCAGTAATATGGGACGATAATGATCGTCATCACCTGAATTCCTCATCTCTGAGGAATTTACTGTTCACAGACATATCTAGTGAGACCACCGACGCATACCTGAGTATCCAGTCCATCTTTGGGATAAGATCTACGGAAGAAACACACCTGCTTTTCAACTTATCAGTAATGCATGCAGCATTACTATATTTCAAACTTTTCAAAAGACTGATAAAGCACTCTGTAGTGGTGATGAATAGCAATGCTACAGTTCGTAACTCACATCAACAAAAGGGCTTGGTTCACAGCTACCGTGTCAATAACACAGTAGAGCTATTTGCAATTTCATCAAGACAGGCTTACTCCTCAAGCTACACAGTCAACAAGGATTTGTTGTAAGGGTCAATTGCGGCCTCCTACATCATTACGTTGTAGAAGGCTTCTTCCCTCAGGTTTTCATCATCGCTCGACTGGCTCACCATTCAGTTTAACTAGAAACTTAAAGGTTTCTTCTCCTCAAGGACACTTCCAACATCCCTAGGAATTCTAGACACGTCTTCCTTTCCTCCCATTTTCCTCTTTCATTGATTACTCAATACTCACTGTGAAGGATACCACTCACCTCTTGATACAAGGTTTTCAGCTAAGACTTAATTCTGGACTCTTCAAAAATCATTTAGATATTGTTATTGTTATTACTGTATTAGCTAAACTACAACCCTAGTTTGAAAAGTAGGATGCTACAAGCCAAAGGGCTCTAACAGAGAGTATCGCAATGAGGCACGGAAATAACAAATAAATAGTATATGAGAAATAAAGAGTAAAAATTGAATATTGGAAACGTCCCTGCCTGACGATCGTCGGATAGGGGTTTAAGTCCCTCTCAAACTCGATACTTTCTTCTAGTGTCTGTAACCTCAACATCCTTGTGAGCTAAGAGATAGGGTGTTTGGGGGAGCCTAATAGCTCTACCTGCTGAGTGATCCGCAGCCATTGCCTAGCCCTCCCTGGTCCTAGTGTGGGCACTGATTACATGTATATATGGTCAGTCTTTAGGGCATTGTCCTACTAGCTAGGGCATTGTCACTGTCCCTTGTCTCTGCCATTCATGAGTAGCCTCGAAAGCCTTTAAGATCTATCATATATAAACTATGAAATAAGACTTATGGCAACCTGTTCAACAGAAAAGCATTTGTAACAAGATTGAGGAGCTCCTAAGGAGCTCAAGAGGCATGGAAAGTTTTGTGAGTTCGCAGGTCTTTGTGAGTTCGCAGGTCTCTCAAGCAATCCTGCTCAAATCAGAGCGATGGGGCAGATAAGGCTTCAACCCTCGAGACTGTCTTCTACTAACATAGCCCTGACAAATTAAGTAGGGAAACATTATAAAGGATAGTAGGTCTTCATCACCATAGTGCAGGAGTTCATGCCCAGGACCTAGAACTCAGCCATTCATGACTTCAAATCTTTCTTCATTTTTTCCCTACAAGAAGCAACTGTCGGGATAGTGTGACTTGCCTTTCTGTCTTGGGAGGACACTACGACTCTTCCTACCTACAGCAATGGAGTCAATAAGAGAAAAGATCCTAGATCACTTGTTTCTTTTTAGAATCATGGGGGTTATCACACATGTTTTTCCTGCAGGTGAGGAAAGGAAAGTACCATCCTGAAGTCAAGGGCAATAAGTAAGACACATTAAATCTATCTCAGCTCTCAGGAAGAATCTGTCAAGGGTACAGTTCTTAAAGACTAGTCGGGTAATAACAGAAAATCTTCTCTACCCATTACCCACAAGAGTATGTCCATAGGTCCTTTGATGCCTGTATATTGATCCAATGATTATAGTTCAACAGTTCTTGTAGCTCCTTCATAGGGCAAGAAACATCTTGTTTTAGATAAGTCTAGAATGAGAGGTAAGATCGACTGGCTCATTTACCTCATCTTTCTTCCCCTTCCTTTGGGTTGCAGAAGTCACTTCATTATTTGCGTGATCGGACACTAGATGCAAGTAACCCATATGATGGAGTAACTTTTCTCAAGAAATAAGTTTTGTTTATTAGTATCTCTCCCAACTTCCTAGACTAGGAGGAGGATTGCCAAATGTATGCAACCCGTTTCTCATTATTGACTATACATTCAGGCAACATATCCTCCACATGGATATAGGTTTTTCCTTGACTATCTACCAGTCCCTGGCAGTGACCTTGTCGTTAGGTGGTTGACAGGAGTCATTACTTTTGCTTCTGTACAGGCCCAAAGTACTTTGATATTTCCTGAGAAAGTAAACCAGCCAGTTTGGATCTAGGGACTTCTTCCCTCCTGAGAGTTAGTCTCGTATGAAAGGATGGATTGTATTTGTGTAGGAACAAATCACAATTTTTTTATAATTGTATTTTTTATTACTATATAAACTGGAGTTCAAGTTACATTTCCTGCTTCAATACCACCTCAAGTCCTAGGTTTAAGTCAAAGTGGTAGCACAGTTGCCTGTAGAGGGGGTTGGGGCTTACCTGTCACCCTCTGGTTAACTACCGTCCCCTCATTGTAATTTTTAACAGCAGTATCCAACTTTACTCAAAGCATACTCCAATTAAATGACTCAGGTTTGTATAGTTAGGAAAAATACAAATGACTGTACTTTAAAAAAATTGAGTTTTACATTGCTTGAGATTAATTTTGAAATATGGAGCTTTATTTGATATATAATTGCAGTTGAATGGCTGGTTGTATCTTTGTTTTCAAATTGCTTGACGGTTACTTCAGTTGATGGGATGCGTCTTAATTTGAAAGTCAGTAATCTAAATACTGTAGTGTTGTTTTTACAAGACCAGGTTATATTGGCAAGCATTCCCTGGAAAAGAGTGAATATCCTGGTATCTGAAAAGTGGATTAATTACTGCATATGTGAAAGAGATTATGTTCTAGGAAGAGAAAATGAGTTGAGCCAGCTGTTCTCGGGAATTAGCAATTCAGGTGTTCTGTACCAAATAGTAGATTACTGTGGTTACTACTATAGTAATGTTATAGTATTTCATGTTAATTTCTTTGATGCCTATGAACCTTCATTAGAAATTTCTGATAACTGTGACATGGAAAGTCTGTCAAAGACAAAATTGGCTTCAAGATGAAAGGTTGTCCTTTGGCTGTGATCTTAAAGTGATAACTGACTGGATAGCTTTCAATTATTTGGCAAGAGATGACAGGGGGAAAGTCATGGATGGTTATACGTGGGTGGGGGATATTCAGACTTTTTTTGACTGGTTATTAGGGAAGAATACTACTGATCATTATTTGAACTACTTCTTTGAACCTTTAGGAAATTTAGACATGGGGTGCATGGTAGGATTAGTGAACAATCAGTTACTGTATTAGAGGTTGGGTTGTGAGCAACTGCTGAGGTTATCATGACCTTAAAACATCATCTGCACAGGATTTTTACCCACAGGGAATGTAAGAGTGGCTCATTAATATCAATTTCTATGTAACATCAATTATTTCAGGGAGTGGCTTGTTTAGTAGAAATATGCCATTCAATTCCTAGCATATCGATATTGGTTGGGGCCCTTGACAGAGTGGGTATTTAGATTTGGCACTAAATCATAGCTCTAAACTATATAATCTTGATTTTCCTACCTCTCACCTGCTTCTTTTTCTCACCTTATACTGTATGTATTGGTTTGGAAGGATGACCCTTTGGTGACTTCGATTCCGATTTTGAAAATTAAAAACATTAAGGAGAGTGAGATTGAATGACATTCATCACATGTAAGGTTCAAGTAGCTGTTGTGGCCAAGCAAGGTGAAATTCTGATGTTAAACTCTCCTCTTAATTCTGGATCTGATCTCAACTCTCAAGGTTCTAGGATTATCGTGTATTTCCCAGTTCAAACCCTAAGGCAGGCCATAGAAAAGGGCCTCATCCATTCTTTAAATTTAGTTTTATAGAAGGCATAGGAAATTACCCGATTGTATTTTATGACCTCCCATTTAAACACAAAAACATTGATAACTAAATCCCCAAAATGAAAAATTCATTGACCCTTAACAATAAAATCCCAAAAAAGAAACTTCATATAGGACATTGAGTCCACATGAATATACATTTAAATCTGAAAAACACACGACTCCTGAATACACTGAAGAAAAGAGTGAAAGCAAATGGAAATAGGACTTACCCAGAGGAATTCTGTTTGAAATTATTTAAGAGAAAGCTTTCTTAGAATTATTTCCTGAAAATGTACCCGCTCCCAAAAGGACCAGGAAAGAAATCAATTATAACCAAATTTTAAATCAGATGAATAATTGGGGATTCCTATAATTACTATTGATGGCTAACCACTGGGTGCATCCCAGTTCTGGGCTATTTGGCTTAAATTCTAGTTGTTAATCGGAAGCACAAAGTATATGGTTAGTTACTGTACATTCTCTTGCAGGTCCTCCTTCCTTGGCATCCTCATGAATGACCTTTTATGGTAATCGAATAATAAACCTCTTTACAGTATATTATTACTGTAATTGGTTTGCTATGAAACACGTTTGTGTTATTAAAACTTGGTTTAGTTTATCATAATATCATTAACCATATACTGCACTGTCTATATACCTGGATTGCTATTTAGGTGGGAGTACTAAGGTACTTTAAAACCCCAAAAGAGTAGATTGTACAAAGGAACTGTTAGGAGTCATGAATAGTTTTTTTAGAATTTGTATCAAAAGCAAAACAAAAATAGAAAAGGCATGAAATGGTGGATTTGAACTGCAAACTGTTTTGCTCTTTCAGTTGTCACTACTACAAGTTTCCATTAGTTTACTTATCTAATATGAGGCCCTGCTGCTTCTTCCTTCATTCCATAGAGAGTTACTCTATGGAGGCATGTCCCCATAGATAATTCAACTTTTTTAGGAAAAGCCTTATAGTGTCGTATCCCTTGTTGGTAACAGAATATGAAGAAGGGATGAAAATCGGAAATTAAAAGTTCTACTTTCGTTTGGGAAAAGAATATTAGTAAAAAATCTATCCTTAAAATATCTGCCCATAGTGAAACTGTCCCAGTGCTTGCCCTTTGACCTTAAGTTTTTAATCCAATCCAATCGTAAATTTAAAAAAGAAAGAAAAATATGAGGAAGGCAACTTAAATTCTTACTGGAAATACAAGTAAAATAAAGTACAGTACATGAGGTAAAATTTAATTGAAAATCAACAAATGTTGATACTGCCAAAATTGATAATCATAGATATAGGAAGTACAACAATGAAAAAAAAAATTATATGCCATCAACAAAAGCAAGAAAGAAAACAAGTCTATAGAATAAGAAGACTAGTGAAAGATATTTAGATAATTTTATACAAAATTGTGATAAGGTAGCATATGGTGAGGCTAGGTACCGTGGACATTATCAAAAGATTGAGATTCATGAGGGACCTATGAGTCCAACTGTCAAAGATAAAAGTTAACTTTGCATTTACAATGTAGTGTATGGTAATTTAATAATTTTATAGTAGTATGTTTTCTATTCTTAGAATTACCATACAAAATTAACTAGAATGTTTAAGAAAAAATAGAAGTTAACACATCCTCATAAGTTTTGCTATTGCAACCTGATATTCCAGGCTTGTGGATGACAATGCCAAAAATTATTGCTAAACCTCTTCCACACAAGGGACAAATGCAGGGTGGGAACTTTAAATTGCCAATGATTCTCTCACTTTGAACCATTGTTACTAGATCAAACAGTCCAAAACAGCCAGTAAGCATAGGCAGACAGTAGGCGTAGGCAGGCAAACATATGACTTGTATCAGACGCCGGGCAGAGTGCAGTCAGAGTTGTGCCCGGCAATATGGTCCCTATTCCAGTGCCCATTCAGTGCCTCAACAATGGACACCAGCACATTGATGGTTTGCCCATGGTTTCCACATTTGTGACATCATCTGCACTTGTAATCGCCACCCATACCCCAAAAAATGGTAATAGTGTCTGCCTGCCATACATTAGCCCATTATATGAAAGGGGCTCAAGAGAAACAGCTCTTATGATAACTCAATATGTATATTAATATTGTTTAAGGATAAAGTTTTCCTTATTTTAAATGTATACTGTATGTATACTGTTTGGGTGGATGGATGGAGTGAAGAAAGCTCTGGGTGATAGGAGGATAGATGTGAGAGAGGCAAGAGAGCGTGCTAGGAATAGGAATGAATGGCGAGCGATTGTGACGCAGTTCCAGTAGGCCCTGCTGCTTCCTCCGGTGCCTTAGATGACCGCGGAGGTAGCAGCAGTAGGGGATTCAGCAATATGAAGCTTCATCTGTGGTGGATAACGGGGGAGGGTGGGCTGTGGCACCCTAGCAGTACCAGCCAAACTCAGTTGAGTCCCTTGTTAGGCTGGGAGGAACGTAGAGAGGAAAGGTCCCCCCCCCTTTTTTTTTTTTTTTTCATTTGTTTGATGTTGGCTACCCCCCAAAATTGGGGGAAGGGCCTTGGTATATGTATGTATGTATGTATACTGTATGTGCCCTTTACTTCTGGAAGAGCTAAGGAAAGAGAAAAAATAGAATTTTGTTTTACCTGAGACCAAGATATTGGCTAATATTATACCAGATCTCTTCCTTCAAAGAACACTCAAATACGCTGAGAATGAGGAATGCATAGCAAACATTTCTCCCACACTCCACAACATATCTTCTGTGATCTTCCCCAACACCACTTTAGAATAAACAGTGTTCATTTGGCACATCCATCCCCCCCCCCCTTGATCTAGGCATTTGGGTATCCCTGTTTAAGCTATGTTTCAGCTCTTCAGTGATCTTTAATCCACGAGTTGTCATTATAAGAAGCTGATACTGTATCTGCTTGAATTACCTTTCCACCTAGTTATTAATCTGATTTGAGGCAATGGTTTGTTTGATATAAATTGGTGAGCATTTTTAAGATATATATCATGTTTCATACAAAATAGACTTCTATCCTCTGCCAAATTCCCCACCCCTCATCAATAATTGAGTATAGTTGTATAAGAACAAAACTAAAATGATGGGAGACATTTCAAACTGAAATATATCTGTAAGATAATGTTGGGTGTATATGATTTGTTTGATTTTTACTTTTGTTCGTCTAACCTAGAATAAGAAACTGTTTGCTGGTATTTGATCTTAGCTTAATTTCTTATAATATATTTTCATTTATATATCTTGCATGTAAGAAACAACTGGAAGGTCCCTTTTATATATCATGTTTTGACAACTTTTAAAGTCTGAAAGAGATCATTCCTTCATATGCCTTGGTATACGTATAATATAGCTTATATTTTATAAATCTATAATAATTATGATATTTCTTTCAACATTCCATTATCTTTGTGACACTACTGAACAGCCTTATTCTTTATTGCACATTGCAATAAATATTTGTCTCTGTGATATAAATCTTGATTCATTATACTGAAATGTTTCTTTTATTCAAGAACCTTTTCATTCCTTGTAATTTAGTGTCATTAGCCTTACATTCCTTCAACCCCAAGGCATCAGTGGATGGAGAGCGTTTGACAGCAACAGTTTGAAGATGTATAGAATTTCAAGATTACCACTGTTGTTTTCAGTTTGTAAATCCAAGGATAATTTATTTCACTATGATCAATTTTCCTCTTCTTGGCCTTGCAGGGTTGATAAGGTAACTTATGATTTTCCCTGCAGAACTGTTAGGAAGTCAAGTGGATTGTAAACCTTCTTGTACATGAAATTCAGGTATCTAAAAGGATTGTGTAAGTTGAATGTTTGGTATTTTAAATCTAAATTAAAATTAGTTCAAAACTAAAAAAAAAAATCCTCAGCTGTAAAATGGTTCATATGTCAAACCAATAGATATTTCATAAGTATAGTACAGTACTACATGAGGCCCAGGAGCCTAAAAGCAAACTATATTTTTCAATATCAAACTTACCCGATGATCATATAGACGATGATCATATAGCTGCATCCCTGCTGCCCGACAGAAAAAACGGGAGGAATACGCCAGCGATCGCTATACAGGTGGGGGTGTATATCAACAGCGCCATCTGTCAAGTAGGTACTCAAGTACTCGATGTCAACAACGAACCAATTTTCCCTCTGTCGTGCCACAGGCAAGACCTACTGATTACGCCGTCCCTAACTGGTTTTGTTTTCACAACGTTTTGGTGAAGTACACTATTCCAGTTTTGAGCTTTCGCTATGCAGGGGTTTTATCTTCATTTCAAAACTTGAACTCGTTTTGGATAGATTTAATTTTGGTGACGAAGAGAGTATGGACTCGAAGAGAGTATGGACTCTCTTTCACTTTTAAATGGCCGACCCTTCCCTTAGACGGAAGTGTGTTTAGGTTTTTGGTAATTTTGCTTAACAAGTTATAGATCTATTTATTTTATATCTCTCCGCCTTTAAGGCCTCTTCGATTAACTTTCCATTTATTATAAACTTATAAAAATTAATTTTTATGTTTGTTTATATGCGACCTTTCCTAATAGTAGGCGGTCCTTACTTGGAACCGAAGTTAATTAACTTTGAGCCCGTCATATCGTATTTACCTTTTAAGAATTTATACCCCTTTTTTAATTTTATGTTGTTGAAAGAATTTCTTTGATAGTCTCGTACTGTTTTCAAAGATGAACTAACGTTTAGTTTTGTCTCCGCAGTTGTTGACGTTCAGAACGTTCAACATGCGCTCTATCGTTACGATAGAGAGAGAGTATTTCACGGTTTCATGTTGCAGTAAGAGTAAACCGATTCTAGCGTTTCGTTCATTCTTTCTTAGCCTAAATGGTTTAAATTCTAAATAAAGGAACTTTTTATTTGGGAAACCTTTCAGTTTTTTCCTTTAGCAAATAATATGTTTTAACGATATATAATTGGGCTCTTCTCTTTGGTTCTAAGTCAAGAGAGAAGAGAGAGAAGGATAGAGACGGAGGGAGAGAGAGGAGAATAAACGTTTCGTTCAAGCGGGTAACGTTGTTCTCGTTTTTTACTCTTCTCCCTTGTCGCTGTAGGGGAAGAAGGTAAAACGTTTCTAGAGTTTTATTCTTGTTCCCAGGCTTTATGCGGTGAGAGATTTTAAACGTAGTTTATTTGATCTAGTGTTTAGTCTCTTTTCCAGCCACTGAATTCTTTATCTTTAATTATGTTTTTCTGTTGCATTGTAAACTGTTTTCGCAATTACTACCTTTTAATGAAGGATAGGATTGCGTGTTTCAGGTGGAAATCAGTTAAAGTTTCGATTTCAGTGTAATAAGTGCAAAACAGAAAATCGTAGTGATAAAGTGATATTGCGCAAAGTGTTACAGTGTTGCGTCCGAGGGTTCGTCTGTTCGTGCCTGTCGTTCACCTAGTCCGGGACCTCTTGCAAGCTCCCAAGCCCAGGGGAGAAGTAATGTCGTACGACTTATGGGTTCGAGAGGCCTTGATCAGCGAACAGACGTTTCCCTCTATGGTATCGGGTGTATCTTACCAAGATCTCCCCTACCATAAGGCGAGAGAGACAATTTTCTCCTCGTCATCCGAAGGCCTTTTCGCATAAGAAAACCTGAAACAAGGTTTCGAGGCCCTTAAGCGAAAGTCAGTCCTTTCAGGACAGGTCCAGCGTCCTGGTTGCAGCCATTAGGACAGCTCTGACCCTATGCAGTCATCGGAAAACTGCTCGCCACCTAACAAAAGCGTAACACAGACTCCCGAGAGTCCTTTTTTTGTTGGCAAAGTGTTGCGGTCACAGACGTTACCCCCTCGTCTCTTACCGCAAACCATTTCCGTTGATCCTAAATGGGTTGTACGGCAAGACATGCAGAATAAGCTTGCCTCCCTTATGGAAGACTATTCTGCCGATTAGTCCGTTGAGCCTAGCCGTTTATCTCATCGAGATCCTGGCTTTCAGCCAAACCTAACGTTCCTTTGTGCGTCCTGTTGACGTTGGTGTAGCTAAGTCACGTCAGTCAGGTTGTTAGAAACCACACTCGATGCGGTCTCGTGTGGATTTTCAGCCACATTTGGACGTCTAGGCCCACTTGCTGATGCTCCTGTTGACGTTCAGGACGTTCGCTAACAATCGGGTAGTTGCCTTGTTTTGACGCTGTGCGTCAACCTCCGCATTCTAGAGTTGTTTTGACTGCTCAGTCTAGGCAGTCAAAGCAGTCTCGAGTGGACGCTGTGCGTCCTCACGCACCTGTTGTTGTTGACAGTTCACAGACTGTCAAGCAGTTACATGACGTTGCGTCCTGGTCTCTCGCACCTGTTGTTGTTGACAGTTCACAGACTGTCAAGCAGTTACATGACGTTGCGTCCTGGTCCGCTACTAATGCACCAGTGCGTGTGGACTCTGCTTGTAAAGCATTGCCCACCACGGTAGGTCTCTCCCTTGCTTGAGACTCAGCTATTATCGGACAAGGTTCCTTTAGATGAGGAAGTTGCTGTTCCCCCTCCTACTGATATTCCCTTGAGGACTCTGTCAGACGGAGAGGAGCCTAAAGCTGCTTAGCCCTCTATGGACTTTAATTAAATCATGCTGATTTTTAAGGATCTTTGTCCGGATCTTTTTGTAACTGCTGCTCCTCGTTCGCCTAAACGTCAGAGCTTACACTAGGCCTAGCTACTTCGAAGCCGTTGTTTATAAGCTAGTGCTCTCTCGCTCTCCTAGAGAGCTTTACGTTTGCTAGGCGACTGGTTTATCACCAGGAGGAGTTTGGGGGATACAGCCTTTGCTTTCCCTTCTTTTAAACTGGCTTATAGAGCGAGAGTCTGATATGACACGAGAGAAGTTCTCGGCTTGGGAGTTCCTGCCTCTGCCCAGATAGCCTTCTCAAATCTCGTAGACTCTCCCTGGCGCCTGGCCAGGAGACGCTCCAAGATTTTACAGTTCAACTTCACAGCTGTTTTTCGAGCCTTTGAAGTTTTGCTGTACAATTATGTCATGCATAAACAAGGCTTTCAGGGATGGCTCCAATGATCTGACAGCCACGTTCTCTGCAGGGACAAGTCCCTCAGGGATGGCTCCATGATTTGGCAGCCACGTTCACTGCAGGAGTACGTAAGAGGCAAGTGCGCTCAATGTGTTCATTGTCAAGACAAACTTCACGATGAAGTCTACCAGGCTGTCTTGACAGCATTTATGGAAGGCGACTGGATGGTCTCTCTCGACCTTCAGGAGGCATACTTCCACATTCCTATACACCCGGATTCCCAACCGTTTCTGAGGTTTGTTCACAGGAATGTGGGGTACCAGTTTCGAGCTATCGGAGATCAGAGCCTCCCTGTTCTTGGACGACTGGCTTCTCAGAGCCTCTTCCAGTCATCGCTGTCTGAAGGATCTCAATTGGACTCTAGATCTGGCCAAGGAATTGGGACTCCTAGTCAATTTGGAAAAGTCACAGCTGGTCCCATCCCAAACTATTCTGTATTTAGGGATGGAGATTCACAGTCAAGTTTTTCGGGCTTTTCCGTCGGCCCCCAGAATAGATCAAGCCCTGCTCTCCATCCAGAAGATGCTGAAGAAAGAACGCTGCTCAGTCAGGCTGTGGATGAGTCTGGTAGGGACGCTATCATCCCTGGAGCAATTTGTCTCGCTAGGAAGGCTACACCTCCATCCTCTTCAATTCCATCTGGCTTTTCACTGGAAAAAGGACAAGACGCTAGAGGCGGTCTCGATCCCGATTTCCGGAAAGATAAAGTCTTGTCTGACTTGGTGGAAGGACAATATCAGCCTACGAGAGGGTCTTCCCCTGGCAGTTCAGATACCCAACCACGTTCTCTTCTCGGACGCATCAGACTTGGGCTGGGGCGCGACGCTGGACGGTCGGGAATGCTCAGGTCTGTGGAACTCGAGTCAGAGGAGCATGCATATCAACAGCAAGGAGCTTTTGGCGGTTATTATTATTATTATTATTACTATCCAAGCTACAACCCTAGTTGGAAAAGCAAGATGCTATAAGCCCAGGGGCTCCAACAGGGAAAAATAGCCCAGTGAGGAAAGGAAATAAGGAAATAAATAAATGAAGAACAAATTAACAATAAATCATTCTAAAAACAGTAACAACGTCAAAACAGACATGTCATATATAAACTATTAACAGCATCAAAAACAAATATGTCATAAATAAACTATAAAAAGACTCATGTCCGCCTGGTCAACAAAAAAGAATTTGCTCCAACTTTGAACTTTTGAAGTTCTACTGATTCAACCACCCGATTAGGAAGATCATTCCACAACTTGGTAACAGCTGGAATAAAACTTCTAGAGTACTGCGTCGTATTGAGTCTCGTGATGGAGAAGGCCTGGCTATTAGAATTAACTGCCTGCCTAGTATTACGAACAGGATAGAATTGTCCAGGGAGATCTGAATGTAAAGGATGGTCAGAGTTATGAAAAATCTTATGCAACATGCATAATGAACTAATTGAACGACGGTGCCAGAGATTAATATCTAGATCAGGAATAAGAAATTTAATAGACCGTAAGTTTCTGTCCAACAAATTAAGATGAGAATCAGCAGCTGAAGACCAAACAGGAGAACAATACTCAAAACAAGGTAGAATGAAAGAATTAAAACACTTCTTCAGAATAGATTGATCACCGAAAATCTTGAAAGACTTTCTCAATAAGCCTATTTTTTGTGCAATTGAAGAAGACAGAGACCTTATATGTTTCTCAAAAGTAAATTTACTGTCGAGAATCACACCTAAAATTTTGAAAGAGTCATACATATTTAAAGAAACATTATCAATACTGAGATCCGGATGTTGAGGAGCCACCGTCCTTGACCTACTTACAATCATACTTTGAGTTTTGTTAGGATTCAACTTCATACCCCATAATTTGCACCATGCACTAATTCTAGCTAAATCTCTATTAAGGGATTCACCAACCCTAGATCTACATTCAGGGGATGGAATTGATGCAAAGAGAGTAGCATCATCTGCATATGCAACAAGCTTGTTTTCTAGGCCAAACCACATGTCATGTGTATATAGTATGAAAAGTAATGGGCCAAGAACACTACCCTGTGGAACACCGGATATCACATTCCTATAATCACTATGGTGCCCATCAACAACAACTCTTTGAGATCTATTACTTAAAAAATCAATAATAATGCTAAGAAACAACCCACCCACTCCCAACTGTTTCAGTTGGGATAAGCTTCGAGAATCTCCTTCGAGGCAAGGTGGTGGAGGTAAACTCGGACAACACCACGGCCTTGGCGTACATTTACAAACAGGGAGGTACCCACTCACTGACTTTGTACGAGGTCGCAAGGGACCTGCTCATCTGGTCAAAAGATCGAGGCATCTCCCTAGTAACGAGGTTCATCCAGGGCGACTTGAACGTCCTAACAGATTGTCTCAGTCGGAAAGGTCAAGTAATTCCAATCGAATGGACCCTCCACAAGGATGTGTGCAAGAGACTTTGGTCGACTTGGGGTCAACCCACCATAGATCTCTTTGCAACCTCGCTGACCAAGAGGCTTCCAATCTATTGCTCTCCAGTCCCGGACCCAGCAGCAATACATATAGATGCCTTCCTCCTAGATTGGTCACATCTGGATCTTTACGCATTCCCACTATTCAAGATTGTCAACAAGGTACTGCAGAAGTTCGCCTCTCACGAAGGGACAAGGTTGACGTTAGTTGCTCCCCTCTGGCCCGCGAGAGAATGGTTCACCGAGGTACTTCGATGGTTAGTAGACGTTCCCAGAAGTCTTCCTCTAAGAGTAGACCTTCTACGTCAGCCACACGTAAAGAAGGTACACCAAAGCCTCCACACTCTTCGTCTGACTGCCTTCAGACTATCGAAAGACTCTCGAGAGCTAGAGGCTTTTCGAAGGAGGCAGCCAGTGCGATTGCTAGAGCAAGGAGAGCTTCTACCATTAGAGTCTACCAATCGAAGTGGGAAGTCTTCCGAGACTGGTGCAAGTCAGTTTCTGTATCCTCGACCAGTACCTCTGTAGCCCAAATAGCTGATTTTCTCTTATACCTGAGAAAAGGACGATCCCTTTCAGCTCCCACTATCAAGGGCTACAGAAGCATGTTGGCATCGGTCTTCCGGCATAGAGGCTTAGATCTTTCCAACAATAAAGATCTGCAAGACCTCCTTAAGTCTTTCGAGACCACTAAGGAGCGTCGTTTGGCTACTTCTGGGTGGAATTTAGACGTGGTCCTAAGATTCCTCATGTCAGACAGGTTTGAGCCTTTACAGTCAGCCTCCCTGAAAGATCTCACTCTTAAGACTCTTTTCCTGGTATGCTTAGCCTCAGCTAAAAGAGTCAGTGAGATTCATGCCTTCAGCAAGAACATCGGATTTTCGTCAGAAAAGGCCACTTGTTCTCTGCAACTTGGTTTTCTAGCCAAAAATGAGCTACCTTCTCGTCCTTGGCCTAAATCTTTCGATATTCCCAGCTTATCGGAGATCGTAGGCAATGAACTAGAAAGAGTCTTATGCCCTGTTAGAGCTCTTAAGTTCTACTTAGCTCGTACTAAACCTTTACGAGGCCAATCTGAAGCGTTATGGTGTTCGGTTAAGAAACCATCCTTGCCTATGTCAAAGAATGCTTTGTCATGTTTTATCAGATTGTTAATACGAGAAGCTCATTCACACTTGAGTGAGGAAGACCGATCTTTGCTTAAGGTTAAGACGCACGAGGTTAGAGCTGTAGCAACTTCCGTGGCCTTTAAGCAAAATAGATCTCTGCAAAGTATCATGGACGCAACCTATTGGAGAAGCAAGTCAGTGTTCGCGTCATGTTACTTAAAAGGTGTCCAGTCTCTTTACGAGAACTGCTACACACTGGGACCATTCGTAGCAGCGAGTGCAGTAGTGGGTGAGGGCTCAACCACTACAATTCCCTAATTCCATATCCTTTTAATCTGTCTCTTGAAATGTTTTAATGTTTTTATGGGTTGTCCGGAAGGCTAAGAAGCCTTTCGCATCCTGGTTGATTTGGCGGGTGGTCAAAGTCATTTCTTGAGAGCGCCCAGATTAGGGGTTTGATGAGGTCCTGTTGTATGGGTTGCAGCCCTTGATACTTCAGCTCCTGGGGGTCTGTCAGCATCCTAAGAGGATCGCGGGGCTCCGTAAGGAAGACGTACTTACAAGGCAGAGTAATCGTCTAAGTCGACTTCCTTACCAGGTACCTATTTATTTTGGTTTTGTTATATTGATAACTGTCAAAATGAAATAAAAAACTCTTAGCTTATACGATGTAAACATATTTAACTGGTCTCTACCCACCACCCTGGGTGTGAATCAGCTATTATATATTCACCGGCTAAGTTAAATATTTAAAAATGATATTTTAATTATAGAATAAATTTTTGAATATACTTACCCGGTGAATATATAAATTAAACGACCCTCCCTTCCTCCCCAATAGAGATGCAGTGGGATGAGAAGAAATTGAGTCTTTGTTTACATCGAGAGAGTGGTATCTGGCCGATAGTTGGCGCTGGTGGGCACACCCGCAACCTGTATAGCGATCGCTGGCGAGTTTTTACTGTTTTTTGTCTGTCGAGCAACAGAGTTGCAGCTATTATATATTCACCGGGTAAGTATATTCAAAAATTTATTTTATAATTAAAATATCATATTTTGACATCAACAACAAAACATTTGCATGACTTAGTTTCAATCTACAGTATACCCAATTACATAATCTTTAAAATAATCCCCTAAAATATATTTCACTTTTCAAGTGGTGACATGTTCCATTTACTTTTATTAAATTCATAAATGAATTGTAAATGTGCCAGATTTGCTTTAAATAAGATGTGTAAGACCAAACCATTTGGACCACCCCAGGGACAGTTAGAAATTATACCTGATTCCATGCAGAATTATTAGACTTACATTGTTATACAGTATATTCTTCTTTGATTGAAAAACAGATTTTTGATAATAGAATTTATTTCTATATTGTACTCACTTGATGTTCATATTTTACTCCTTTTATTTCCTTTCAATAATGGTAAGAAGCAAATCTTGGAAGCACCAAAGAATCTTTGTCTTTTCAGTCTTTCTGAAGTCAAAACTGGTGCCTATCGTCTTGACACAACAAATCAGTTTGGAGGAGGGTGGTCATGTATATAAACATCTGGGGAGTATAGAAATATAGTAACAATTTTGTTATTAAAATTCTTTTCATTTTTATGAACCTCCCCTGATGTTGATGTATGCTTACTCCTACACTCTAATTGAGGTGGCACACCAGTGAAAGAAAGAGATATGTTATATTTAGTTTTAAAATAGCACAAAATCATTAAAATTCTAGATCCAACTGGTCTAGATAAATATAACAAACTATCTCAAAGAGCATTTTTGAAAACGGCTCTCCAGATTGTTTCTCTAGAAGATATCTTATCTCTAATTACCTACTTATCTATATAATTCTAACACCATGTAACTAAAATTGTAATTTTTGTAAACTAGAAAAATTTAATTAAAAAGTTATTAGACTACATCTTCAGCAGCTACTACAGGACTTAGATCCCAGTGATCTTAATAAGAAAACCTGGATTCTTTAAGATAATATTTAGCAAAAACCAACTTGGTGTGCCATTAAGCTATTACTAAAAGCCTTTCCGAATCAAATATTTCAGCAAAAGTTAAGAGATGTAGCGGCACTTCTAATATCACGGACCTCAACCTTCAAGGGTTTCATTAGATTTGGATCCAATTCTTTGTGAGCTTCTTTGGCCAAACTTTCAACAAGAAATGACATTGCCTTTTTGGACTGAGGAGAGTTTCTTTGTGAGAGAAACAACATCTAGAACTGGTCATCAACCCCTGAACCTTTTGGGACTAGGAATATTCTGTTGTAAAACTCAAAGGTGGGGTCAGGGATTGGGTCGTTCGTATGAAGAGATTAAGAAGAAGTTTTAGAAAGAAGTGAAGAGAGTAAGGAAGGCTGGTTCAAGAATTGAAGAGACAGTGAAAGATGGAAATGGAAGGTTGTTAAAAGGAGAGGAGGCAAGGAAAAGGTGGGCGGAATATTTTGAAAGTTTACTGAATGTTGAGGATAATAGGGAGGCAGATATAATTGCTGTTGCAGGTGTTGAGTTGCCGGTGATGGGAGATGAGAATGAGAGAGAAATTACAAAAGAGGAAGTGAGGAGAGCACTAGATGAAATGAGAGTAGGAAAAGCATCTGGTATGGATGGTGTGAGAGCTGAGATGTTGAAGGAAAGGGGTGTGACTGTACTTGAATGGTTGGTGAGATTGTTTAATATGTGTTTTGTGTTGTCAGTGGTACCAGTAGATTGGGTTTGTGCATGTATTGTACCACTATAAAAGGGTAAGGGAGATGTGCACGAGTGTTGTAATTCAAGGGGTATTAGTTTGTTGAATGTACTGTAGTTGGAAAAGTGTATGGTAGAGTACTGATTAATAGGATTAAGGATAAAACAGAGAATGCAATATTAGAAGTATAGGGTGGTTTTAGAGGTACACCGACAATTCCGCACTGGATAATTCAGTGCAGACAATTCAGCGCTGCCAATTCAGCGAATGACAATTCAGCTTAGAATCAATTCAGCGCATGACAATTCAACACTAGGACAAATCAGCACAAGGACAATTCGGCGCCAAAAGGCACACACGGTTCAGTGAATGACAATTCAGCCTAAGAACAATTCAGTACAGTATCAAGTCAGCACAAGGAAGCAACTACAAGGAAATGCATCAAAAAGTTTTAACACTTTATTGATAATATATAAAAGGGATATAAAAGATTTATTAAATTTACATATTAAAAATAATACATACAGTATATGTAAAAAAGAAATGAATTAATTTATTTCTGCAATTCAATGAGGTAGCTTATATTTTGTAAGTATTCCAACTTATCAAATCGACTTCCATACTCATTGACAAGCGTTTTTATTGCCTTAGCTGTCCTTTGGTATTTTGGGTTTTTTCTACCATCGTCATGTGCAGCTCTTATTCTCAGTATCCTTTTCTCTATGCTATCTTGCTCTAGTTTAAGAAACTCAACAAACTTATAAAAGGTTGGATGGTTATGACCCAATGTTAACTGAAGACTTCGGTGCCACCCTTCTAATGAATTATTGGTCTTAGGTAGGTGGCCCTGCACTCGATCAAAAACAGTCCATAACTCGGGTTTAAAAACCGCATCTCTTCTACGACGACGGAATGGACGACCAATCCATGTGTCCTCGAAATAATTTGTTAACTCTTCCAATTCCGGAGGCATAACATCTTGCAATGATTCAAACACATTACAAACATCGACAGCAGGCACAAAAGCTAAGGCCACCAACATCTTACAGTGTCGACGAATATGTTCGTCACTTACATAAATCTATGTTAGATTCAATGCCTGTATTTTTCTCCATATACACTGAGCAAAGTGGAAAAAACAACCGCTTATTTGCGTTCCTACAAAAACTCTTGAAAATGCATTTTGGAAAGCCTTTTCAAAATCACATAGCATAGAGGCTGGCGTCAGATCCGGGTATAGATTCAAAATAGTTCTTAATGCCTTTTCATATGAATCCTCTGTCTTATTATGCAATAGTATATATATATATATATCACTGGAAAAACACATCCTTCACAAAGCATATGAATGACATAAAGTTGGTGGTAAAAGCGCAGAGCTACCTTAAATGTACCATCTGCAAGCCAGTTTTTGTATTCTTTGAGGAGTTCAACATTTTTTCTAGTCGAAAAGATAAACATTCTATTGGTATCTTCAACCCCAGAATCGTACAATAAAAAAGGTTCTCCACTGTGTGTTACACGCAAATGTCCAGGTAATACAATATCACTGACATCATTAGGTGCTGGAATTGGCTCACCATCTTTTTTTCGTCGGCGCTGAACAGTCCGTTGTAACGAAGTATACTTAAGGAGTAAAACCGTAGCTTCATCTGGCAAAGAGACCTGTGTTTCTTGAATTATTCTTCTTGGGACATCATTAGATGCACTGGCTCGTTCACGTAGGTCAGAAACCATCTTCTTCATTGCTGATACTGCTGGCTGAGGCACACGAGTATGGGCCTTTACATCTTCCCACAAGTTTCCGTTGACATGGATTCGACCTTTGCATCTGTCTTGTATACAACGCCAAGACTCTTTTCCATTCCGAAGTTTTATATCCAAACGATAGCAAAATCCATTTAATAGAATATGCTCGCGTCCTTTCTCCGATAATATCCGCTCCATAAGGCTGGCTTTTCAGTTTTAACTAAGCAAATGTTTATAAACAACTGTATTCCAGAAAAGGGAATATATACCGTCCTAAGCTTGTACTATAACTTTATTTATTCAGTGGTTGTTATTGTTAACAACCATGAATTACAATATTAATGGTTGTAATAATAATAATAATAATAATAATAATAATAATAATAATAATAATGACAATGATAATAATAAGAAAAATAATCTTTATATGCTAATAATAAGATAAGGGTGAATGTGTGTGCATTTTTGCACTGAATTGTCCTTGTGCTGATTTATCGTTGTGCTAAATTGTCATGTGCTGAATTGATTCTAAGCTGAATTGTCATTCGCTGAATTGGCAGCGCTGAATTGTCGGCACTGAACTGTCCTGCGCAGAATCGTCGGCACACGGTTTTAGAAGAGGTAGGGGTTGTATAAATCAGATTTTTACAGTTAGGCAGATATGTGAAATACTTAGCAAAAGTCAAGGAGGTGTATGTTGGGTTTATGGATCTGGAGAAAGCGTATGATAGAGTTGATAGGGAAGCAATGTAGAATGTGATAAGGTTATGTGTCAGGATAGGAAATGAAGTGAGCGACTGGTTTCCGGTGAGAGTGGGGCCGAGACAGGGATGTGTGATGTCACCATGGTTGTTTAACTTGTATGTTGAAGGAGTGGTGAGAGAGGTGAATGCTCTAGTGCTTGGATGAGGATTGAAACTGGTAGACAAGAATGACCAGGAATGGGAGGTAAATCAGTTGTTGTTTGCTGATGATACTGTACTGGTTGCAGATGCAGAAGAGAAGCTTGGCCGATTAGTGACAGAATTTGGAAGAGTGTGTGAGAGAAGGAAGTTTAGAGTTAATGTGGGTAAGAGTAAGGTTCTGAGATGTACGAGAAGGGAAGGTGGTGCGAGGTTGAATGTCATGTTGAATGGAGAGTTACTTGAGGAGGTAGGTCAGTTTAAGTATTTGGGGTCTGTTGTTGCAGCAAATAGTGGAGTGGAAGCAGAAGTACGTCAGAGAGTGAATGAAGGATGCAAAGTGTTGGGGGCAGTTAAGGGAGTGGTAAAAAATAGAGTATTGAGGATGAATGTAAAGAGAGCACTGTATGAGAAAGGGATTGTACCAACTGTGATGTATGGATCAGAGTTGTGGGGAATGAAAGTGACGGAAAGACAAATTAAATGTGTTTGAGATGAAGTGTCTAAGGAGTATGGCTGGTGTATCTCGAGTAGATAGGGTTAGGAACGAAGTAGTAAGGGTGAGAACGGGTGTAAGAAATGAGTTAGCAGGTAGAGTGGATATGAATGTGTTGAGGTGGTTTGGCCATGTTGAGAGAATGGAAAATGGCTGTCTGCTAAAGAAGGTGATGAATGCAAGAGTTGATGGGAGAAGTGCAAGAGGAAGGCCGAAGTTTGGGTGGATGGATGGAATGAAGAAAGCTCTGGGTGATAGGAGGATAGATGTGAGAGAGGCAAGAGAGCGTGCTAGAAATAGGAATGAATGGCGAGCGATTGTGACGCAGTTCCGGTAGGCCCTGCTGCTTCCTCCGGTGCCTTGGATGACCGTGGAGGTAGCAGCAGTAGGGGATTCAGCGTTATGAAGCTTCATCTGTGGTGGATAACGGGGGAGGGTGGGCTGTGGCACCCTAGCAGTACCAGCCAAACTCAGTTGAGGCCCTTGTCAGGCTGGGAGGAACGTAGAGAGGAAAGGTCCCTTTTTTTTTTTTGTTTCATTTGTTTGATGTCGGCTACCCCCCAAAATTGGGGGAAGGGCCTTGGTATATGTATGTATGTAAAACTCAAAGCAGGGTTTAAGACCCTTCTATCGCATCTTTCTCGAAGCTTCACTATTTGTAGTTTAAAAACCCGAGCTTTTGCTATGTTTGCTTAATAACTCGGATGCTGGCTCCATGGACAAGGTAGTATTGGAGGTAAGAATCTTGTAACATTCTTTGACTACAACTAGCACCCATGAATCGGAACTAAGGCTTTCTCAAATGTGACAATTGGGAAAGTGTTTATCCTCCTGGAATTTACAAGGAAGTACCATCATAGGGCTCTCCAATATAATCTTCAGTCCGGTAGGCAACCCTTTTGGAATGTCTACTGAAGCGGAATTGTGATGTTCTACCACTGTTATGAATGGAATTCTAAGGAGGTTGAAGCTGTTGGGTTAAAGGTGGAAACTTTAGTAGTCCTGGAAAAAGACCTCAAACATCAGTTTGAGTCCTGATATCCACTTGAGCAATTACTTTATCAATCCTGTCTACCCAGAAACCAGGACCCAAGATAAGGAAAGAAATTATTGAATGTTTTTGTTCATCAGAGACTGTCCCCACCACCATTGAGATGTTATACTTGTTTTCTTCTTTTAATCACAAAACACAAAGGTTGCTATAGCCTTTGAAGCCCCATTTGAAATGGTTTTATCTGAACTAGTAGGATAATCTAAAATCAAATTCAATTGCTGATGACCTGCAAATTTCTCTTCTATAAAACCAGAAATAACGTATTATAGATTCTGCAAAGGAAAGTATTTCAAGAACACTACCTTTTTAGTAAGCCATCTTGCAAACCCTGAATTTAAAGATTTTTATCTATGAGAATTGGTGATGAGCTCAAGGGAGGAAATTAACTTTTAATCTGGAAAAAGCTTAGAAACTGATTAGTCTTATAAAAGTCAGAATGTCTTTGAGGTATAGGAGCACTAAATAAGAACCAAAATTACCAGCCTTTCTTTGTGTTCAAGATAACAATTTATCAATTCTATCCGCAACAAAATGGGGGAACTGAGGGTTATAATTAATCTTGGAAGTAGCTGTTTCCAAAGACTTGGAAGAATAAGCAGCACAAGAACTTACGTTAAGCAACCTATTTGGATATTTTTTGGCAATAAGGTTAGTAAGATTTGAAAGGGAAATACCTCATCATATTTGTGCACTTCCTTGCCTTTTCTTCACCCTCATCTTCTTGATAAGAAGGATGAACCGAGTCATTACCCATTGGTTTAACAGTTTATTGACATATTTCCACAAAAGCTGCTGCCCATTTGTTTATTAAAGACTCAGTTTGGCAGTGGAAGAAGCTCCTTGGTAGAGATGATGCTACTCCCTTAGCCTCAGTTTCATCTTTTGAATGTAAATCTGGGGTTTCTGAATCCTTTAATAGAAAAATAGCTAAAATTAGTGCATGGTGCAAATTAAGGGGCATGAAGTTGAACCCTAACAAAGTCTAAAGTATGATTGTAAGTACTGTAGGTCGAGGACAGTTGCTCCTCAACATCCGGATCTCATCATTGATGATGTTTCTTTAACTCTATATGATTCCTTTGAAATTTTAGGTGTGATTCCTGATTGCAAATTTATTGTTGAGAAACACATTGTTTTCAGTCGCACATAAAATTCTCTTATTGAAAAGGTCTTTTTAAGATTTTTGGTGATCAAGTTATTCTGAAGATGTATAAAATATATATTTAAATATATATTCCTAAAATATTTTGTTAAAAGTTTATTGATATTTTGGGTGATTGAGAAATTTTCTTTGATCGGTAATTACCTTACCTGGAGAAACATTCCTTGGAATGGGTAATTATCTCCGTAGTTTACTTTAGAATTTCTTTGTATTTGTTTCTTTCAATTTGTTTATTCTAATTTAATTCCGGTTTGTTCAATTAATGTTTGAGGCTTTATTTTTCCTATATCACTGTAAATAAAATTGTGCTAATTAACTGACCTCAGCCTTCATTGTGCAAACCAAAGTAAATAGGAGTTAAAGATGACAACTAACAACCTAATTTTCTGAATATTCCGAGCCAAACAACTCTACGAAGTAACTTCGAAGTCACTGTTGGAAGGGAAAGCCAGTCCAACACCAACCGTCAAGAAGTGATTACTCTCCTTCACCTCACCTTACCTTGGGACATTTTACCGGTTCTATTTGTCGTCGTAGTGCTGGACTTTTTCTAAATTACTCTACAACGATGGGACTCATTGTGTTTAGTGCTACGAAAACCGAGTGTAAAACTATGAAGAACTAAATTAACTCTACACCTCGTCTGATGAATGTGGAGGCGACCAGCAGCAAAGGCTATGGAATTATCATACCCATGCTCTTATTCATCCTATGAAGTCATTATAAGGTGGGTCATTGTATTGATTGGCACAATAGTAGTGGCATTTCTTGGTGACTTTTATCATCCTCAAGTCAAAAAATAAATAAAGCCTTGAACTCAGTAATTGAAATTCGCTCTTGAAACTAGGTTTGTTTATAGGCTACTCTAATTAAAATTTTCAATTGTCGACCTTAAATTGCTTGTTAATTGAAATTCGGCCTTTTAACGTATATTCTTAAGTGATGCCCTCATCACATATATTTCATTTGTTAATTAGGTCAAAATATTGAAATGGTTGGCTTTTGATTTGCAATTCTGAAATTTAATATTAAATTTATATTAGTTTTGGAGGTGAATTAAACTTTTTGATTTACCTTTATATATTGTAAACAATCTTAGTGTAGTCAAAAATTATATTCATATTTTCATTTAAACAATTCTATACAAATTCTGGTTTTCAATTTGAATTGGGTGGTTAAAGATTTACCTATCTTTTAGGTCTGGCTCAAGGTGGAGTGGAAAGCTTGGGACAGGAGTACATCTGCCAATGCTTCTAGGTTTGCTTTACCAGAAGCAATCGGTACTCCAAGTGAACTAGCATCAACTGACAACCAACTATATATAATAAATTTGTCAAGATTATTTAAAATCTACAGATGTTAGTTTCTGTATTACAAATAAATATTTTGTTATAACACGGTCGTTTGTCCTAAGTCATTTTTTCTGCTCAGAAGAAGTGATATAATTTTTTCATTTTGCCTTGTTTCGTGGATTATTCTCCTGCCTGTTCTTCAGCTTCTGAATATCATCTTGATTTGTCGGACAAATTTTTTGTGTATTGAATGCATT